>NC_080577.1:10511250-10862500 GCF_029962835.1 Magnolia sinica
TCCCCATCTCGACGGCCTCTTCCGCCTTGATCTTCGCGGCCCTAAGAACCACGTCGCGCCGAGCCCTCGGGGCAGCGATCTTCGACCTCATCATGGCCATGAAATAATCGGGGAAGGGAAGGCCAATATCGAGCTCGCTCATATAAAGAAAGCCCCTGTCTTTTCTCATGTAGACGTAGTCGTGGCTCAGCGCCAGCATGCAGCCAGCTGCGGAGGCGTGGCCCGTAACTGCTGCGACGGTTGGCATCGGAAGCGACATCAGATCGGCCACGATCTGTTCGAATTTCGAGCCCATCTGGTGGACCCGTTCTTGGGAAGCGGCTCCACCGGCTTTGGCCCAGTTGAGATCGAAACCGTTGGAGAAGAACTTACCCTGGGCGGTTGTGACAAGGGCCGAGCCGGGGGTGGGGTCGGCTCGGACTTGGCCCAAGGCGTCTTGGATGGCGTCGATGAGGGTGGGGTTGAGGCGGTGCTCGCCCTCCCCGGAGAGGGTGAGGACGAAAACGTGGCCGCGCTTCTCTAACGTGCACATGGTGCTCTCCCTCTCTCTCTCTCTCTCTCTCTCTCTCTGTGTACTAGAATCCACTTGAGCGAGACCGACTAGATATAGAATCCCGGATACAGGACGCGGTTAGCTACTGACGGCTTCAGTAGCTATCTGGCTACTGAAGTCTGTCACCAAGTTCTGCGGCCCCACCATGATGTAAGTGTTATATCCACACCGTCCATCCATTTGACGAGATCATTTTAGGACATTAGTCAAAAAATGAAGTGGATCCAAAGGTCGAGTGGATCCATTACAGAAATAAGTGGGGCAGTGATGCGCACCATTGAAACCTTCCCAGGGCTCACCACAGTGTTTATTTGAGATTCAACCTGTTCATAAGTTCACGTACGGATGGGCGAAGGGAAAACACATATCAGTTGATCTAAATCTTCTATGGCCCCAAAGAAGTTTTTAATGATAAGTTTTCAATCTTCACTATTTTCTGTGTTGGGATTCATTTGAGCTTCGGATCTGCCTTATTCTTTGGCTCATGCCTTAAAATAATTTTTCTAAATGAACGGATGGTGTGGATACAACACATACTGAGGCACACAATATTTGGTGACGTCACTTCAATATCGAGATAGCTACTGAAGCCGTCAGTAACTAATCCGCGCCCAGTCAGACGGACGGAGATCTCCCAAACATGCTTTGAAAAGAAATGTTCCGGTGCTCGTGCTCTGGAACACCATAAGCTATAGTGCGCCTAGTTGCAACAGTTCATGTGGACAGTCAATCGGCTGATCCGAACCGTCCATTTGAGTTCAGAACACATTTTCTGGGCTACAGTGAAAAATCACACAGATCGGCTGATCTCATCCATCATTAAATTGGATTTATTTTTTATAACCATCTTTTTCCACACCATGGATGAGATGGTTACTATCGACTAAAAGAAATTGATTCTTTAGGATCATAGCAATCCTGATGGTCCCTGACAAATAGATGGATAGAATTATTGATTAGACTAATTTTTGTGTAAATGATCTTTACCGTCCATGTTTAAGTTCATTGATCGAATGGCTAAAATTTGTTAGAAACTGCATGTTTTCCTGGTAGCCCATGAAAGATGAGTAGGACCCATGAAAGTCTAGATCAATGGAATGGACTGCCTAAGCGCCCAAATGCAATAGAGAGCACTGTAACTTATAGTGCTACGAGAGCACTGAAACATTTCTCTACGTTAACGCAAACCACGGTGCACTAGCGTCCGAGACCAGCAAACCTGGTCCTTTCTAAAACGTTTGCAGCCCATCGCGCCTATCTCTATTGACGAGAAAGTATAAGCCACTCAAAAATGAGGGCGACACCAGAGTACTAAGCTGTACATCAACAAGAGCAATAATAAAAATAAATAAATAAATAAATAAGAACATCAAAAGCTCCACCCGAATGGAGATAGAGACTGACCAGCAGTCACAGCACCGAAACAAAATAGGCCCATAGAACAGATAAGAGGAACCTCAGCTCTGGAAACAGAAAAACAAGGCCCAGAGCAGGGAACCAAAGAGAAAAGAAAAGAAAAAAAAAAAAAAATGTCTCCGACTGCAACAATCACGGGAGCGGATTAGGTGATACGCAGAATCCACCGAGATGGTGGGACCCTAACTGTGGGGCCAACTGTGATGTATGTGACTGCATACATGCCGTCCATCCGTGTTGAAAGCTCATTTTGGGGCATTATTCCAAAAATGAAGCAATTCCTAACTCCAGATGGACCATACTATAGCTAACAGCAGTGATTGACCATTAAAACCTTCTTGTGGGCCACAAAAGCTTTGGATCAAGATGATATTTGTGTGGTCTCTTCATCTAGCCTTTTGGGGTATCCAAACTGGCCCTAAAAGCCAAATACCTTACACCAGCACATGTTAGTGACAAGTAAACATCATTTCAAGCTAGCCTTTAAGAAGAGTTCTCTTTGGTTGATGTGTTTCGAGCCGTGGTTATTGTGTTTGTCAATCCAATCTCCAATATCTAATGAAAGACAACAATTTTATTATAAGTGAAAGAAGGGATACGTCAAGCCAAATGAAAAGAATTTATAGTACATAGAGATTGTTTTGTGGGTACCTTAGTGACCATTCATGTTTTATGATGCAACAAGGATCTATTATGTTAGAGAGGATCAAATACTATCAATATTATCTAAGTAGGCTGAAATTGAGCGAGAGAAAATGAAAATTGAGCGAGCCTAGCACGAGAGGGAGCAAGGAAAACTGAAAATAGAGCGACCCTAACATGAGAGGGACCGAGGAAAACTTAAAATTGAGCGAGCCTATCATGAGAGAGGGCAAGGAAAACTAAAAATTGAGCAAGCCTAGAATGAGAGGGAGCGAGGAAAACTGAAAATAGAGCGAGCCTAGCATGAAATTGAGTGGAGCGTACATCAAATTCAATGGGGCAAACTGAAATTGAGTGGGTTTTCGGTTGAACACTAAGCTTTAAAACTAAAGGCCAAAGGAATGCAGCCTTGTGCCTTTCTTTTACTGGCATAATGATTTGAGGATCAGTAAGATAACCCAATATAGTTTTAATCAGCCATTTTGCAATCAACACATCCCTCAGATCGACCCTCCCAAGGCTATCGTTATCAGAGAAAGAATTCGGCTAAGATAACATTAAACCTCGTACAATTTTCTTCAGTTGTAGATCATCCGTTATAAAGAGCTTATCCTTCTCTACTAACCGAATTCCATCGCCAGAGGCAGTTTAGGAGGGCAGCTTGATTATTTTCTCGACCACTACTAATTGCATTGAGGTGGTTGGTCGAGTAAGCTAACTCGGCCAATTGACTCAATGAGATTGAGCGAGGCAAATTGGAAATTGAGCGGGGCAAGCATGAAATTCAACGGGGCAAACTGAAATTTGAGCGGGGCAAGCATGAAATTCAGTGGGGCAAATTGAAATTTGAGCGAGGCAAACATGAAATTCGGTGGGGCAAACTAAAATTTGAAATTAAGTGGGGCAAACATGAAATTCAGCGAGGGGCAAAGATAAAATTTGAGCAGGGCAAACTGGCTATTGAGCGGGGCAAACTGGAATTTGAGCAAGACAAGCATGAAATTGGGCAGCGCAAACTAGAAATTTAGCGGGGGAAACTAGAAAATCAGCGAGGCAAACTGAAAATTGAGTGGGGCAAACATGAAATTGAGTGAGGCAAACTAGAAATTGAGCAGGGCAAACATGAAATTCAGCGGGGGAAACATGAATTTCAGTAGGCAAAACTTGAATTTCAACGAGGCAAATTAGAAAATCAGCGGGGCAAACTTAACAGATAATTTCATGGCTTGAGCCCAAAAATCTAAACATATCCAATGTTCAAATGGACCACACCACATGAAAATTTTGAATTGAACTTCTACTGTTGATCATTTCTTAGGGGCAATAGAAGTTTTGGATCAAGCTTATAATTGTGTTTTCTATTAATACATGACTATATGATCTTATGAACAGGTTTGATAACAAACAAACATCACTGTTGGGCCTACTATGGTTTCAACGGTGGAAATCATTATCTCCACTGTTTCTCGTGGTATGATCCACTTGATTTTTTGATATGCTTTAATTTGGGGCTCAACCCCTTAAATTAGATGGAAAAATGGATGGACGGCATGAATATACTACAGGAAACGGAGCCCAACTGAGTTTAAAATATACCTGTGGTGTGTGCTTTCTTCACTAGACCGACCATTTTCAAAAGAAGACAAAATGTTGATGTACAGGAAGGATGCAATCCAATGCTAATAAGGAAGGAGGCCCCAGAAAATGGGTTTTTTGTCTTTCTTACTGGAAACGGAGTGAGGAAAGGAGGTCAAAGAAACAGTAATGTAAGTAGCAGTGGAAAGGGCATTGAAAGCAATGCAGTGAAAAACGAGGGGTATTTTTGTCCTCACATTGGGTCTCCGCTAGAGGTGGGCATTTTGAACCCGATCCGGTGGATCCGACCCGACTCGGTACCGTTCCGAACAGAACCGACGGCTTAGATCAGCCTGATCGAGTCTGTCAACCCAGATCCGATAGTATTTCGGGTCAGGTTCGGATAGAGGTTGATCCGGACAGATCCGACCCGGATACCCGAACCGAAAGGATCCGGCCCGAACCGACCAGACCCGACCCGAAGCCTAAAAATAGTAGACCGTAAACTTGACTTGGACTCAGATGATGATCAGGCCCATCTGCTTGCATACACGTGCCCGATTGGCATGTGTGAATGTCGAGTAGCATTTACCATTTTTCCCGCTAAAACCATCCTTTCGTCGGATGTAAACCACACGCCAACTACACAGTCTACACTTGCCTTAGGCTAGGTGGGTAGTTCGTTCGAGGGACGGATTGGTTGCTCCTTAGTCGGTGCTTTGTGGGCCCCACCATGATGTATGTGTTTCATCCATTCCGTTCATACATTTTTACAGAATATTTTATGGATTCATAAAAAAAATGATAGGTACCTAAATCTTAGGTGAACCACATGACAAGAAAACAATAATAATTGGATATCTACCATTAAAAATTTAAAATCCTTCTAAGGTCCACTGTACTGTTTATTTGACATCCAATCTTTTGATTAGGTCATAAAGACCCAGATGAATGGAAAAAATAAATATCATCAGCTAGATCCAAAACTTTTAAGCCCAAGACGTTTTCAATGGTCAACGTTTATTCAACAATGTTTCCTTTAATGTGATCCACTTGAGATTTAGATATATCTCATTTTTTTTTTCATTCCGTAAAATGATCTATAAAAATAGATAGAAGGCATGGATGAAACACATACATCATGGTGGGGCCCACGGAGCACCGACCAACAACCAATGGCCGGTGGCACTGTGGCAGGGGGAGTAGCCAATCCGTTTCCGTGCAAGGACGGGACTGACGCTCCTCGAGCTCCGAGTTGTACGAACGGTTCAAAGGAGATTAAAGGTATATGGGCCTCACAGTGATGTATTTATTATATCTACACCGTTCATATGTTTTTAGAGATCATCTTAGTATATTATCTAAAAAATTATTAATATCCAAAGATCATGTGGACCACACCACAAGTAACATCCTCAAATGATTTTCACCATTAAATATTTCGTGTGGTCCACTTGATAGTTATATCTGTCTTATTTTTCATTGTAAGCCTTATAACGAGCTTACCAAATAGATGAACGGTTTAGATATAACACATACCCCATGATAAGACCCACATAACTTGCTAAGTTCATTACAGCAAGTCCCACTCTCACTGTACATATATAAAAAAGAAGCTGAGTGCTTTCGTGCAGTGCACGTTATTATATACGTTCGGTAAAAACATAAACACAATAACGGATAGTTTTTGTATAGCTATGTGGGGCCCACCTTGATGTATATGTTTTATCTAAACCGTTTATCCATTTTGACATATCAATTAAGGCATTGAAAAAAAAAAATAACATATATTAAAGGTTGAAGTGAGCCACATTATATGAAAAATTAAATTAAATTCATACGAATCCGAATCGTACCCAACTCGATCAGACTCGGTTTCTCTGACCTAGTTGGACTCTGTTTGAGTCAGAAAAATTATGTATCGGATCTGTTCGGGTCAAGTGACCCGGATTTGATTCCGGATCTGATCGAGTCCGGGTCCATCCATGACCATTTCGGATCTGATCGGGTTGAACCCAATCTGCTCCGATCAGGACCGATGCCCACCTCTAGTCTCCGCACCTACATGTCTAAGTTGATAGGTTAAGTTTGGTTTGCTTCACAAAAACTACAGGTAGGGTCTACAGTGCTAAATTTCTCTTCGCTAGCGTCCGAGGCCAGCAAACCTAGTCCTTTTTAGGAAGATGGTAGCACATCGCGCCTATCTTTATTGACGAGAAAGTAAAAGCCATTCATCAATGTAGGCGACACGAGAGTTTTAAATTGTACATCAACAAGAGCAAAAATAATAATAAATAAATAAATAAATAAATAAGAACGTCGGAGGCTGCGCCCGAATGGAGATAGAGACTGACCAGCAATCACATCACCGAAACAAAATAGGCCCACGGAACAGAAAAGAGGAACCTCAGCTCTGGAAACAGAAAAGCAAGGCCTTTAGCAGGGAACCAAAAAAAAAGTTTAAAAAAAAAAGAAAAGAAAAGATAAAAAAAAGTCCCCGACTGCAACAATCACGGGAGCGGATTAGGTGATAGCCGAATCCACTAGGATGAGTGGGAGCCCTGACTGTAGGGCCAACCGTGATGTATGTGACTGCATCCATGCCGTCCATCCGTATTGAAAGCTCATTTTGGGCATCAATCAAAAAATGAAACAGTTCCAAACCCCAGATGGACCATACTACAGCTAACAGCGGTGATTGACCATTAAAAACTTCTTGTGGGCCACAAAAGCTTTGGATCAAGATGATATTTGTGTGGTCTCTTCATCTACATGTTTCTGACCTTATCAACAGGTTGGATGAAACATTCCGGTGGAATCTATAAAGTTTTTAATGGTGGAGATTCAATCATAACCGTTTCCTGTGGTGTGATGCACCTAAGATTTGAGTCAGCTTCATTTTTGAGATCATGCCCTAAAATGATCTTTCAAAATGGTTGGACGGTGTCTTTAAAGCACATACATCATTGTGAGCCCCGGATCCCACCCACCTCGGCGGATCCATGGGTTTCACCTAATGCTCTCCCAACAATCACAAGCCCATCATTCACCTCCAACTAGTATCCACATTACAACACAGACTCCAGTAACAACCATAAGCCCAGCACCAATCATCTCCAAAAACACACACCACAACCTCTAGCATTGACCATATGCCCAGCTACCCCATACAACTTTCACATAACAACAACCAGGAACAGAGTGTGTCTGGGAGGGCTGACTTGGGGAAAGATACAAGAGCTGACGCTTCTCAGCAGTAGGGAACGTACCCGTTTACTCGGTTGTGTTGTCCCAAACGCTAGTTTCACCCAAACATTGGGCTCTTTGTGTATGATTTCACTGCAGCAATGGTATTAGGCAACAATCGACCCTCCATGATGCAGCCCGTTTGGATAAACCGGAAATGTCAATGGAACCCGTGCAATAACTGATCTTGGAATACCCTAGGATCAAATTCAATTCCCACAGTAGAAAGCTTGAAATATTCAGAGGAATACCTCAATGTTATAAAGCCAAATAAATTCATTAATTAATAAAAATTACAAATTACCATGTAAAAGGAGATATTTATAGTGAAAACCAAGCTCTAATTTTTCTAAAACACTCATTTTCCTACCTCACCTCCTAATCTAAACAAGTACCATAGGATGTTTGGGCCTTGCAACCTACAAACAAGTGGGTAAGATGTCAGCCTGGATTGAATACATAATTCGTCTCAGGATCCTAATTATTAATGAAATGATGGACGATTGAATACATAAATCATCAAGGGATACTAAGTAATGAAATTGTTATGGGAAAATATAATCCGACTACCTTCAAGGTTAGCTCGGCCCTACAAACGCTCGTCCCTGAAACACTTCACCAAGGAAAACTGGCATGAAGCTGATGTCCGCTCCCACGAATCCAGCCCTCAGCAGGATGTGGTACCAAGTTCCTGCTCGCTCGTGCCCACCAAAGGCTGGATGACCTGACAAAGCTAAGGGACCATCGAGAGCGGCTAGATCTGACGAGAGATCTGGTCCAAGTTATAGCTCAGACTAATTTAGCCATGATTAGATCAACTCGGATCGTTTTCGACCGACCAATGGAGCTCTGCTCAGATAAGCTTGGCTCGAATTGTCCTCGGTCAGTCGATAGAGCTCAACTCCGATGAGCTCGGCCCGGATCATCCCCAGTCGACCAACGGAGCCCAGCCCAGATTAGCTCGACGCGAGATCCTCCCCAGTAACGTACGACAAAAGTAACCACCTAACGCACGATTCCAAGGCAATTGCCGACATTCATCACTATCGCACATCTCGCCTAACGGCTGAGATAGTGCCTAAGATTGTAGGTCATGCGGCCCTACGAACACTATAAATAAGAGAATCACTGATAAGAACAGGTACATGAAATCTCCTGTCCAAAACCCCTCGTACACGACCAAACCCAGATTCCTAGCCTGACTTTGGCATCGGAGGGTCCCCTGCTCTAGTCAGGGTCTCCTTTGTTTCTTTTCTGTGCAGGTGTTTGGAGGTCGGAGGAGGGCAGCCTAGATTTGTGCATCAACAGAAATCACAAACTACTTGAAGATCGATGGAGAAGATGGGTGTGGCCCAAATGTGGCTTGCATCACTTGGCTGCCTCTATGGAGTTTGGGCCTGGCCGATCACAAGTCAGGTGGGGTGGGGTTATATGGCAATAGTAATAGTAATGTATATTAGTCGATCCACTTAGATGGATACATGTATATTTGTCCCGTTAAAATCTCCTTTGGTTTTCTCGTCTCCAGTATAAATATATACTACATTCTTACTGGAGTTATAAATGGACATGACTTTCCATCATGTCTAGTGATTAATACCACCTTTTAAATTGCTTGACAGGCCACACTGAAGATTTATGAACTTTTGATACAGTAGGTCTGCGGTGAAGAAACCTTGGCCGATCTCGTTTGGCTTCGGTCCTCATAGTGCTTGGACCTTTTATTTTAGGATTGGTGGGCATCGGGCTTGAACCTTTTACTTTTGGGTTGCAGATTGAGAACTGCCTAGCTAGAGCTGATGCCATGACAGGTACAATATGGTAGGATTTGATTGGTGAGCAGGCCACTGTTGAAAGTAGGGCCCATATGAAGCATATTTGAAATTTGTTGGTCAAGTACGTATAATTGACTGGGCCATTGATAATGGCCTGCCAACCAATTATATCCTGTCACTCCATGCCTGTGCTGACATCGTCACAGGTTTGGATTGGGCTTGGGTTGATTCCGACCTGCCAATAACATCTGCAACTTGATGAGAGAGAGAGACCTACATGCATAGAGAGATACACAGGGAGAGGTTGCGTGCTAGACGTGTAGAGTAGGTGAATGCGGGCTATAGGATCCTTACTCTTCCTCCGGTGATAGACTCAGAGCTTCAACACCCAGTCAAGGGTTCGAGTATCCATAGGTGGTGAAATCCCACTACTCACATTAATAATGGGAAGGAGCAGCTAAAACTGTAACCACTTGCGACAGGAACTTTCCGTTGGGTAAAATCTTTGGCTTTGAACATTAAGGTGGCATTCAAATCCCTTCCTCTGTCCCTTTAAATCTTAAAGTTTAGAGTATGTTTCAACTAACTACGCAGGTAAAATTGTATAAAGTTGCATTGTATACAGTAGAGATTTTGACAAGCCAGCCCATTTGCAGTTTCTACAACTAATTACCGAAGCCCATTTAAAAGAAATTTCGACAAGCCGAAACCAGCCCATTTGCAGTTTCTACCGTACATACATTTTAAGAGCTTTGCTAAGCCCATAGATTATATAAAAGAGATTTTCCAACCCCACATTCATGTACCATCTACAAACAATCACATGTGCCAGCGTGTCTGACAGGTGCAACATCCAAGCAGTCCATCGCCTGTACATGTTCTCTCCCAAGAATAAATCTGATCCATTCATCAGGTGGATCATGATGTTAGAGATAATTAGACAGGTAAGAAAACTGCAGCCAAGTTTCTTCAAAAATAAATTTGTTCGAAAAGTGCGGGCCCACCAGAACTGACCTGATTCGCGGGCCAATGCATCTAATATATTTGTAATCTCAGTTAACATATAGACAGATAATTACGCTCGAGTAGAGGGTAGTGGTTTTGGATCTTCATATTTTATTATCATGGCCTGGCTGGACTGCCATGAGCTAACAGACTTAAAAATACCTTAGACCAGATTCTAGAGAGAAACTAGTCGGATCTGAATTTTTAAACACCGAACATAGGCGAGGAGATAAATCTACTCTCATAAATTAATTTCCTGAGATGGCCCACCTTCAAAATATTTAAAAGTTATTAGAAGGCAATTATATTAAAGATAACGTTATTTTGCTAATTTAAAAAGGATATGGTTATACTTGGATGCTAAGATTTTTCACAACAAACCCGTGACGGCCTAAAGTTTAACCCATTCGTTTCTCTCTTGGATATAACCTGCAATTAATGCCCACCTTTCATTTTTCAGCGTGTAACCAGCACCCTTTCTCTCAACATGTGAGTGCACTCTTTTTTCAATCATATTTATTTTGTAGTCCCATTGCCCGTTTTCTTATCCATGTGATAACTCAGTTGATCTTTGGATCTACTTCATTTATGAGCTTTTCGTGACCTAAGCAAGCAAAATTAATGGATAAAGTGGATGTCTCACGTACATCATTATAGCCTCACAAAGATTATTGTTAATCCTGATTTGACTATGTTAGATCGAGCAACTCAGATAATATTACATATCAACGAAATCTCAATAAAAAACAAATAAAATATCTTTCTAACCGTTATAATAATTGGCCTTATGGTTAATAATGAATATCAACCCAAATATACTCATAATTAGTGACAGATTCAACTGATGCACCATATATAGCATCACAGGAAGAATTCTGTATGCCAAAACTATTTAAGATCTACCAAGTAATAACAACATTAAGTTAGCCAAGGTTCACTGCACTAAAGATGTTTGTGCAGAGAACTAGATGATGATCACCAGCACCTGACATCACAAGAAGAATTAGTCCATCTAATAAAAGTAGCACAAACAGCTAACATACATGCAGTTGCGTAACAGGTTGTACAACTGTTTGTTGCTATGTGATTGGGCATTCACTACGTTAAATGCAGCAGTGATGAACGCCAATACAGAAAAAACAAAAAATTCACGCTAAAGTACAACCTTCCAGCATCTTCCGCTATGCTTGAAGCAGCATCACCTGCGGTTTGGCTAGTCCCCAACTCCATATGTAAGCTCTGTGGCCCCAACATAATGATACGCTTTATCCACTCGGTTCGTCCATTTTGCCAGCTCATTTTAGGCATGGGCCCAAAAATGTGGCAAATTCAAAGCTAATATGGACTACACCACGGGAAAGGCGTTGATTGAATGTCCACCATTGAAAACTTCCTAGGGCCCACTGTAATGTTTATTGGCCATCCAACCTGTTGGTAAGATAACACAAGCTGGGATGAAGGAAAAACACAAATATCAGCTTGATCCAACTTCCCTTGCTCCACTGTTTCCAGTGGTGTGGTCACCTAAGATTTGGATCTACATATTTTTGGGCTCATGCACTAAAATGAGCTGGCAAAAAGGATGGACGACGTGTATTATCCGCGCATAACATTATAGTGGGGCCACAAAGCTTAGACACCATTTACCTGACTGTGTTGGGTCACTAGCCAAACCACATCCAGTGTTGCCTTACTGATGAGCGGGTTGCCGACACTTTCATGGCAAAGATGGACCAGAGAAGGCCCATCAGAAGCAGAAATGATCTGGACTGTCAGAACCTTATATTAGTTGTATCTCCCAAACTGAGATAAATTTTTCAACAAATTATACATGATTTTGGGTAGCAGAACCGACTTAAGCCGACCAACCCTGTTATGCCGGGCTGCCCACATTGGATTTGCGAGGTCAAAAGTCTCATTTATTTTCATTTTTACTATAAATAATAAGTTTTAGTTGGAGTATAACTTTTGATCTTTTGAGTTGTAAAAGTCATGCCTAACATGAAAAGGGCTTAGAAAAGTTCGGAGAATGACGTAGTTAGGCTAAATTGGACACTTAATATTTTTGGCCAAAAGCCATTAAGTCTTGTAGGAATAGAGGTTGTCAACAAATAGTAAGTTCACTATTTATAGTAAGTCACGCCTTTAGGGTGTTTGAGTTGGAGTCTAAGTTTAAAACTTTGTTCTAGGTTTGAGCTCATTATGTAAAGGGTTGTAATTTCATTTTTTATCATCAAACAAATTATCTTGAGTTTATTAGGAATTATTCCTGCTTTTATCCATCGTGGATTCAAGGAAGCTCTGTGAGGAGTCCAGAGAGCTTCGTGGTTCGAAATAGTTATTTCCTGAGGAAGACAGTGATTGACCTCATCATGTCCCTCCCTACGCCAAGTGGTATCAGAGCAAGTCTTTCTCATCGGATCTATGACTTCTAATGATGGGTCAAGAAACATTCCCATGAACAGTACTCCAGGAAATTTTCCTTTAATAGCAGTAGCTTTCGAAGTGGCGTAGCAAAAGAATCAGTAAGTCATGCACGGGATGCAGGCTGACATCAATCGCATGATAAAAGCTCTAGGGCAAATCTATGTTTGTGGGGTGATCCGCCCCCATAAGTGTTGAAATTCGTAATCGCACTGATCAGAGGATGATGTCGGCAGTGAACTGCAGGATCACACCTGAGGAGGTGGGATCCAACTATGAGGATATTGACAACATGATCCTTCAATATCTTGGATAACACGATGATTGGGTAGATTGGACAAATCGAGAATTCATGATGAAAATCAATTTTCTTAACTTCAAATTAAAAATTTCCTCGATTAGCTTTGTTGATGCAGAAATTTGGTCGATCCTGCCTCACCTCCTATTAGCCAAAGTACCCGTGATTTATTGAAACGAGAGAGAGAGAGAGAGAGAGAGAGAGAGAGAGAGAGAGAGAAGACATTGGGGGCATCAGTTAAGGCCAGGAACCCTCCGATGCCTAAGTCATGATATGGACTTGTCAGGAGGCATAGTAGAATTGGAATATTTGTAGTACCTTATATATATATATATATATATATATATATATATATATATATATATATATATATATATATATATATATATATATATATATATATATATATAGATGAGGACTTTATTTATAGCCTTTGGTATCAGAGACGTATATGGCAATGCCTCTTGAATGATGATTGCATATTACGAAAGAGATTTTCCTCCGGTCGTGTCGTGGTTGACTTCCTGAGATCCTCGGTGAATATCTCGGATGATAACCATATCTTTATATATTATAAGTGTATTTTTATTCCAAGGTGGTGGTCGATATCCGAGGAAGAGGTTGGTTCCCGAGGCCAAGACTGGTATTCAAGGCCGACCTCTGAGGTCAAGGTCATCCTTAAGATCGAGGTCGGTCTCCAAGGCTGAGGTCAATATCTGAGGCCTATCATTGAGGTCGAGGTAAAAAATAGCTGACACCAAAGGTCGGGGTGATTTTCCAACCCTCAAGCAATCCATAGTCATCCAGTCTAGTTGCTCGGCTCATCTGTCTCATACATCTAGTCAGTCCATTTTTACCCATAACAAACTTTATAAATTTGAACGATTCTTCGACTACAAAGAAATCTCTGAAGCAAAGAAGGTTAAGCTTATGGCTTACAAGTTTAAGGCAGAGCTTCAACTTGGTGGGAGCAACTTCAGCTCACAAGGATGAGACAGATAAAAGCATCAATCCGCACATTGCAGTGGATAAAGCAGCTGTTACATGCGTGATTCCTCCTTAGCGATTACGATCAGGTATTGTTCCATCAATACCAAAATTGACGGCAGGGTTATCGGTCGGTGTTGGAGCATAAAAATCATGAAGAAAGATTGAAGACCAGAAACTAAATGTGGAAGAGAAAGAAGGTAAAAGAATCAACTGCATGTTTAGCAGTTGCACGGATCGCACAACTAGTAGTGGTTGAGCGGATCGTGCAACCAATTGTAGTCGTTGCGTGGATGGTACGAATAGCCTAATATGTTGATAGCAGATTTCATCTATTACGCGGATCGCACAACTATTGTACGTTATGCAAATCGCGCACCTATCCTTTCTATTGCACAGGTAGCGCAATCAAGAGCAACGAAAGATCATGATGGACAGTCAGATCTGATGAAAAGTGGGTCTCATGGCACAAAGATCGAGGATTGGCACGTGTGGAAGCCTATAAATACCCCACTCCCCCTCTTATTAGACAGAGTAGAAGAATTTCGGAAGAGGAGCGGAGCTCTAAAAAATGACTGAAGGTGAGGAGCGAAGAAGAGGATAGGTTGCGCCGGCCGCGCAACCCACTAATTTATTACGCGGACTGCGCAACAGACAAATCGGTTGCGCGAAGGTCACTATGTGACCAGCTCTAAAAAGAGAACAAGCTGCTGTCGAAATCATCCAATCCAGCCTATATTGCTCCAAGCTCTCTTTTACATAAAGAACAAGCTCAAAAGAGGATGAGTTCATTAACATGACATTCCTCATGAGGAGATGATCAAAGCAACTGTCGAAATGTTGCTGAATTTGAGATTTAACATATAAACTTTGTTAATTCCAATTTATGTATCTCAAATGATCTATCTTGGAATCAAGGGATACTGGAAGGATGTAAATGAACTCAGCATTAATAATATGATGATTGTTCTATGTTTATTCTCTTTGTAATATTCGAATACAATAATTCCCCCAAATTCAATGCATTTGTTTCTTGTTCGAAACAAAATGTCGACTCTACTGGGGACTTATTGATATTTTAATACCAACATTGAGAATATTATAGAATTTTCATTGTAGTTTGGCGTCTTTCAACGCCAAAATGGCGACTCTCGGTGGAAACATCCCCCTTTCATCTCTAAGATAGATTATTCAATTCTTCAAACATTAACTGAAGTTATATTTTGTGACTGAAGGTTTCTGAATCCAATTACAAGTTACAACCAATGGCAACTTCCGCAAGGAAAGTGAACTTCCGTTTCACTCTGATTGGATTCGTGATAGAGTACGCACCGAATCGATCCCTGGGGTACATGACTCGACTTCCTACAAGCAAAAACAACCATCTTGATTCTTTTGGGGATGTATGAGGCCCACCTTGATATATACATAAGGCCCATGTGATTAGGCCCATCTTGATGTATTTGTGGTCATTCGTTGAGGCCCACCTTGATATATATGAGGCTCATGTTATGCGACCCATTTGAAGTATCAAAGGCCCATGGGACGAGGCCCAATGGGACATACATAAGTCTATTGTAATGTGATTCCACCATGGTTTATGTAATGATGTTTATGGCAGGCTATGCCTTGGGAGCAATGATGGTTTGACGCCCACATTGTAAGTACAATATTGGTTAAATGTCCGCATTGTAACTCTCCTTAGGGCCCATTGATAGGCTCATACTTGTTGTGTGTAGGCCGTCTAGGCCCATCTTCGTTGTGAGGATAGTTCATCACTTTATAATATGCTTAGTATAATTCCATGACTCGTGCCATACGCATTATATGTATGCTTGATATGAGGAGTGACTGATCATAGCATATGCCATTGAGCATATTATTTATGGGACTCACTGATAGGAGTTACCCACATGAGCGCATGGTACGCGCAGGATTGCTGCATAACTGGATGATATGACTCATGCATCTCACATATGTGTGACATGATCATTATACACCCTAGCGACATCAGGGCCGTGGCTCCACAGGCACATCGTGGATGGCCATATCGGATACCAGAAATACTTGGTTCTAGCACTGTAAGCACTTAGGATATCCTTGGGTGTCCCAGAACCTTTTTGGTACCAGGAGATACTCCAACGTCTAAACTGAGTGGATACACGAGCGCCCGAGTGTCAAATACCAGTAAGTCGTATCTCCCATTATGTCGTAGTTGGTTAAAAAGGAATGTGACCTTATCCGCTCGAGTAAGGGGGTTGTAAGCTAAGTTGAGTTTGACCAGCTCGCAAATGTATCCGCTTTCGACGAGCCGGGTAGGTATTGATAGACTACTGGTCAAGCGGATAGTGTGGTCTATTCCGCTTGCTGGGCTGTACGGCTAGGGAGGCGGCAGTCAATGTGGAGTGAACTAGACCTCGGTGATATCCCAGAGAGGAACTGTACTGATATGTGTACTTGATGAGGATTGGCATGCTTGCTTTGCATCTTGCATATGACATTTGGCTACATAGGCCTCACATCGCATGACCTTGGTATGGCCGATAGCATTCATGCCTTGCATCATATAGCTTTGGTACAGCTGATAGTATTCATGGACTTACCCGCATACTTCCGCATTACTCTGATATTGTATACTTAACACTTGCCTTGTACACATACTTACACCACCCTCTAAGCTTTTGTAAGCTTATGCACGACCGTTGTATGCAAGTGTCATTGGATCGCAGCAGCGCTGAGGCAGGAGTGTGCATCAAATTATTTTGGAGCTTTTTGATCACCTTGTATTTCCCTTTCCGCATTGTACTTAAAGTTTTTGATATAATGGATATGTGGTGATGTTATTTTGTGACTTGGTTATGTTTGTGGTTATACTCCATTATTATACTGAAAATCCTCCTTGTAAGATCCCAGGATCGGAATCTGGTATACGAATGCTGAGAGCCGAGAATGGGGCACTACGGAAGCTGTTGGCGCCGAATTCAGCGATTGGGAATTTTGTGAGACCGTTTTTCGAGTTTGGGGCGTGACAAGTGGACCACACCAACCCCCCCCCAATGATCTTCATGATGTGGCCCACCATTTACATGGATTAGGTGTCCTGCACGAGTGACAAATTGGCAGGACCTATGAAATGCTTGCAATTAGAATATACATATATATAACGATGGGTGTTCAATCACCCTTGCTTTCCTATTCCGTGGGTCCTTGAGATTTAGATCTACCTCATTCTTGGGCTCATGCTCCAAAATGATATGAAAAAATAGTGAATGGCATGGATAAAATACCTACATCATGATCGACTCACAAAGCACTGTCCAATAGATACAACTGCGAACACGGTGCCATTGCCATGAGCACGAGGGAATCTCTACAATTCCCTTGAGATTGCAAAAATCTTGGCGCATGAGTCATCTTTTACAGACTCTCTCATTGTCACGGCTGTTGAATCCCAGCCGATGAGTGTGTAATCCAACAGCTCTTATAAAAGTTCGCATTTAAGCATCGTGCGGCCTTGTGCACAGGAATCCGGGACTATATATATATATATATATATATATATATATATATATATATATATATATATATATATATATATATATATAGTGGAACGCTCACCTATAAAAAGTTCGTATGTAATACATACGAACTTTTTTGAGAACTCATCATATCTGATGAGTCTCGAAAATCTGAATGGTCCACATGAAGCAGAACCTCATGAAACCTCCTAGTACCAATTTTTACTTTGAACCAAAACTTCGATGGGCCGTGAAAAATGCAAACAGTTTCTTCCCTTAATTTGAATTTCTCTTCGCTATGGTCCACCAGAATCTTAGATCAGGGTGAAAATTCACCCCCTGCGGTTTCATGGGATTCTGCATCTCATGGACCGTTCAGATTCGACACCCATGACACTTGTGTAAAGGTGCACATGTGTGTAGGTGTGCATGCTATATATATATATATATATATATATATATATATATATATATATATATATATATATATATAGCCGAGTCGGGCTAGATCGAGTCGGGTTTCTGACCGAGTCGGACCAAACTGGGACCTCTTCGAACTCGGCCCGAACTCAGTTTCGAGCTAAAGAAAATGGCCCGTCCCGGACCGAACTCAGTTCCGGGTCGGGCCGAGTCGAGCTTTTTCGAGCCGAGTCGAGTGAGTTAACCGGGCTAGCCCGGTTCGTGTACAGCCCTACCTATCCATAAGTCCATCATGGCAGCTTATCTATACTGGCTGTATTAAGCATTATTGGGTTAGGTCCCGTTGGATCAGTACCGTCTTACACCTCTAGATGGACCCTATCATCTGGTATATGCCTCGTTACAGCATGACGCAGGGGAGGACGTGAGGTCGAGCACCGTCTTCCTCA
This sequence comes from Magnolia sinica, assembly GCF_029962835.1. NCBI lineage: Eukaryota > Viridiplantae > Streptophyta > Magnoliopsida > Magnoliales > Magnoliaceae > Magnolia > Magnolia sinica. Next base: position 10,529,559 of record NC_080577.1, read on the forward strand.
AGAGGATAACTATTCCGAATCCACGGAACTTCTCTGGACTCCTCACAGAGACTTCTCGAATCCACGAGGAAAGAAAGCAGAAAATAGAAATAAATTCTAATAAAATCGAAATTGATTGATGAATGATTAAAATCGAGTTCACAACCCTTTAAATAAGGGTATCAAGCAATGGGAAAGAAATCATAATCAAACTACAACTCAAACTCCTAGAATCCGCGACTTACTATAAATAGTAAACTTACTATTTATAGACGGTCGTGATGTCTACTAGTGCGCAAGGTTTTCGGCCAAAAATAGTAAGTGTCCTATTTCGCTTCACCAAACCGTTCCCCTAATTATTCTAAGCTCTTTTCACGTTGGGCGCAACTCCTAAAGCCCAACGGATGAAGAGTTATAATCAAACTAAAACTTACTATTTATAGTAAAAACGAAATTAAAACAGGGAAACGACCGTCAATCAAGGGGTTTTTCGCAATTCCGGGCGGCGCAACCCGGCATAGCCGGGTTGGTTGGCTAAAGTAGCTCGTTCTACCCCAAAATCATATATTTTACGTCAGCTAACTCATTCCGGATTGCGAGATACGCCCGATCTAAGGTTCGATGGTCCGGATCACTTCTGTCGTCGACCGGGCCTTTTCTGATCCATCTTGGCCATGAAACTGTCCGCGACCCGCTCTATATCAGTCCCCTCCACTTCAAAAGAACTCGTCCTCGAGTTCTCATCATGCGCTGGTTCATGATACTCGAACAAGTCCGCGACGTTGAAAGTCCGTGAGATCGCCATGTCATCTCGGAAGATCAACAACATAAGCGTTGTCATTGATCTTTCGGATGATTGGTACCGTCCAATCTTTTTATTCTTCAACTTGTTGTACGTTCGATCGGAAATCGTTCTTTGCGCAGATGGACCATTACTTGGTCACCCACCTCGAACACTTTTTGTCGCCGATGCTTGTCGGCTTGCTCCTTGTATTTTTCGTTCGAGGCATGTAACTTGGATTGTACTTCTGCATGAATGCCCATGATCTTGTCAGCCATATGTTCCGCTGCAATGCTCATGCCTGGGAGCTTGGGCAGAGGGACCAAGTCTAGTGTGTGGCGAGGGACTCGTCCATAAATAACTTGGAACGGGGATTTCCCTGTCGAGCGGTTCACCATGTTGTTGAATGCAAACTCCGCTTGAGACAAAGCCAAATCCCACTGCTTCGGTTTTTCTCCTGAAATACATCGAAGGAGGTTTCCCAACGTGCGATTCACAACCTCAGTTTGACCGTCAGTCTGTGGGTGGTGCTGCTGAACTGAAGTCGTGTATCGAATCGAGTCCACAAAGTCCGCCAAAAGTGGCTTATGAACTTCGTGTCACGGTCGAAAGTAATAGTCCTGTGAACCCCATGTAGCCGCACAATTTCTCTGAAGAATAGATTCGCCACGTGTGTTGCATCGAGAGTCTTCTTGCATGGAATAAAGTGCGCCATCTTGGAGAAACGATCTACTATCACGAACACCGAATCCATGCCGCGTTGTGTTCGTGGGAGACCAAGCACGAAGTCCATAGATAAATCCTCCCAAGGGCCGTCAGGCACGGGTAACGGAGTGTAAAGGCCTGTATTATGAGATTGCCCCTTAGAGGTCTGACAAATATAACAACGTTGGACTGCCTTTCCCACATCACGTACCAATTGCGGCCAGTAATACCGTTCTTCCACAAGAGCTCGCGTCTTGTCTCGCCCAAGGTGTCCACTGAGGCCACCTCCATGTAGCTCTTGGATTATCTGTTCCCTTAGCGAACTGTTTGGGATGCACAATCAATTTTCCTTGAAAAGGAACCCGTCTTGCATATGTAAGTCACCGGGGTGACCTTCTTGGCATCTAACCCATGCGTCCTTGAAGTCGTCGTCATCGGCATATATGTCTTTGAGGCGCTCGAACCCGACAACCTCATTGCTCATGGTGACTAACAAAGTTGCGCGGCGACTTAGTGCATCAGCTACCTTGTTCTGTTGCCCTGACTTATGTTTTAGTACGAACGTGAATTCCTGCAAAAACGAGATCCACCTAGCATGCACACGGTTAATGTTAGCTTGACTATTAATGAATTTGAGAGCTTGATGGTCCGTGTAAAGTATGAATTCCCTTTGAATCAAATAATGTCGCCAGTGCCGCAGTGCCTGGACCACCGCGTATAACTCGATCTCATATGTAGACCACTTCTTACGTGCATCGCTAAGTTTCTCGCTGTAGAAGGCTACCGGCCTACCTTCTTGAGACAAAACTCCTCCAATTCCGACATATGAGGCATCACATTCGACTTCAAATAGTTTGTCGAAGTTGGGAAGTACAAGAACCGGGGTCGTAGATAATCTGCGCTTGATTTCGGCAAAGCTCCTGTCGGCTTCGTCAGTCCACTGAAACTGCCCTTTCTTCATGCAATCTGTGATTGGTGACACAATGGTACTGAAATTTTTCACGAACCGACGATAGAATGTTGCCAGTCCATGAAAACTTCGCACTTCGTGAATATTTGTAGGAACCGGCCATTCTCTGATTGCCTTCACCTTTTCCTCATCCACCCGAATGCCCGTGGATGTGACGACAAAACCCAGAAACAATAGGCTATCAGTCATGAAGCTGCACTTTTTTAAATTGAGATACAGTTTATTTTTAGTGAGCACTTGAAGGACCTTCTTGAGGTGTTCCATATGGGTGGTTTCGTCTTGACTGTATATCAAAATATCATCGAAGTAAACCACAACGAACCGCCCAATGAAAGGTTTCAGAACTTGGTTCATCAATCTCATAAATGTGCTAGGCGCATTCGAAAGCCCGAAGGGCATGACCATCCATTCGTATAATCCTTCCTTCGTTTTAAAGGCTGTTTTTCACTCATCACCCGACCGTATTCGAATCTGATGGTAGCCGCTTCTTAGGTCCAATTTAGAGAATATTTTTGCACCCTCTAGCATGTCCAGCATATCGTCCAACCGTGGTATAGGAAACCTGTATTTTATGGTGATTTTGTTGATGGCTCGGCTGTCAACACACATGCGCCAACTTCCATCTTTCTTTGGAGTTAATAGAGCTGGTACAGCACATGGACTCATGCTCTCCCGAATAAGACCCTTACGGATCAACTCCTCTACTTGTCCCTGCAGAATCTCGCACTCATTCGGACTCATTCGATAATGGGGACGATTCGGTAAATTGGACCCAGGGACAAAGTCGATATGGTGTTGGATATCCCGCATGGGGGGTAACCCATCGGGAAGGTCATCGGGCCAGATTTCTTTGAATTCATGTAGCAGGGGCCTTAGTATTTCAGGGATGTTGGTAGGCTCGAGTTCTTCCCCTTTTACAATTAATGCATAAGTCTGTCCTGTTTCCTTTGATTCTTCCACGAAGTCCCGTATGGTTAAGAGAAAACGGCCCTCCACTTTAGAAGTTTCAGGTGGTCCCTCTGGATCCATAGGGGCCAATATGGTCTTTCGGCCGTCCTTGACGAAGATATATATATTATCTCGCCCTTTATGAGTGGCATCACGGTCGGATCCCGGGCCGACCGAGTAGTATGTGACATGCTTCCATGTCGACCACATCGCATACTACTTCATCCTTATAATGTTTGCCAATTGAAAAGGATATGGTGCACCGTTCAGTTACCTTTGTTTCGCTGACCTTCTTGATCCAACCGATTGTATATGGAGAGGGATAACGCTCCATTTTCAATTGCAATTTTTCCACCATGACCTTGGAAACGATGTTCTCGCTACTCCCACTATCAATGATCACGTCGCAAACCTTTCGATTCACCGTACACCTAGTGCAGAAGATGTTATGCCGCTGTGGATGCACTTCTTTTCTTGGCGCATATAAAAGTCGCCTCACGACAAGCGACTCGCCGTGATCTTGCTGAACCCAACCTGAATCATCTGCTTCGTCCTCGGTGGTATGCTCCTGTTCTTCAATATCTGGATCTTCATAAGCGTTATCAGCACTACCATCATTGATGGCGAGGTTTGCCACTTTTCGCTGGGGACAAGTATTTGATAGGTGGCCCGGTTGGCCACAACGATAGCAGTTATCGGGCCTTGGCCGAGCATAGGGGTTCGGGATTCTACTTGGACCAGCAGCAGTCGGTACGCCCCTTTGGGGTCTAGCTTGCCCACTTCCCTGATCTCGGTTCTCAAACGTAGGAGGTTGAGTGCGTGCTCCTACGGGCTCCTTCCCTTTAGGCTGTGCAGTTCCATGGGGACGGACTCGCCGCGACGTAGGATAGGTCCGTGTGTTAGGGCGTTCAAGTTGCACTTCGCACGAGTAGCCAACTTGATCGCATCATTCATCGTCCGGACGGATTGCATCTGGACCCGATCCTGGATAGCCATACGCAATCCACCGTTGAATCGGCGACTTTTTTGCGATTCGGTCTCGACCAAATCGTTACGCACCGCCAAAGCAGTAAAATTCTTCTGCGTATTCTCTCACCGACCGACTACCCTGCCGACAATTTTGGTATTGTTGGAATAATACCGATCGTAATCGCTAGGGAGGAATCGGGCACGTAGTAGCCGCTTCATCCGCTGCCAGTGCGGATTGGTGCTTTCGTCTGCTGGTTCGCGCGAGTTGCAGTTGTTCCCACCAAGCTGAAGCTCCTCCTTTCAACTTATAGGCCACAAGCTTGACCTTCTTTACTTCAGGGATGTCCATATAGTCAAAAATCACTCAACTTCATAAAGCCAATCGAGGAAATCCTCAATGTGTAATTGGCCATTGAAGCTAGGAATATCAACCATCATCTTGAATTCTCGATCTGTTCGATCTACTCGATCACCGCCATGTCTGGGATGTTGGAAGAGTATGTCGTCGATTTCCTCCTCACTGGAGCCCCCTTCCTCAGGAATGACCCTTGGATGCACTGTCGGTACTATCCTGCGATCAGGGCGATTAATTGGGGGTGGAGGATTGACACCAGGAACACGGAGTTGCCTTAGGTTTTCCGCCAAGAGAGCCGCTATGCGGTCGATGGAAGCTTCAACCCTTGCATGGCTTGCCGATTCTCTCGTTGCGCTACTTGAAAGCCGCCGCCGTTAAAGGTAAATTCCCCGGAGCACCACCCATGGGATTGTTGTCCGACCCGTTTATAAGCCATCAATCCGAGGAGAAACCTCGCTTTGATACCAAATCGACGCAGGGAGGACGTGAGGTCGAGCACCGTCTTCCTCAAGAGGATAACTATTCGAATCCACGGAACTTCTCTGGACTCCTCACGAGACTTCTCGAATCCACGAGGAAAGAAAGCAGAAAATAGAAATAAATTCTAATAAAATCGAAATTGATTGATGAATGATTAAAATCAAGTTCACAACCCTTTAAATAAGGGTATCAAGCAATGGGAAAGAAATCATAATCAAACTACAACTCAAACTCCTAGAATCATGACTTACTATAAATAGTAAACTTACTATTTATAGACGGTCGTGATGTCTACTAGTGCGCAAGGTTTTCGGCCAAAAATAGTAAGTGTCCTATTTGGCTTCACCAAACCGTTCCCCTAATTATTCTAAGCTCTTTTCACGTTGGGCGCAACTCCTAAAGCCCAACGGATGAAGAGTTATAATCAAACTAAAACTTACTATTTATAGTAAAAACGAAATTAAAACAGGGAAACGACCGTCAATCAAGGGGTTTTTCGCAATTCCGGGCGGCGCAACCCGGCATAGCCGGGTTGGTTGGCTAAAGTAGCTCGTTCTACCCCAAAATCATATATTTTACGTCAGCTAACTCATTCCGGATTGCGAGATACGCCCGATCTAAGGTCCGATGGTCCGGATCACTTCTGTCGTCGACCGGGCCTTTTCTGATCCATCTTGGCCATGAAACTGTCCGCGACCCGCTCTACATCACAGCATGAATCTATCCTAACCAGTGATTTAAAACTTGCTGACTTGACTCGGGGATTGGCTCAACCATTCGGGATCGGCAAGACTCCTGCTCGGATCGCCCCATGACTCGCTCTCATTGAATCGTTTTCACACCTGATGACTCATCGAGTGACGCAGAAAATTCGGTCGATTTTCATGGAAGAACGGAGGATCACTTCAATTCGGGCGCGGATTAGGCAAGTCCAGGGTAAGAGCTTAGTGAAAGACTCTATGACCATGGGGCCCACCTCTATGTATATGTTATATATCTACTCCGTCCATCTGTTTTTTCGGCTTAATTTAGATGATGGTCCCAAAAATGAAGCAGATAAATTCTGATCAGGTGAACCACATCACAAGAAACAGTGGTCATTGATCGCCCACCACTAAAAACTTCCTATAGTCCACCGTAATGTTTATTTGCCATCCAACATGTTGATAAAGTCTCGTAGATCTGGATGGAGAGAATCCATAAATATCATCTTGATCCAAAACTCTTGTGGCCCACAAATAGTGTTTTTTATGATCAATCACCACTCTTTCCTATGGTGTGGTCCACTGAGATTTGGATCTGCTTCATTTCTAGGTCATGAACCTAAAATGATTTATAGAAACGGATGGATGGCATGGATATACAACTCATACATCGATGTGGGCCCATTGTCAGGGACTCACTCACTGAGCTGTCACCCCTCGAATTCACGGTTTCCAAGCTATACGGATTCCTCTCCAAAAATAACGTCACCACGTAATAGTCTATGTAACCAAATATAATCCCTTTTTCGTGTATTTATATCCGTTAATCTCTCTCATCCAGCCACCAATGTCTCTCTCTCTCTCTCTCTCTCTCTCTCTCTCTCTCTCTCTGTGTCTCCAGGCCTAGTGGCGAGTCGAGTCGCCTAACTCGCCGATCCACTCGACTAAACGAGGCTTCAAGCGAGTCGAGTTTTTTAGTTTCTAAAACACCGATCCTAACTGGATTCTTTGTGGTCGGCTGTTAGTATCGCTGGGAACGTGTTTTAGCATGGGGTGCTCTCCAGTTGTACCGGGTCAATGTGGGGCCCAGTGATTTCTTCAAGGAATCCGACGCGTCTATCAGATGTGTCACCTCAGAAAACCCATGAGAACCAAAACTTAGCTTGTCTCAAAACTAAAGTGGGCCATATCAAAAGGAACGCCCACGCGTGGATTTAACAGTGGCGAACCTAAGTCGCAAAACAGCCTGAATTTTTGCCAGATCCTTCATCTGGACTGGATGAAGGGCCTGAACGGCCTTGATTATATATATAGAACACGATTGATCCCCGTGGTAATCAACGGTGGAAGTTCCTCTCAATATGTGCCTGTTCTGTGGCCATCTAAGTTTTGGATCGGACTGATTTTTAAGCTTTTTGGGTTTTATTAGGTGAGTCACCTTATTAACAGGTTAGATTCCTTTGACACATAACTAGGTCCCACATCTGGGAGAGCCCTCCCTTTCGCACGTGCCTCACAAATGGCAGGTGCCAATAGATAAATGATATTGATTTCATACACGTGTCGCTTTTATTGAATTTGGGTGCTTTTGTTCACTTAACGTTTTTGTGCTTAGCATCGGATGCCTTTCCAAAAGCAAGCACAGAGTCATGATTTCGACTAATGTAATACATAAAAGCTAGCGTCTCTGTAAAGGCCTCTATTTTCCCCCCTCTCTCTCCTCTTTCTATTTTTATTTTAATCTTTTAAATATGCTTTAATTTCAATAATTCCCTACTTTTTGTGCCTTTTTGTTAGTTGCGTTCAAAGTCTACTTTTGTTAGGTGAACCGACGAAGAAATTAATTCTACCAAAACTAGCCCATATGTGTCACCTTTATCATTGACTTGTAGAGTTGAACATGAGCCACATCAAATTTTCTTTTTAACCATCCACATTCAGCTAAAAATCAATGGTTAAAATCAAATGTTCAATGTAAATTTCTTGCCATGATATGTATAGTGGAGAACAGAAAATTGATGCAAAATCAGGTCAATCCACCATTAGATTGGTCACACTTATGCATCAAGTTACATAGTTGGTTCTCTATTGATTTTAATGGCGTTGTAACTGTTAAGAAAAGGGCAAATCTTGCTTGAATCATGGGTAGCACTTTCTTTAAGAGTATTTTTCCCAACTCCAATTAAAAGCGAGTACACAAAAGGGTTACTTCTAGGTCAACCTTGAGCATAATTCAGGCCCAATTCAATTACTATAGTACTTGGCAGTATAAAAAATTAAAGGTCAATGACATCGAAAAACACATGTGCCAAAATGAAATATATACTGTTTTCATACTTATTTTGTAGTTTCAATTATACATGCAGAGAAAGAGTATACTGCGGTATATAGATAAGTACCATCTGTCAGCAGCGGAAGTAATCGAAAGCTTACATAATCTTTTATTGCATAATTAACAAATTTACATGTGGTGTGCTCCTACTTCTAGAAAAATAAAAAATGGTTTGTTTGATGTTTATGAGGTGGTGTAACTTTTGCTTATCTTGGATGTACCACACATGTGACAAGTTTGCTGAAGAAATAGTATGATTCGGTTAGCTTAGAGTTACATGGCTATTTTTTGTCGGGTGCAGCTTCGGTAGATCCCTTACTATGGAGCCCATTTTGATATATGTACCTTATATGCACACTGTCCATCCGTTTTGACAGCTTATTTTAGGACATGATCCCAAAATTGAAGCAGATTAATTCACATCTCAGGTGTACCACATTATAGGAAACAATGGAAAACGACGATTAAAAACTTCTTGGGGTCCACAAAAGTTTTAGATCAACCTGATATTTGTGTGGTCCCTTTATCTATGTATTTGTGACTATTAACAGGTTTGATGGCAAATAAACATTCAGATGGCCTCCAAGAACTTTGAAATGGTAGATATTTATTCACCATTGTTTCTTCTGGTGTAATCCACCTAAAATGAGCTGGAAAAATGGATCGATGACATAGATTTAAGGAAAATAAATCACTGTGGGACCCACAGTCAGGGATTTGACCTTGCTGGCCACGGCCATTTTTGCCCCCTACACTCTTTATTAGTTAGCGCTAACCCTTTCCAAAAGTACCTGAACACTTTCTAGGAAGTAAAATCTGAAATGCTATGAGATTTTAATGCTTAAAACATGATAAATTACAAGCGGATACAACTCGTTTTGAGTGGGGTCTTTGTTCCTCAATTAAGCAATTTTTCCAATTTATCACCGAATCACTTGTGCGCTGCACATTGGATTCTCCCAGACTCAAGACACGGTAAAGGAAAATGCAAACAACAGCAATTTGGATTTTTGTGCTTGTTGGAAGCATTTGCTTGATACTGCGGTTGATGTGGATGTCTTGGACTATTACGGTACTTGTGCAGTAGAGAACCGGCTCTAGTCAGTTCTTAATACCTTTCCTTATCTGTTTTTCATCCCTACTTCTAAGCTTGGAAGGCTATTGAAAGGGTTAAAGATCGTTTTTGCATGTTTCCCAATTGTAGGAAAGAGTTACAACAATCTGTTGCAGAACATGCGTAGCTCGATGGCTGTCGCCACATGGCTGTCATCCATGACGCTCCAAAAATTCTTATTTTTCAACTCATTTGCCTGCTTTCATTGATGCACTTGATATGTGGATGGAATTCTTGGATTGACCTTAGGTGTCACAGAAGATGGATTAATTAAAGAGTTATCTTTGTGCTTTGTTGAAGATCTGACCTTTGGCTAGATGATGCAATCACTGATGTAATGTTAAATCGTTGAATTGTACATCACCATTTCAATCCACTGTGTGAATACCAGAGCTTCAAGTAGACCTGAACATTGAACATTTTCAAAGAGGAGCCTGTTGCTGTGGTAGTAATTGCAAACAAGATAAAAATGATTGGGAGTCTATGAAGGGCCATAATCCTGGTTAATGATATTTCACCTGCTCAGAATAACTTAGAATATGCCACTCTCCCACCTTTTTCCCACAAGCTCCCTCAAAAGTATAGGCTGGCAATGGATCAATGAGATATCCCAACTAATTCAGCGGACCGGTCCTTAAAATAGGCCCATTTAAAAATGGATTTGGGCCCACTATTTTAGACTTGTTTAAAGATTGGGCCAAGTAAGTTAGGCATGATGTCCTTACGCACCATCATAATTAGTCAAGACTCCACCCGAATCTAACCCCTTTGCAAAGAGGCCTCAATAAGTAAAGAGGACAATGGATCAGGTTCGAGCAGGTTGGGGTTGGAGTTGGGCCGACCATTTCCGAAGGGAGCCCCAACCCACAACCCAATATCCTTTGACTTGGCCTGAACACTTAAAATTTATGAGGCTAATTAAGGTAAGACATGGCACCGATACATTCCTAACATGATCGGACTAAAATAAGATAGTCATTCTAATTTTTATAATATTTTCTTATTTTTAGAGTTTTAGGCTTCTTTTTTTTTTAGAAATAACTTTTAATCATGATAAGACTCTTCTAACAAAAGCTTATTTGGAATTTTCATTTTTAGAAATTAGCCTTTAGAGTTTTATGAGAATTAGGATTTTTATTAAAGTTAGAATTTTGTTATTTTTGGTCATTGCAAAATTTATTTATTTATTTTTCCTCTTTATTAGTGGTATAACATGGACACATATACATTAGACAATTATTTATCAATTAATTTTTTAATTTCTAGAATTTATTTCTATTTTCTTATTTTCTCTTCTAGATTTGAGCTATCTTCGCAATGAGTTATGGATTTAGAGTATTTATCCTCTTGAAGAAGATGGTGATCAACATCATCATGTCCATCCCTAATGCTATGCACAGCTTAGCCGATCATAGGATACGTGCATAGAAAAATCATAATCATGTGTGCTTCTTTATTTTGTTTTAGGTTTTGGGTCAGGTTGGGTTGGATCATATGGCACAATAATAACAAATGTGGGTGGATTGGTTCAGGTGGGTTTCAACCCAAGCCAAAGACACTTAAATGGACCACATTTCTAGCCTGAGCCCAACCCACTATCCATTTAACTTGGCTTAAACCCACCTTGACAGCAGGTCGAGCTAGTTAAACCACGGGCTGAACCAACCCATTGCCACCCCTGCTCAACAATCTCCACTGTTGTGGAACCCACCGTCCCTCATCAAAGTCCCAAAATCATATTAGTTGAACAATCCTAACTTCCTATCCTCTCGTCGGCGACAAGTGTTTGTTGAAATGGGACCACTGAACGTTTTTTTCATTTTAAAGTTTCAAACAGAAAGATAGATGGTAAAATGAGCCTAATTTTAGGTTCATGATATTTAAACTGGGACCCATCTGAACAATTTAATGTGGTCCATTTTCTTATTTTCTCTTCTAGATTTGAGCTATCTTTGCAATGAGTTATGGATTCATAGAGTATTTATCCTCTTGAAGAAGATGGTGATCAACGTCATCATGTCCATCCCTAATGCTATGCACAGCTTAGCCGATCATAGGATACATGCATAGAACAATCATAGTCATGTGTGCTTCTTTATTTTGTTTTAGGTTTTGGGTCAGGTTGGGTTGGATCATATGGCACAATAATAACAAATGTGGGTCGATTGGTTCAGGTGGGTTTCAACCCAAGCCCAAGACACTTAAATGGATCACATTTCTAGCCTGAGCCTAACCCACTATCCATTTAACTTGGCTGAAACCCACCTTGACAGTAGGTCGAGCTAGTTAAACCATGGGCTGAACCAACCCATTGCCACCCTTGCTCAACAATTTCCGCTGTTGTGGAACCCACCGTCCCTCATCAAAGTCCCAAAATCATATTAGTTGAACAATCCTAACTTCCTATCCTCTCGTCGGCGACAAGTGTTTGTTGAAACGGGACCACTGAATGTTTTTTTCATTTTAAAGTTTCAAACAGAAAGATAGATGGTAAAATGAGCCTAATTTTAGGTTCATGATATTTAAACTGGGACCCATCTGAACAATTTAATGTGGTCCATTTTCTTATTTTCTCTTCTAGATTTGAGCTATCTTTGCAATGAGTTATGGATTTATAGAGCATTTATCCTCTTGAAGAAGATGGTGATCTAAGTCATCATGTCCATCCCTAATGCTATGCACAGCTTAGCCGATCATAGGATACATGCATGGAACAATCATAGTCATGTGTGCTTCTTTATTTTGTTTTAGGTTTTGGGTCAGGTTGGGTTGGATCATATGGCACAATAATAACAAATGTGGGTGGATTGGTTCAGGTGGGTTTCAACCCAAGCCAAAGACACTTAAATGGACCACATTTCTAGCCTGAGCCTAACCCACTATCCATTTAACTTGGCTTAAACCCACCTTGACAGCAGGTCGAGCTAGTTAAACCACGGGCTGAACCAACCCATTGCCGCCCCTGCTCAACAATCTCCGCTGTTGTGGAACCCACCGTCCCTCGTCAAAGTCCCAAAATCATATTAGTTGAACAATCCTAACTTCCTATCCTCTCGTCGGCGACAAGTGTTTGTTGAAATGTGACCACTGAATATTTTTTTCATTTTAAAGTTTCCAACGACAAGATAGTTAGATGGTCAAATGAGCCTAATTTTGGGTTCATGATATTTAAACTGGGACCCATCTGAACAATTTAATTCGACTCATATTCCACGTCCCGCTTACGCAATTTCAAGGAAATCTCCAATTGCTTGTGTATCGTCTATCACGCTTTACTAGATATATCAACGTTCCTTTTACAGCAGCCGTGATCGTAACCGCCCGCGGCATTATTTAATGGAGCTTGAGTTTACTGCAACGCCTTTTAGAGGGAGTTCCTACATGGGACCACCGGGATGTGGATTTAAAATCCGCTCCGTCCATCAGTTTCTACAGTTCATGTGGGCCCGCGGGGAGGGGGGGTGCGTAATTTGAGGTAGAGCCAAGAACCAACTGGGCCACGCCACAGGAAACAGTGAGGAAGGAAATGCCCACCGTTGAAACCCTATCAGGCTGAAAGAAGTTAAGTACCGCCCTGATATTTTTGTTTTCCCTTCGTCCTGGTGGGAATCACCTTATGAACGGGTTGGATAGCATACAAACATCACGGTAAACCCCAGGAAGATTTCAGTGGTGGGAGTTTCCTCCCTACTCTTTCCTGTGGTGTGGCCTACTTGCGGCCTTGGATCTGCTTCGATTTTGGGATTTCATCTCGAGATGTACTACAGAAACTCATGAACGGAGTGGATTTAACATGGACATCCCAGTGGGCCCCATAAAGCTTCGTATTGCAGTAACTCTCCTTAATGGGTGTTGGAGGAAACTTGCGTCCTACGTCCGTGGCGGACCCCAGCGGCGCAACTGCATCCGGTGTAAAAGACCGAAATCCGGGATTAGGTGCGACCCCAGACCCAGTCAGGTGGGTGCGTCCCTGACCATGGAGGCCACGTCAATTTATGCGTTGTATATCCACGCCGTCCATCAGTTTTGCCATTTCAATTTAGGGAATGGTCCCATAAACGAAGTAGATAAAAATCTCAGGTGAACCATACAGTATGGATTGAATTCGCACCGTTGAAAACCTCCTAAAGCCACAAAAGTTTTGTATCAAGCTGCTATTTGTATTTTCCTTTCATCCATATATGTAACCTTATAAACCGGTTGGCAAATAAATATTACAGTGGACCGTAGGAAGTTTTTAATAGTGGACGTTCAATGGTGGTGTGGATAATGGATGGACGGCAGGTATAAAGTACATACATCGAGGTGGGTCCCATCTTGAGAGCCGCACCCACTTGGCTGGCTCATGTACAGACGGCAACGGACGCGGATTGCGTCCTACCCCCGCCAGTCTCTATCCCCGAACAGGCAGTTCTGTGGGCGGGCCCACCGTAATGTATCTGTACATCCAAGCCGTCAATTCCTTTTCTAAGATCAATTTAAATTGTTAAAACAAAATTGAGACAGATCCAACGTAGACCACACCAAATAATAAGCTTGGTTGCGTTAAATACAAGAGTCATCTGTGGTGTGGTCCATTTGAACGTTGGATCTAACTTATTTTTGTTTTATGCCTTAAAATGATCTGAGAAAAATAATTAACGGCTTGGATGTACAAATACATCACAGTGGGCAGGCCCACAGAATTGCCCGTTCGGGGCTAGAGACGGGCGGGGTAGGACGCGTTCCGCGTCCGACGGCAACCTGTCGTTTCTTACGCAATTGGACATCGTGAACTTCTGCAACGTCCGCCAAGATTAGAGAGGACAGAATCAAAGTTCCAAACTCAACGAGTGTACATTAACTAGATGGTTGGGATTTTCCAAAACTTCACGATTGTGCCCCGTAGGGTGAGACCCATGTAGACATGGTCTCGATTGCGGCACAAATGCCCATGTCTTCTTCGGGTGAGTGCATGCTTACAATCATACTTACTCGCCAGTAGACTGAAACGTGAGCCATCTATCATGCAACCCACCAGATGAACAACCCATATTAAGAAATCTTCCCCGTGTGTACTGTAAGAGAGTGCGGATCCTCTGTTTCGTGGAAACAGCGAGCAGCTGAATCCAATATTGTTATTGGTCCACGTTAGTCCACGTCACTTTAAGTGCCATGTCACCGGTTTTTTTTAAAATATTAAAAAAAATTACATTTCACGAAAAGTCTAACGCCGTTAAACGGTTTCGTTTGGAAATCGGATTGCATGCTGATTACATTACGCTCTTGCTATTACCGTACCGAGGAAACTCAGTTGGGCCCACCTTGTATGTATGTGGTCTATCCAGGTGGTCCATCCGCTTTTCCATCTAATTTAAGGGGTTGACGCCAAAATTGAAGTATATCCGAAAATAAAGTGGATCATACCACAGTAAACAGTGGGGATAATGATTTCCACCGTTGAAACCTTGCTAGGCCCCACGGTAATGTTTATTTGTCATCCAACCTGTTCATAAGATCATACAGGCATGGATGAAGAGAAAACACAAATATAAGCTTGATCCAAAACTTTCATAGCCCCCGAGAAATTTTCAACGGTAAACGTTCAATTCAACTATTTCCTATGGTGTGGTCCATTAGAACATCGCAAATGCTTAATTTTTGGCCTCAAGCCCTAAAATTATCTGGTAAAAGTGATGGACGGAGCGGATAAAATACATAAATCATGGTGGACCCCACAGAGTTTACTCAGTACGCTAACATGGTGAGTTACTACCCAATCCCCTTCCTTTGATTTGGGGATTCAGCGCACGGGTTGGATAGCGAGACTCATTGCTAAAGTGACGTCACCTAGCTATGTGGGTCCCACCATGATGTATGTTTTGTATCCACACCGTCCATCCATTTGGAGATATCATTTTAGGGCATGAGACAAGGAATGAATCAGATCCAAAACTCGAGTGGACCCCACCACAGAAAACAGTGGAGAGAATCATGCCCACCGTTAAAAACTTCTAAGGGTCACAAAAGTTTTTGATCAAACAAATATTTGTGTTTTCCCTTCTTCAATGTGTGTGTTAACTTAAAGTCCACCATGATTTTTATTTAAGTTTTCATTTGAGGATTCAACGCACGGGTTGAGTAGCGAGACTCGCTACTAAAGTGACGTCATGTGGTTATGTCGATCCCACCATGATGTATTTTTTGTATCCACACTGTCCATCCATTTGGAGAGATCATTTTAGGGCATGAGCCAAAGAATGAATCAGATCTAAAACTCGAGTGGACCCCACCATAGAAGACAGTGAAGAGAGTACCCTTACCATTAAAAACTTCAAGAGGCCACAAAAGTTTTTTATCAAGCTGATATTTGTGTTTCCGCTTCTTTAATGTCTTTGCTAACTTATGAACAACTTCGATCTCAAATGAAAATCATGGTGGAACTTAGAAAGGCTTAAACGGTGGACGTCACTCTCCTCACTATTTTCTATGGTGGGTTTCAATCCAGGTTTGGATCTACCTCATTCTTTTGATCTTGCCCTAAAATGATCTCTCCAAATGGATGGACAATGTGGATACAACACATACATCATGGTGGGCCCCACAGAACTTGGTAGCATCACTTCAGTAGCGAGTCTAACTACTCAACGTGTCGATAGCTAATCCGCTTCAAATTTCTTTCTTCTAAAATTTAATTAGGTCATGTCATCTCACGGAAATTTTAGAAGATAAAAAAAAAATATTTACAAAATCTGCTTGATTAGCAAGGAATATTAGTTGCGACCCACGATGAGTGATGTCTGTAGGATCTTCGCCGTGGACCCATCTTGATCTATGCATTGTATATCTACTCTATCCATCTGTTTTCTCATATTATTTTAAAACTTGACCCGAATCGGTACTTGTGATCGGGTCATATTCAGTCCGGATTAGTCCAGGCCAGACCCGGACTCAGATCGGGTTAGGCACGCTGGACTTGGTACTGAGTCAGGTCGAGTTCGAGTCAGGCCTATTTCAAAACCGAATCGAGTCGGGTCAAGCCTAACTCAGTTTAAATCGACTCGATGTCCACCTCTAATCATGACGATTGTTTTTTTATCCACACTGTTTATCCATTTTGCCCACTTACATCAGGGCATGAGTCTAAAAATAGATAGATTGATATCTCAAGTGGACCACAATATAGAAAAAGTGGTTATTGAACACATACCATTATAAACTTTGTAGAGCCCAATGTAATGTTTATTTTCCATCCAACTAACTGATAACGTCACAAAGACATGGATGAAGAGAAATACAAATATTAGCTTGATCCAAAACTTTTGTAGCCCCCAATAAGTTTTTAATCTTCTAATCATCCATGTTTCTTGTGGTGTGGTCCACCTGAGATTTGGATCTTCCTCAATTTTATGCTCATGAACTACAATGATCTGTAAAAATGGATAGACGGCGTGGATAAAATACATACATTGTGGTGGAGCTAATAGAGTTTTTCCAATAACATACAATACTGCTGTTGGTGGTATATACTAACAGTGCCCCCTTTGTCAAAGCCACTTGTATGAGCAAATAATCAGTAGCCCGGGTACGCCATACTGTGATGTTTTCTAAAAAATCAACTGGACCACAAGGTGCGTCACCCCATTTTAGGCCACAGGCTGAAAAAAAATCAATTCTATTTATAATTCAGATTGACCACATGATTGTAAACAGTGTATAGACAATTCTCGCCTTCCAAATTGTTTCCATTAGTCTAGCTTAAGTGATTCATGTATCGATATGATTTTTGCAAAAAAAAAAAAAAAAATTGATAATCTAGTTGTTGAAGTAGATTTTGATGTAAGTATAATATTTAACCCTTTAAAATAAAGGGTGGACATCTCTCTCACAACTATTTCCTTTAGTGCGCATCTCTAGGCTCAATATAGACTTAATAGCTAATGGTTATAGTGAATATTACATAAACATCGTAGTGGGCCCCGGAAAAATCAAGAGTGCCCCATACAAATATATATATATATATATATATATATATATATACTCTCTTTACAATTGGAGAAGTATGGGGGATTGAATTTTTGGCAGGGGCCCACCATGATGTATATGCAAAATCTATTCTGACAATTAAATGCGTAATCATTTAGGCCCGAATCCAAAAAAATTAGGTTAACACGAGATTAATGTACGCCACACCAAAGAAAATATTTAGAAGAGAGACATTCATCCTTGAAATTTATAAGATCGACAATGATGATTATATAAAATGGATACATTAGTTTATCTAATGAACCCCATCATTTTGTCTAATGGAACCCTATCATTTTGTCAAATGAATCTGTCACTTTGTCTATTGAAACCCCGTCATTTTATTTGACAAGCCGCTATTTTATCTAGTGTAATCCTGTCACTTTGCACAGTAACATCGTCACTTTTTCTAGTGAAACTAAGTCACTTTATTCGAAAACTCGTTATTTTATCAAGCAAAACTCTATCAATTTGTCTGGTAACCCCATCACATAATCTAGTAGAACATCGTTACTTTGTCTAATGGAACCCCCTTACTTTGCCCAATTATCACGTCACTTTGTGTATTAGAACCTTGTCACTTTGTCTAGCACCCATTTCACTTTATCTAGTAAAATCCCATCACTTTGTCCAGCAACCTTGTCACTCTTTGCAGAACCCCATCACTTAATACAGTAGAACTTTGTCACTTTGTCCTACTACATAGACTCTTTATCTAGTAGAACCTCATCACTTTGTCCAACAACCCAATCACTTTGTCTAGTGAATCTTGTCACTTCGTCCAACAGCCTCATCACTTTGTCCAATAACTTCATCACTTTGTCTAGTGGAACCCGGTCACTTTGTCTTCCAACCTCGTCACTTCGTTTAGTGGAAGCAGGTTACTTTGTCTGGCAACCCATCACTTTTTCTGATAATCTGTAACTTTGTCTAATGGAACCCTATTTGTTTTGTCTCATTTAACCTTATTAATTTGTTTAGTGGAATCATGTTGCTTTGTCGAGCAACCTCGTCACTTTGTTTAGTATAACTTTGTCACTTCATCTAATAACCCCATCACTTTGTCCAATGAACCCCGTCACATTGTCTAATTGCTAAGAAAAAAATATCGATAATGGATGGTCTATATTGTCGGCGGCCCTAAATGATTTAAGCCTCACGTTGAATTGTCTTATTACCATGAAAATTGTTCATTATATATTGTTCTTAAAAACTATGCTTAATTATCTTGATGTTTAGTAAATCTTGGGGGTTGTACCTCACTAGAATAGCCATTAAAGCTATCAAACCATATTCAGTGTGCAGGATATGCAGATGATGGGTATGTTAGTGTTCACGTGGAATAGGAGAAGTTAGATGATCTTACGACTATCTATTCCTCATTTCGTTCGTATTTAATTTGTATTGTCGTGTATTGTAAAAAACTTAAGACATTGGTTTGTATAAGCCTTCGGGTAACCACTTGATTATTTTGTTATGTATATTTGGACTCCCTCTTATACTTATTTGTCTCTACTAACTCTGATAAAGGAAAAAAAATTATATATAAAATTTGGGCTCTCTTTAAAAGTTAACACTCCGGTTTCTGAAAAATGAGTAGTGTACTCGAGTTTCGGAAACTAGGGTGTTACAAACGTGATTATTTGTCAAAGTAACGGGGTTCCATTAGACAAAGTGATGATGTTCCACTAGATAAAGTGATGGGGTTGCCAGAAAGATTGATAGGGTTTCACTTGATAAAATGACGAATTTTTGAATAAAGTGACTTGGTTCCACTAGACAAAGTGACGATGTTATTCCACAAAGTGATAAGATTTCACTAGATAAAGTGGCGGCTTATCAAATAAAATGATGAAATTTCAATAGACAAAGTGACGGGTTCATTTGACAAAGTGATGAAGTTCCATTAGACAAAATAATGGAGTTCCATTAGATAAACTAATGTGTCCATTTTATATAATCATCATAGTGGATTCTATAAGTTTCAAGGGTGGATGCCTCTCTTCCAAATATTTTCTTTGGTGTAGCTCACATGAATCTCGTATTAACCGTTTTTTTTTTATTCGGGCCTAAATGATTACACATCTAATTGTCAGTGGATTTTGCATACACATCATGGTGGGCCCCCGCCAAAAATTCAATCCCCCATACTTGTCCAATTATAAAAAGAGTTTATATATATCTATATATATTTGTATGAGGCGTGACTCTTGATTTTTTCGGGGCCTACTGCGATGTTTATATAATATCCATTATAAACATTGGCTATTAAGTCTCATATTGAGCCTAGAGATATGGACTAGAGGAAATAGTTGGGAGAGATATGTCCACCCTTTATTTTAAAGGGTCAAACATTATACTTACATCAAAATCCACTTCAACAACTAGATTATTAAAAATATATATATATTTTACCAAAAATCATATTGATACAAGAACACTTGGGCCAGACTAATGGAAATAATTTGGAAGGTGAGGATTGCCTATACACTATTTACGATCATGTTGTCAACCTGAATTATAGATAGAATTGATTTTATCGGCCTATGGCCTAAAATGGGGTGACGCACCTTGTAGTCCAGGTTAATTTTTTAGAAAACATCACAATACGGCCCACCTGATCCACTGACTATTTGCTCATACTAGCAGCTTTGACACATGGGACTGTAAGACCTGTATCCTAGTCCGTACTATTCCGTCGACTCTCGCGATCCTTCCCATCGATTTTCGGCAACCTGCGATGTATAATCGACGTTTGCGCGCGACCGTAAGTCGAATTTCATAGATTTGAGTTGGCTTAATTTGAGACTTGTACCATTGCGACTGCACCGTCGTCACAGTTCCAACGCCGCGTCTTGCATACCGATCCGATACCCTAGCAGGGAGATGTGAACCCGCGTTCAGTTCAAGAAAACGCCGCGCATTTGCAATCCCAAGAGAATCTCTACAACATGTCATATCAATCCAATCAATCACCTCACATGTCAAGTATATGTCCCATCCCCAAAAGCAACCACAAAGTTAATTCTCTCCCTCTCTCTCTCTTACACACCCATACATATCAAGTACATGCCCATCACCCTATCACTCACTTCCCATCACTCCATCACTCCATCACACAACACCTCTCCTTACAACCCTCTCTCTCTCTCTCTTTCTCTCCACACTTTCCAAGCAACACCAAAGAGAGAAAAGAGTGTGGACGTCCAACATTTATAAAGAGAGAAGAGTGATTTTTGTGTGGCCTACTTTTCCATCCAAAATCCTTCATCTTATCCATTCAAACCTCATCACCCTCCATCAAGGAGAAACACAAGGAGATCGGCTTTCCAACAGACCAAGAAGATCGAACGGTGGGTACTTATTAGGCTAGATTTTTCATGTTTTGATGATGGGCCAAGTGAGGCCTATCAATTGATGGTATGGATCTCACTTTGGACCCTTAATGTGGCCGATGGACCACCTTGATCCCCATGATCATTCCATGATGGGGCCATTCTCCATGGACCCCATCATGAAGTTTATTTTTCTTGCATAAAAAAAGGTCATCTAGACCGTCCATTTTGGGTGGAGAAGGAACCTCCACCATTGATCTTTAATTTGGTAGGCCCACATGTATTGGGACTCACTTGATGTATGATTGAATACAAGGGAGGGCTCATAGCGACGGAGCCCTCCATCACACGTGTCCCGTCTCTCTCTCTCTCGATATCTCTCTTTCTCTCTCTCTCTCTTTTTCTTTTTATGTGATGATATGTCCATGTGGCCCACCTGGATGGACCCCACCATGAAGCATGTATTTGATCCAAGTCATTTGCAGGTGGGGCCGACTTTGTATATATGTTGTTCCACACCACCCAGCCATGTGGTGGCCCACCTAAGCAGGGCCCACCTTAAATGTATTTGTCTTGCTCAGAACCGTCTAGCGTCTGGACGTGAACAGGGGAAAACACAAATATTAACTTGATTCATAAGCATTTGGGTGAGCCACTTGTATAGGCCCCACATGGATGTATGGATCCAATCCACGCCGTCCATCCTATTTACTAACTCATTTTAGGCATTAAGCCGAAAAATGAAGTTGATCCAATTTTCTGGCGGGCCATACCTTTGAAAACAGTGATTTTCACCGTTTAAATTCACCTTAATTTTTCTACACGCCGAAAGATGCCCAATATTAGGCTTGATGGATGGGTTATGGACTGTAGAATTCATTGGTTGGGGTAGATTCACTTGATGCGGGCCCCACATACGAAAAACCATGGAAAAATCACTTTTTTTTCAAAAAAAATAATGCATGCAGTGCCTGCTGCTGCTGACGCTGCTGCGTCTGGGCCAGGGACCACGGTCCCATATGTGGGCCCCACCGTGATGTGTTTTGTATATCCACACCGTCCATTTTGTAGGCCCTTAGGGCAGTGGGCCGCCCTCCAAATATCAACCCCATCTAAAGCTCAAGTGGCCCACATCATAGGAAACATTGGGGTTGAACCATCTGCCATTGAAACCCATTTTTGGGTTCACAGAAGTTTTGAATCATATGAAATTTGTTTTTCCTCTTCATTCCAGGTCCGTATGACCTTATCAACAGGTTGGACGGCAAATAAGCATTATGGTGGGCCCCATGTGGGACCCACAATGATGTATGTGTTTTACTGGACGGTGGAACCCACCATATATGTGTTTTATCAATACCATCCAGGCACTTGCTGGACGGCCAGTAGGCCCCACTTTTGGTGTCTGTGTTATATCCACACCGTCCATTTAATTGGTGGGCCATGTTTGTGGGCCCCACCATCATGCATGTGTTGCATTCTAATCATCCAACCATTTGGCAAGCTTGCTTGTAGACCCCACCATGATGCATGTGATGTATCCAAGCCATCCAGCCCCTTTGAAAGCTCATTTGATGGCATGAGCTAAAGAATGAGTCAGATCCATAGTTCAGTGGACCCCACCCTTGATGCATGTGTTGCATCCAAACTGTCCAACCATTTAGCAAGCTTGTCTTAACAGGGTTGAGACTAAAAATAAGTCAAATCTAAAATTCAAGTGGACCCCACCATTTAAAGTGGTGGTCAATGACGTCCACCGTTCAAAATTTCTAAGGGTCATAGTAGTTCCCTATTAAGCTGATATTTGTTTCTACTTCACCTATCGCTATTTTAATTTATGATCAGGTTGGACGGGAAACATATGTTATGGTGGGCCTTAGGACTTTAAATGGTAGAAATCATTATCACCACTTTTATTTGGTTGTGGCCCATTTGATGTACATATGGGGCCCAATTGGTGTGGCCCATCTGATATACATAAGGCCCATGTTATGAGGCCCATTCGATGTATTTGTGGCCTGTTGTTGAGGCCCACTTTAATATATATATGAGGCCCATTGTGATGTATTCAAAGGCCCAAGGGCTATGGCCCATTGTAAGGTACATAAGGCCCATTGATGTGGCCCACTTGATTTATATAAGGCCCATATGATGCGGCCCATTTGATGTATCTAAGGCCCATGGGTCGAGGCCCAACGGGATGTCCTTAGGGTCCATTGCAATATGTGATGCCTCCATGGTTTTTGTAATGGTATTTATGGCGGGTCGTGCCTTAAGAACAATGTTGGTTTGACGTCCACATTGTAAGTATAATGTTGGTTAAATGTCCGCATTACGACTCTCCCTAGGGCCCATTGATAGGTCCATACTTGTTACATGTAGGCCGTATAGGCCCATCTTCATTGTGAGAATAGTTTATCACTTTATAACATGCTTAGTATAATTTCATAATTCATGCCCATACGCATCATATGTATGCTTGATATGAGGAATGTTTGATCATAGCATAAGCTGTTGGGCTGAGACATTTACGGGACTCCTTATAAGATGGAGTTCCCCACATGATTGCGCGGTAAGCGCAGGATTGTTGCATGACTGACGGTGTGACTCATGTATTTCGCATTGTGTGTCATGATCACTGCATGTCCTAGCGACATCAGGACCGTGCTGATATGTGTACTTGATGAGGACTGGCACGCTTGCTTTGCATCTCGCATATGACATTTGGCTACATAGGCCTCGCATCGCATGGCCTTTGTATGGCCGATAACATTCATGCCTTGTATCATATAGCTTTGGTACAACTGATAGCATTCATGGACTTACCGCATATTTCTACATTACTCTGATATTGTACATTTGGCGATTACCTTGCGCACACACTTACACCACCCTCTAAGCTTTTATAAGCTTATACACGACCGTTGCGTGCAGGTGGCCTTAGATCGCAGCAGTGCTGAAGCAAGAGCGCACATCAAATCATTTTGGAGTTTTTGATCACCCTATATTTCCCTTTCCGCATTGTACTTAAAGTTTTTGATATAGTGGATATGTTGTGATGATGTTTCGTGACTTGGTTATGCTCCATTACAAACAAAAATTATACTGAAAATCCTCCTTATAGGATCCCAGGATCGGAATCGGGCATGTGAGTGTCGGGATTTGAGAATGGGGCACTACGAAGGCTGTCGGCACTGGATTCGGTGATTGAGAATTTCGTGAGCTCGTTTTCCGAGTTTGGGGCGTGACAGGGACACTGGTAGTATCTAGCACCAACTGCAATACTGTGTGTTGTTGGAAAAACTCTATTGGCTCCACCATGATGTATGTATTTTATCCACGCCGTCCATCCATTTTTACAGATCATTGTAGTCCATGAACACAAAATTGAGGAAGATCCAAATCTCAAGTGGACTACACCACAAGAAACATTGGCGATTAGAAGATTAAAAACTTATTGGGGGCTACGAAACTTTTGAATCAAGCTGATATTGTTTTTTCTCTTCATCCATGTCTCTGTGAAGTTATCACTTGGTTGGATGGAAAATAAACATTACATTGGTCTCTATGAAGTTTAAAATGGTATGTGTTCAATCACCACTTTTCCTATGGTGTGTTCCACTTGAGATATCGATCTATCTATTTTTTTATCATGCCCTGATGTAAGCGGGGAAATTGGATAAACAGTGTGGATAAAAAAACAACCATTATGGTTGGAGGTGGGCATCGAGTCAATTTGAACTGAGTTAGGGCTGACCCAACTCAATTCGGTTTTGAAATAGGCTTGACCCGAACTCGACCTGACTTGCTACCAAGTCCAGCATGCCTAACCCGATCCGAGTCCAGGTCTGGCCTGGACTAATCCAGATTGAGTATGACCCAATCACAAGTACCAATTCAGGTCAAGTTGGACCGAGTTGGGTCGGGTGCAGTGGGTATCCACGAGCTGAAATCACAACTCAAAATCGAGATTTACTTGCTAGAATTGCAGCATCTCCATAGCTACACGACATCTCAGATCTGAAACGCCATATCTAAGTTTATATATATATATATATATATATATATATATATAGAGAGAGAGAGAGAGTCGAGTTTCGGATCAAGTCGAGTGAGTACCGAGTTGGATTTCGGGTCAAGTCGAATCGAGTTACTATGTGACTCGAACTCAACTCGTTTTGAGTTCGGATTGGACGAAGTTAGCTCGATTAGGATTGACTCACCCACTTCGTTCGTATCGAGTCGGATGAGTCAAATTTACCGAGTCATCGCTTGCCTAGCCCTGATCATGTTGTAGCAAAGGTTTTTTTATTTTTAGTAGCACACAATACCAACATTGGTGTTGTATACTATGCCACGTGATCCGAGTGTAAAAGAAAGAACCCGATAACTCTGAATCCCCCTATATGAGTGGGACCCATCTAATTGTATACATTGAATATCTATGCCATCTATCAATTTTGCGAGCTCATTTTATAGAGGAGACCAAAAAGTGAAGCCTATCCAAATCTCAAGTTGACCACTCTACAAGAAACCATAGTCATTGATTATTAAAACCTTTTTGTGGGCCATAAATGGTTTTGGATCAAGCTGATATTTGTGTTTTTTCCTTCGTCTGAGCTGTGTGACCTTATTAACAATAGATTGGATGACAAATAAACATTACAATGGGCAATGAAGTTTTCAATGGTCGGCATTCAATGACCATTGTTTCCTATGGTGTGGTCCACCTGAGAGTTGTATCTGCTTCATTTTTTATACAATTCTCTAAAATAATATGAGAAAACCTATGGATGGGTAGATATACAACACATAGATCAAGGTGGACCCACGGTGAGGATCCTACGGACATCACTCATCCTGGGTTGCAACTAATATTCCTTGCTAATCAGGCAAATTTAGTAAATATTTTTTATAATCTTATAAAATTGTTGTGACATGACGTGACCTAATTAAATTTTAAAAGAAAGAAATTGGAGGCGAATTAGCTACCGACAGGAGGTTGAGTAGCTAGACTAAAGTGATGTCATCAAATTATGTGGGGCCCACCATGATGTATGTGTTGTGTCCACATTGTCCATCCATTTGGAGAGATCATTTTAGGGCATGATCAAAAGAATGAGGCAGATCCAAAGCCAGAGTGGACCCCACCACATAAAACAGTCTGGAAAGTGATGTCCACAGTTGAAGCCTTCCTAAGGTCCATCGTAATTTTTATTTGAGATCCAACCTATTCATAAGTCAACATAGACATTAAAGAAGGGAAAACACAAATATTAGCTTGATCGAAAACTTTCGTGACCCTTAGAAGTTTTTAATGGTGGGCGTGACTCTCTCCACTGTTTTCTGTGATGGGGTCCACTCAAGTTTTGGATCTGATTCATTCTTTGGCTCATGCCCTAAAATGATCTCTCCAAATGGATGGACGGTGTGGATACAAAATATACATCATGGTGGGACCCACATAACTAGGTGACGTAACTTTAGTAGCGAGTCTCGCTACTCAACCTGTGCACTGAATCCCTAGATGGAAGGAAGCAGATTGCATAGTGAGTAGGGTTGTTCACGAGTCGAGCTAGCTCGAATAACTCGCTCGACTCGACTCGAGTCAGCTCGGATTGACTCGACTTGAATGGTTGACTCGGGTCGAGTCAAGCTTATGTTTTGTAGCTCGAGTTGAGTTCAAGCCAAGTTCGACCATGGGGCATTTCAACTCGACTCGAAGCTCAAACTCGAGCTCGACTCGACTCGATTATTAATAGTATTATATTATATTATATTATACACACACACACACACACACACACATATATATGAGTTACAAGTTTTAACTTTAAAAAGAGAGAGAGAGAGAGAGAGAGAGAGAGAGAGAGAGAGAGAGGAACCCTAGCTACTCTACCCGACTGCACGCAACGCACCCCCTTTCCCTTTCTTCTCTTTCTCTACCCGCTGCCAACCACACGCCAGCCCGGACCACCACCACCCACCACCAGTCTTCTCCACTCTACAACAAGACCAGCACGCAGCACGCAGCACGCTACCCGCATGCACCCCCTTTCCCTTTCTTCTCTTTCTCTACCCACCGCAAACCCGCCCAGTGCCCGACCAGCAGCAATCCATCGGACCACCACCAGTGGCGCACAACCAGCACGCTGCTTGCCTACCACGACCTGCCCGCTGCCTGCCCGATCGCTCTCGCCGAGCGAAGAAGACCATTAATTTTCGTTAATCCCGACTTGGTTAGCACGTAGCACAAGCATTAATCCTCAATTCGACTATCCATATTCAAGATGTAGCCAATGGATGTACTTTTGGGCCCAATTGATGGAAAGATCTCAAGCACAAATAAATGCCCAATCTAACCCAGGACATCTTACTGGCCCCACTTGTTGTAAGATCACAAATAAATGCCCAATCTGAATGTCCATTGTTGATTTTTTTTACTTAATCAAATCCACGGTCATGATTTCATAATTAGGATTGTGAAACTTATACAATGTTTTTCTTAAATATGAATTGAGGTACCATCAATAATGTTTTTCTCAGATCTAAATGAGGTAATGATATCATTGATATTTTACAAACTTAATTCTATGGAAAGATCAGTAATGATATCATTGATATTTTACTGACGGAATCTATGAAAAGATCATTAGCACAAACAACTAACGTAACTGTCCTCTTTAAGAAGTGGATACTAGATAGTTTATTGGCTTCTTTGATGAAAAGATCAAAAGCCCAAATGGTTAACATATGAAAAAGCTTGAGCTCAACTCGAGGTAAACTCGACTTGACTCGACAGCTTTTGCAAACAAGCCAAGCTTCAATGTTGAGCTCGAACTCGAGTACATCATGGACAAGCCGAGTAAGCTTGGCCCACCTTGACTCGACTCGCCTCGATGCCCACCCCTAGTAGTGAGTAACTCACCATGTTAGCATAGAGAGTAAACTCCGTGGGGTCTACCATGACTTATGTATTTTATCCGCTCCATCCATCAATTTTACCATATAATTTTAGGGTTCGGGACAAAAAAATTGAAGCATGTACAATGTTCAAATGGACCACACCATAGGAAATAGTTGAATTGAACGTCTACCGTTGAAAATTTCTTGGGGGCTACAAAAGTTTTGGATCAAGCTTATATTTGTGTTTTCTCTTCATCCATGTCTGTATGATCTTATGAACAGGTTGGATGACAAATAAACATCACTGTGGGGCCTAGCAAGGTTTCAAAGGTGGAAATCGTTATCCCCACTGTTTACTAGGGTGATCCACTTGATATTTGGATATACTTCAATTTTGGGCTCAACCCCTTGAATTAGATGGAAAAACGGATGGACGGGCCTCGATCGACCACATACATACAAGGTGGGCAGTTTACGCAGTACGGTAATAGCAAGAGCGTACTGTTCTCGGTATGCAATCCGATTTCCGAATGAAACCGTCTAACGGCGTTAGCCTTTACCTGAAATGTAAATTTTTTTTAAATATATTTAAATAAACAGGTGATGTGGCACTCACAGTGACGTGGACCAATAATAATATTGGAATCAGTTGCTCCCTGTTTCCAGGATACAGAGGATCCGCACTCAGAGAGATGGTACTATTACATTTAACTTGCTCAGATGCTGGGGAAAGTCTCCCCTCACTAGATCCAGTCATTCAACGTATCCAATAAAGAAAGGATGAAATTATTGTTTCGTGCGTGCCGGAAGAATCTTACTTTTCAGTATATGTCACACGTCTAACGTGGACAAAAACATATTTCTCATTGACGGGCACGTCATTATCAGACGGGCCACGCACAACGCCTGTTATATGCAATCCGCATTCATGTGCGCCTGCCTGAGGACTTGGTGTAGACGAGATCCAAACCGTCCATTAGCCGCACAAAGCTGGGGTTTAGACACCAGGAGACTTGACTTGATGCGGATGAGATCCACCCCGTCCATTAGCTTCACCACCTAGGTTTGGACACCAAGGAACAGTTGATATCAAAATTCCCACCGCTAAAATTGTCCAGATAAGTGTAAGGCCTGAAGTGGTGTGTATAAGTCATCCAATCCACTCACCAAAGGATTCTTCCAAAATCAGGGCGTTCAAAGACTTATGTGGATCAATTATGTAAATTCGTATATCTTGGGTACGATTTTACACCCTTCTCCATGGTTGGTCTGGTTTTTAGGTTTGTTTGATTTCCTAATTACATTTTAATATTTTATTTTTATTTTTATTTTTACACACGCACACACACCCAACATACTCACACCTTAGTAGGATTTCACCACCTATGATACTCGAACCTTTGACCGGATGTTGAAACTCATAAGAATCTACCACCGGAGAAGAGTAAGGATCCAGTTGCATGGTAATTAATTGCATGGTAATTAACTGCATATGTTCGTCACTAAACTCTTGTCTAGTTGAAAGAGGAATCATTGCTTAAAATAAATAAATAAATAACCATGCTAATCCATTAACAAGCACATGTCATGACCATGCTTACCTGTTTCATAAGCTTATTTTAGCTTTTAAGCCCAAAAATGAAAAAATTCACAGCCACAGCCACAGCATATGAAGAAACAGGACACTGATATTTGTTTGTCATTCAACCTATTTATAAGATCATATAAACAGGTAAATCTAAAACTTTCTTAACCCCAAGAAGCTATCAGAGCTAGGCGTTCGATTCCGACTGTTTACCGGGTGACGTGGAATTGAGCTCGGGATCTACTTAATTTTGGGATGATGCCGTAAAAAGAACGGATGATTAGGCATGGATATAATAAATACATTGCGTTAAAATACAAGAATTGTCCACGTCAGCTAAGATAATAATGACTGCTTTACAAATACATTGTAATCTAAAACTTAACAAATGCCAGTGAAATATGGCAGCACACCAATGGACCGGGTAGGTCCGATGAACATTCCCCCACATCATTCTCCCCCGGGTCGTACTCGGTTAGGTGGAGGGACGCCATCCGTCTAACTATCGCCTGGTCAAGCTATCACAGTCCATCTGGGAAACCATTCTTTCGGGAGTATGACTATCATTTAAGAACCGATATATATCAATGCAAACCGTCAAAAGTGTCGGAGCCACTTTAGATGGGGTAAGATTTGGACGGTTTAGAACGAGCCACGAAGCTTCGTTTAGTTCGTAGAAAAAAAACGTTGATTGTCCCATAATACGATTAACCATACGCGCGCGCACAGCAACTGAATTAGTCACATACATATCTTGCAGATTAAACCATTCATACCCGGTGATGCGTGAACATTAACTGTACGGCGAAAATGAAAAATAATCCATGGCCCCAATTCAATAAGAGACGTCCATTAATCTAATCAATCAGATTTTGGGAATACAATCCATATAAAGTGACGCCCACGTTGGAAGGTTTGGATTTAGCTACATCTATGCCATGTTTACTATGAATGACTGCGGGAGTGTGGCTTTCTTGTACTCCGGCACATTAAATTAAATCCTCTAATTTCATTGGACGCGGATTAGGTGGTGTTGCCCACACCACCCCCACCGGTAGTGTGTTGATGTGTTGGGCGCCGTGAGGCCCAACTTTGATATATGTCTTTTATATCCACGCCGTCCATCTACTTTTCCATATCATTGTAGGAGATGAATTTTTTTTTTTTTTTAGCTGAAGTAGATTTGAAGCGCAAGTGGACCACACCACAGGAAATAAGGGGATAATGACACCCACCGTTGAAACCTTTCTAAGGCCCACCTTAATGTTTATTTGTCATCCAACCTGCAGATAAGGTCACTCAGACCTGGATTAAGGGATAACACAAATATCATCCTGATTTTAAAATTAAAAATTAAAAATTTTAAAAAAAAAAATGGCCCCCAAGAAGTTTTTAATGGTAGGCGTTCAGTCATCACTGATTCCTGTAATGTGGCCCACTTGAGACTAGGATCGGCTTTATTTTTGACTTAGTACAATAAAATGAGTTGGAAAAACGGATGGACGGAATTGATATAAAACAAATACATCAAGTTGGGCCCCACAGCGCCCAATGCATCGACACACCACCTGATCCGCGTCCAATTACAGTCTGCCAACATGGACCGGTTCAATGGTTTGGACTGGAATTGACATTTCAGTACACAGAAAAGGAAATCGACACTCTCCAAGTTGCATAAGGACACATGGACTATCCAGTAACGCAGCCCACGTTCATGGCCCACCATCGGACTGACGGGACTTTTCAAACCTTCCCAACCACACGCTATACAACAGAAAATAGGCCCATTCGACAATCTGAACCATCCATTTAGTGGTTTCACTATGGATATCTTATCCTAAAGAATCCCTTTGATCAAACAATGCAAACCATCCGATCCATTGCTTGGAAAACGGACGGACGTGAGTGGAGGTCAACTTTCGGGTGTAGAAGTCTTGAAAGAATCATCACTTCGAGCAAAATCCCAAAAACGCCCGCAGTTTTCAAGAAGGAGACGGGCAGCTCTATTATTTTATGTTTTATCTTTATCTTTTCTTTTTTTCATTTATTTAATGGCAATTTACGACTAGTAAGTAATCCGACGCTGTATTTTGAAGAAGAAATTCTAGCGATTACAGAGCATCTGATGCAGAAACGTCATGAAGAAGGCCGGAAGTGATGTTTTCAATCTGAGCCGTTTATTTTGAAAGGACACTGGATTGAAGGAACTCTAAAGATTTAGGGTTTTCTCTGTGAATGGATTGGAATTCATGACGGATTTTAGGGTTTAAGATCTGAATTTGAATGTGAATTTTTCGGGACTTGTACGGTTTTGTTTCTCTGGTTTGTGGTTGTCAAAGATCGGTCCTTTCACTCTGTAGGAAACGAGACAGTGAGATCGATTTCACAAAAGAAAGGAAGAACTGAGGTGCAGGGAGTGCAAATTTAGGGGTTTTTGTCTTTTTAGAATGCGGTGAGATAAAAGCCAAGGAATGGATCATCAGATACAAGATCGGCAAGAAATCCGTCACAGTTCGACGAATCCAGGTGCATCAGGCACCGTAACAGGTCAGCAAGAAATCAGTCACAATTCGACGAATCCAGGTGCATCAGACACCGTAACAGGTCGGCAAGAAATTAGTCACAATTCGACGAATCCAGGTGCATCAGACACCGTAACTGGTCGGCAAGAAATCAGTTACAATTCGACGAATCCAGGTGCATCAGACACCGTAAAAGGTCAGCAAGAAATCGGTCACAATTCGACGAATCCAGGTGTATCAGACACTGTAACAGGTCGGCAAGAAATCAGTCACAATTTGACGAATCCAGGTGTATCAGACACTGTAACAGGTCGGCAAGAAATCAGTCACAATTTGACGAATCCAGGTGCATCCCACACCGCAACAGGTGCTGATTTGTCGGATCCGGTCGCATCGGAGAATGTAATTGAGGTGAGATCTGCAGCTAAGTTTGATGTGTTGGAGGTGAGTAAGGTAACAGCAGGGCAAGAGCTGAAAGCGAATGTTTCTGAACAGAAGAGAGACACTTGTATTGCCATTGATGTCAGATGTGGTAGTGGAGGATTGGATAGTGGGAATTGGGATGGGGAGAAGGTCTGTCGGATTTGTCATTTGAGTTCTGATCGCCGATCGGACGGTTCAGATTTGATTCAGCTTGGTTGTGGATGTAAAGATGAACTCGGCATCTCCCATCGGCACTGTGCTGAGACCTGGTTTAAGCTGAAAGGCAACAGGTATTTCTCTTCTTCATTGCCATGGATTTTATTTTTTTGAAACTCGTTGCATTACACCTTCTTTCGAGATTGAATTGCTCATTACTGCCTATATCTGATCGACTCGAAAGGAAAAATGATGCAGTCTATATGGATTTCAGTTACACTTCATGCAGTAGTTTAGTTTGTATTTGAAATCAAGGGAAAACACTGCAATTGATAAAAGAGGGGAAAAACCTTCTACACGAAGTGTCCATCTTGATCCCTATGTCCTAAGCTGTTTCAATTATTGCTTTTTTTTATTCAAGTTATACAGCTCTTCTTTTTTCTTTATACAATCCCATTTAAAACAAGAAACTGAATTGATGCCTAGCTACTTATAAAGGTCCAAAGCACACAGTCCATCTTTTAAATTGTTGAAGCCTCAACAGAATCGATGGCCAAAAATGCCTCTGTTTTGGGGGGACATGAGCAACCAGAGCCTTTTGTGCTGGTAATCTAATGGGAGGGGAATGATATGCTGTGGACCTCTAGACCACAACTATGTAGCAGGAGACCTCCCTTAATATAACTCAAATCATCCAAATAGATGGATCTGAATTACACGGAAAGTAGGATCTGAATTGGCTGATTGGCAGATATCTAATTGACAGTAAAAAAAATGCACGGTAGTAAAAGGTCCAACTTCAAGTTGTCAGGACTCTCTTATCAATCTGATTGTGGGGATATGCACCAATATTCAGTGGGTCACATTATTCCAGCAGTTCAGATTTGAAGTAAATGCCACACATACAGTAGGAGAGCTGCCCCACACCATAGTTGTGGTATAATGCCTATGCTTGTTTGCTTGGCCTATAGGTATGTTCTTTTGTGCACGCTCTCAATTTTATGAGCACATGATATTGCTGTTCTACAATAGGTTCTGATCTGAACTTTTATTCACTTTGTTGAATCATGCTGTGAGTGCAAAAAATTGTGGGTCGGTTAGAAGCCAGATGCTTCCTTTTGGGAATATGACCTTCTGACTATTTGAAATGAGTGACATGTATATTGGAAATATTTCAAGTTTCAACCTTCTCAATTTCTCTGTTGATTTTCTTTTTAAATATATGCGCATGCTAACTTTCCGTAATAGCAGAGAGAATGTTAAAACAAAACCTGTTCTGATATATTTTTCAATATAATTCTGTAAAGTAATCAATAGAATAATCATTTATATCACTAAAATCAGAAAAGAAAAATTGCAAAGTTTTTCCTCCATGCCAAATTCTCAAGTAGTACTTTGGACAGTAACCATGCTCTGTGCCTCTCATGAATCCATTAATTTGACATGGATTCATCCATCAACTAACTACCAAACATTTGTAAAATCCTAGAAAAAGCAATTGTATTGGAAACTCTATTTCAATGACAGTTTAGAAAAACTCGACTCAAACTTGGCTGAGGGGGTCTCCACTCATGGCTTATTGGTAAACACTGTGTTTCCACTTTGAGGTCATGGGTTCAAGAACCTATGTGTGTGGGGGTGTAAGAGTGTGTTTGTTCTCACCTTTCAAAAAAAAAAAAAACTTGGCTGAGTTGACTCAAGATGATCAGATTTCATCAAGATGAGGAAAAAAAAAATCAATTTAGTCACAACACGGTCAAGACTCGAAGAAAACTTCCCTCAACAAAACTTGATGGTTGTAAAAAATCTATAATATTTATATGTTTATTAGATCTTAAATACTAAATATGACCTCAAACTTGGAAGAAACTCAGCCAAGTGACTCGACACGACAGACCTAAAAGTGAATTCGAGTTTCTAAACCATGGTTACAACTGAAAATTGTTTGTGCAGACAATCTGGCTGTTACTAACTTGATGTGAGCTCCAAGGGAACATAGAAATCAGAAAAGAATCATTATGGAGAGTGATGGACCAATCAATACTTGAGCAAACAAATAACTAAAACGTAGGTAGTTGGGCTGTGATACTATGTTAATAGATCATGCACTAAAACAGCATTTGAAACTGGGAATTCATTACCCTAAAGAATGCCGAACGGATGGGCTTGAGATATGACATAACTTAGTTTATCATGGCCAGAAGAGCATTTTGGTAAATGATAAGAAGCACAATACAATTAACTCTTCTCAATGCAAAATGAAGTTACCAGAAAGGATGAGCCCTGCAAATTATTGCAGTTTCCACCTTCTAGCCACTGTCCTATCCATGTTCATCAAGTCAGTTAAATAACTTTTGCCCCCTCGGTATACTCTGCTATTAGCATCTTCCAATTTATTCCATCAGATGCTGTAGATGAGTCGCAAGTTCACCACCACCACCACCACCACCGGTCCACCACCGCCATCAACATATTTCATGATTATTCATAGAAGGAAACTGTGATACCTGATGCTAAGACCTGGAAGTTGGACCTTTAGGGAGAGATCTCTGCTCTCTCCAATTTTATGCCAATTTGTTGAAATGGGCATAATTTTTTTCTGAGTTTGTGTCATATCAATGTTAAAACTGCATCCAAACCTGGGTTGCTAGCCTCTTTTTTTTTTTTTTTTTTTTCCAGTATTTGCAGTTTTCTTTTTCCCATATAAGTGTCTTATTTCCTTCAGAAACTTCACTAATAGACATTTTCTTCATTAATGAGAATTAGTGGTATCCTCCAAGTTGACATTTGGACGTATTAAAGCTTGTTCTCACTATGCTGCTGCAATGCTAATCAAAATTTAGAGAGGGCATTCCTTTTATTTACCTGTGTTAGTTGGTTTTGAATTTGGCATACAGACATGGCATTTTTATCATGAGACACTGCCAACCATGAGTTGAACGATCTTGGGATATTCTTGAAATAAAAGTAAAAAATGGTATTTGATCATTTATAAATGCAACTCGTCGTGATCTAAAAGAACTAGTTTATTTCACTCAACTATGTATGTAGGCATATAATGTTCCATGGTTACACTGATGTAAATATAGAGTGGTCTTCTTCTTCTTCTTTTTTCTTTTTTTTGACAGATGATATTTATTAGGCGAAAGCCAAAAAGAAAGCAAAAGAAGAACAAGAACAAGCAGATAGAAAATAGAAAACAAGGGGAAAAAAAACCTAGAAAAAGCTAAGAAACTAAGAATAGAATACAACTACAACCAGCCCCATGGCTAGGAAGACCCATCTGATTAGAGAGGTCCATTAATAACCACATAATTAAAATCTGCTCTTAGAGATCTGAGTGCTTACATTATATCCATTGGAGACCCTCCTTTGGAGAGAACAGAAATTTTAAAGTATCCCACCCACCACTCTGCTCTGAATATCAGCACTTCCTTTTTAGGTTGCAAGCATATCCAAAATGCATGGTAAATGACCACCACATGAGTGATAGCTTTTCCTTTTATGACAATGCAGGAGTTGTGAAATTTGTGGTGAGGCTGCAAAAAATGTCACCGGGGTAGGAGACAACCGATTCATGGAGGAGTGGAATGAGAGGAGGAGGTTGCGTATTGGTACTAGTAGTTCCTCAGAGAGGGGGAGATGCTGGCGTGTGCAGCCATTCTGTAATTTCTTGATGGCATGCCTGGTCATAGCCTTCATACTTCCATGGTTTTTCCGTGTAAATATGTTTTGATGGAATGATGATGAGACGCATCTTTGAGGAGCATCCTATCAGGTACAACACACCCATGCGAGGGACACTGGTGTATATGGTGTGATATTAAGCCCACCACATGTTGCAGTTAGGCGTCTGGTCTTGTAGACTTGGTTTGTGCAACATAAGTCCCATGCAAAGTAAAGCGGGGGAAGCTAGGCCACATAAAACAATGTGGGGCCATGGACCACTTTGATTACACCTCCATCATGTTAGAATTGCTTTAGGATATGTTTGTGATTTTTGGGTTGTGAGAAATGGCTCTTTAATCTCTTTATTTGGGGTCTATTGGAAAATGAGTACCCATTTGTACATATAAATTCAGTAGCAGGTTTGAAACTTTGAACAATCTGTTCTACATATGTATGATTTAAATGAAATTGTGCTTTTGGGTTTGTTCTCTCAATCCGGATGTTTTATGTCTTTTGGTTCCGGTTTGAACCGTTGTTATTGGCTTTTTCATGGCCTAGTAATCTTAGCTTTGAATCATCTTTCCCATCTTATCCAAAGTAGTTTTGCAGTAACCCTTTCACTAAATGAGAAATGGGTCGGGTATTGCTGCCTTTTCCCCTCCCTTGACACGAGATTTTATAAAATATGAACTGAGAAGGTGCATTCCATGAAGTTACTTGCAGTTGACAAAACTGTCCAAAGAGAAGAGTTGGACAAGTAGATGGATCAATCTTCAATATGGAGTGTGGCTCCCTACTCATGGCTCAGTGGTAGAGTCACAAGAGTTTCAACACTGATGTCATGGGTTTAAGTACCCATTGAGTTTGTTCGTCTGGTGGGAACCACCACCCATGGCCCATCATGCAAAGAATTTCTCTGGTCACATGATCTTAACCATCAGAAGAATGGGAGCTTACAAAGGAGGGCCAAACATTTTTTTTTTCCATTGTTATAATTGCCAATTTGCCAGCCACCAATTGGACTCCTATTTTCAAGCAAACTGCCGTTTGAGCAATTGGTAATCGCCCATGTGCAAGGGTGGGAATGGGTTTGGTTTGGTTCAAGTCAAGGTCAGCCCAAGACCAACCCATATTGGGAACAGGCCCATAATTCTAGCTCAAATCAGAACCTCAACCCATTATCCTGTGGCTTTACCCAACCTGCTTAAAAGTTCTTCAAACCCAAGATCAACCCTGAGGCAACCTATTTAGCTCATTAGCTGTGATCGCAGCAAGCTAGAATGACCAGACCCAACACTGGACTTATGTTTAAGAATGGAATATGGAGCTAAAGATATGCCTAGCTGAGACCACTTATAGTGCCTGCATGCATGTATTTTCTATGCTCATCTTCTATTATTTGTTTCACTTATGAGTAATATGTCCAGCACACTGATGAGCGGGTCGGGAAAGTTCAACCCAAGCCTAAAAACCATCTCTACTTAAACCTCAGGCGGGTCAGAAGCAATTCAAGCTGCGAATTAGGTCACTCAAACCGATTCGCAATTCAAGATGAAGTAAATAATGAATCGCGTGCCTGCCTTACTCGGTCCCGCTTTTCAAGGTGCCCTCCATCCAACGCGCACGTCTCCTAAGACGTCTTCAGCTTGGGGACTTTTGTCAGGCCCAGTCACTGGCGTTCATGAGGTACCGACAAGGCATTATTTCATCGAGGAAATTATTCATGTTTTGGTAAATGATTAAGAATGTTTGCTAATTCAAATACTCGTGTACAGCTGTAAATCATTCACATGTGAGCACATGTGCAAGTAAGAAAGACGTGTGAAATTTGAACCTTCCATGAGGTTGGACAATTTAACTACTGACGTGGAACTTGGACAAGGTAAACGGATGGTTAATTTTTTCTAGCTATTCATACGTTTTGATATGATTTTCTGACTTGTGAAATGAGCTGATTTTTTTATTTGCCAGAAGATCGAAACAATGCAGCTCACTTGACGGAAAAGATCAAGTCTCACAAGTGTGACATTATGACACGTGTGCCCACATATGAATCTACCTGGCTTCCACACGTGTATTTAAGCTCTGTATTGAAGTTGGTCCTTACTCATGCCTCAGTGGGAGACTTAAAGAGTTTCATCATGAGATTATGGGTTCCGTTGCGTATGTGCGGGGGTGTGAGTGGGTGCGGAGGAACCCTGCAGTGAAGCGCATTTACAGGAGGCCGGTTACTCTACCATTGTTCTGCGGGTAAAGTAATTGGGCGCGGTGGATCCGGATCCACCCACGTGGATCGAATCCCTGACCGTGGTCCCCACTGTAATGTATGTGTGTTATATCCACACCGTCCATCTGTTTTGAAAATTCATTCTAGGGCATGATCCCAAAACTGAAGTAGATCCAAATATCAGGTGGACCATAATATAGGAAACAGTGGTAATTGACTATTAAAAACTTCTCTTTGGCCATGGAAGTTTTTAATCAAGCTGATATTTGTGTGATCTTTTCATCCGAATCTTTGTGACCTTATCAACAGGTTGGATGGAAAATAAACATTCCGGTGGACCTATGAAGTTTTTAACAGTGGAGATTCAATTGCTAATATTTCTGATAGTATGGTCTACCTAAGATTTGGATCTACATCATTTTTTGTATCATGTCTTAAAATGAGCTTTAAAAATGGATGTGTGTTGAGACTCAAATATTACATAATTTTTTCTATTTATATCTTGGTTTTATGAATATAAATCATCTTAATATTCTATTTTACTCATGTATGTGTTGCAAGGTGAATTTAAGAGCTTGGATTGAAAAATGATGTTAAGAAGTAAGAATTTGATGCTCAAAAATTACTAAGGCAAGGGATGGATCTTAGGAGATCAAGATTGAAGAATTCACATGCTAAAGATCCAAGAAAACCAAGCGAGGAATGAAGAGAATTGAAGATTTGAAGTGCAGAATCCTGAAATCGTCCTAAAAAAGTGTATTCTGAAGCTGTGAAGTTTATTTTGAAAAACTGCGCAGCAGGAAGTCTGTTTTAAACGAACTATGCAGCGAGAAGTCTATTTTGAAAAAATACGTATATTTGAGGCGTTTTCTAGGGTTTTCAACTTTGTACGAAAATTGGAGTTCCCTACTTATAAACAGGGCCTCCTAGGGCATTCTTAAACATCATTAGAAGCATTCAACAGCAATATTTAGGGTTTTTTTTTAAAAAGTTTTTAGTTTTATTAAAGCTTTATAAGTTATTTCTTTCCTTTTAGATCTTTTCTATTTGTAATTTTTCTTCTTTCTTTCTTATTGCTTTTTATTTCTGCAATTTAATTATGTTTTTCTAAGTTCCCTCTAGCCCAAGCTAGAAGGGAAACACATGGGTTTAATATTTCTTTAAGTTATGATGATTGATTGTTTTAATGATGAGAAGAATGGTGTATGCATGTTATCTATTATTTAGGTTTTGTTTTTTATCCTTTTGTAAGATCCATATGTTTCCATCATATGAGATCCACATTGATGGATAGGCTTACCCTAGATTAATCAGATTTTCTAGATAGGAGATGTTCTCAACCTGTTATATTTTTTTGATATTCATTATGGTATAGATATTGAATACTTAAAATCACTGGCGCTTGAGAATATATGTCAATGGTGCAAATCCATTATTTTCTAATCTTTTATATCATTTATTAAAATATTTAAAGTGTTTTATTTTTCGATTAGGCTGACCATAGTGCTCAGATCCTAGTTGTGTTATCCAAGTCATCATGATTTTGGAACATTAACCTATGTGTGGAGTAGAAACGTAGTGACCGATCACCTTTCTAGATTGATGTTAGATGATTCCACTGAGGAGATACATATCCAGGACACTTTCCCTGATGAACAATTATTTGCGATCTCTAAATTGCCTTGGTATGCGGATATAGTGAACTATCTTGTAACGGAAAAAATGTCATATCATTGGAAGTCACAAGATAGGAAGCGTTTTGAAACCGAGGTTAGGAACTTCTTCTGGGATGATCCGTATTTATATAAATATGGGACTGATCAAATTTTTAGGCGTTGTGTCCCAGATGATGAAGTTCGAAGTGTTATTTCTTTTTGTCACATGGAAGCATGTGGTGGCCATTTTTCTACTAAGAAAACCACTGCAAAAATCCTGCAATGTGGTTTTTACTGGCCCACCATGTTTAAAGACACCCATGCTTTCTGTGTTGCTTGTGATAGATGTCAAAGGTTGGGAAGAGTGTCCCGGCGCAACATGATGCCTTTATCCCCAATTTTACCATTGGAGATTTTTGATTGTTGGGGTATTGATTTTATGGGTCCATTTCCATCTTTTTTGGATTTCTTTATATATTGGTTGGTGTGGACTATGTTTCAAAGTGGATTGAGGCAGTTCCAAGTAGGACTAATGACAACAAAGTGGTCATACGATTCCTCAAGAAAAATATTTTTGCTAGATTTGGAACTCCAAAGGCCATCATTAGTGATGGCGGGTCTCACTTTTGCAATAGAACATTTGAGGCTTTGATGAAGAAATATGGCATCAAGCATAAAGTGAGCACCCCATACCACCCACAAACGAGTGGGCAAGCTGAGATTTCTAATCGGAAAATCAAACACATTTTAGAGAAAACTATAAGGCCAGATAGGAAGGATTGGTCCCTCAGACTATCCGACGCTTTATGGGCTTATAGGACTACTTATAAGACCCCGATTGAAATGTCTCCATACAGATTGGTGTATGAGAAGGCTTGTCATTCGCCTTTGGAATTCGAACATAGAGCCTATTGGGCAATAAAGAAATTAAACTTTGACATGGATCAAGCAAGTGGACAAAGAAAATTAGAGTTGAATGAATTAGAGGAGTTGAGGAGAGACTCCTATGAAAATTTTAAAATCTACAAAGAGAGGACCAAAGCTTTTCATGACAAAAATATCCTTAGGAAGAATTTTGAACCTCAGCAAAAGGTCCTATTATACAATTCCGTCTCCAGTTCTTTCTGGAAAAGTTAAGATCAAGATGGACAGGCCCCTTCATTATGACGAATGTTTATACTCATGGGGCTATTGAAATTGAGAATCCACGTAATGGTAATGTGTACAAGGTTAATGGTCAGAGATTGAAGCCTTATATGGAAAACTTTCATTTGGGAGAGGAGTCCGTCCCTCTTCATGAGCCAGAATATTCAGAATGATGCTCCTTGTCTAACGGAGCATTTGTGTAGGATTTGTATCATATTCAATTTTTTTAGTGTCACATAGCAGTTGAGTTTTTCATGGCAGGTACTATCCACCCTTTCTTTTATTTTTATTGTTCTCTACATTACATTATCATTACATTGGGGACAATGTAGATTTCAGGTTGGGGGGTGTGGATAGTCATCTATGTGAAAGTTTTTTTTTTTTTTTTTGAAGGGGGGGATTATTTTATTATTATTTTTAGGTTTCAGTTAGGTTTAAGTTTATTTTTTTTTAGGTTTATGAAAAAAAAAATAAAAATAAAAATTTCAACATTTTCAAAATAATATTTTTTATATACAAGAATGTGAACATGATATTTTGCGAATTCCAAAGGCAAATTTAATACCTAGTCTAGGTTGATAGTAGTCAGAAATCTGACAACTGAAAATTATAAACTTGAGTTCAATTATCTAATCACTAGTTTAAAGTGAGTTGTAATTTGATGTACCGAATTCACAATACACCCTAGCTAACTAAGTGAGGAATATGATATGTGACCTAAAATAACAACTTTTGATTCAAACAAGGTTGAATGAACTAGTACCATTGATATATGTTTAAAAGAGAGAATATTAAAGAAAAAAGAAGAGTGATAGAAAAAAAAAATTTTTATCATAGAGCATGAATGCAATGACCATAACAATCGTGTCAGTAATCCGGAGTAAGAATACCTAAGTATCCATTACTGTTACCATTACAAGTACGATACCTTAGGTTATGAAGCAAACCCGATGGGAATCTTCATTTAAGGGTGGTCTATAATAATGAGGATATGATGATAAAAGAAGAAATGTCATAAAAAAATGAGATAACTAGAGATTTCATATTCTTGGAATGATTGAAAGGAGTTAGGATAGGGAACATGCATATTTCTTAAAGTTAGACTAGTGTCACGTCGCACCTAAGGATATTGGGTTATAACTATTCTAAATTTTGATTAGGTCTTTGAACTCAAGGATGTAATGGATTAGAAAATTGAGATTCTAACTAACTTCAGACTTAGGTTAAGTATTGTTTTATTTTGGAATTCATATGATGAATGGAGGCATAATTGTATAAATTTCTGAGTGCTGAAGTATTTTTC
Organism: Magnolia sinica; assembly: GCF_029962835.1. Classification (NCBI taxonomy): domain Eukaryota; kingdom Viridiplantae; phylum Streptophyta; class Magnoliopsida; order Magnoliales; family Magnoliaceae; genus Magnolia; species Magnolia sinica. The sequence continues at coordinate 10,571,827 of NC_080577.1, forward strand.
ATGTTTTCAATGTTTGTGGGTAACATTTCTGAAAACCCTCACAAAACTGTAACTTGTCCACTAGGGGAAACCTAGGGGTTTAAAGGCTTGTTGCATATGCTAAATGCAATCGAGATTACTTGCGAAAGTGGTGTAGTTAGAATTTTGTTTTCATTTTAATTTTGTTTCTAGAATTATTTTTTTCTTATTTTTATTTTTCTTCGCTTATTTTGCTCAGGACTAGCAAAATGCTAGTTGGGGGGTGTGTTGAGACTCAAATATTGCATAATTTTTTCCATTTATATCTTGGTTTTATGAACATAAATCATCTTAATATTCTATTTTACTCATGTATGTGTTGCAAGGTGAATTTAAGAGCTTGGATTGAAAAGGGGTGTTAAAAAGTAAGAATTTGATGCTCAAAAATCACTAAGGCAAGGGATGGATCTTAGGAGATCAAGATTGAAGAATTCACATGCCAAAGATCCAAGAAAACCAAGCGAGGAATGAAGAGAATTGAAGATTTGAAGTGAAGAATCCTGAAATCGTCTTAAAAAAAGTGTATCCTGATGCTGTGAAGTTTATTTTGGAAAACTGCGCAGTAGGAAGTCTGTTTTAAACGAACTATGCAGCGAGAAGTCTATTTTGAAAAAATACGTATATTTGAGGCGTTTTCTAGGGTTTTCAACTTTGTACGAAAATTAGAGTTCCCTACTTATAAATAGGGCCTCCTAGGGCATTCTTAAACATCATTAGAAGCATTCAACAGCAATATTTAGGATTTTTTTAAAGAGTTTTTAGTTTTATTAAAGCTTTATAAGTTGTTTCTTTCCTTTTAGATCTTTTCTATTTGTAATTTTTCTTTTTTCTTTCTTGTTGCTTTTTATTTCTGCAATTTAATTATGTTTTTCTAAGTTCCCTCTAGCCTAAGGTAGAAGGGAAGCATATGAGTTTAATATTTCTTTAAGTTATGATGATTGATTGTTTTAATGATGAGAAGAATGGTGTATGCATGTTATCTATTATTTAGGTTTTGTTTTTTATCCTTTTGTAAGATTCATATGTTTCCATCATATGAGATCCACATTGATGGATAGGCTTACCCTAGATTAATTAGATTTTCTAGATAGGAGATGTTCTCAACCTGTTATATTTCTTTGATATTCATTATGGTATAGATATTGAATACTTAAAATCACTGGCGCTTGAGAATATATATCAATGGTGCAAATCCATTATTTTCTAATCTTTTATATCATTTATTAAAATATTTAAAGTGTTTTATTTTTCGATTAGGCTGACCATGGTGCTCAGATCCTAATTGTGTTATCCAAGTCATCATGATTTTGGAACATTAACCTATGTGTGGAACTTTGAAGCTTCAATGTTTTTTATTCAGTTGAATTACATCCATTCAAAAATCCCAAAATCAAATTATCAGTTTAGTTTTTATTACTTAGTTTGTTTTACATTTAATTTTTTCCTTCTCGCAATTCATCTTCCTGTGGAATCGACCCTGTATTCACAGGATATTACTTATGAACCTCTGCACTTGGAGGCAAGCAATCAATGTACAGTACAGATTTAAAGACAATACATCACAGTGGACCCCACTGTTAGTGATCAGATCAACCCACACCTCGTCCAAAGTAATTCACCTCCTTATTCATGCCGTCTATTCACCTGTGTACGCCCGTCTGGGGCCCACCATGTGATGCGTTTCCACGCATTAATATTCATGTATTTCCACCATAAGTAGGTGGGCCACAGTATTAAAAAACAAATGACAACCACCCAAAAATATTATAATTCATGGGCGTTGACCCACAACAAACCTTTTTTTTAATGACCCACAACAAACTTAGATCAGCCTGTTTTGAGGGAATCTAGTTTCCCTATACGTCAAGTTAACGCCATACACACATCACGGTGGACCCCACGCGAACCTCATTCTACATGGACTTGATGAGGAACCGACCTCCATCTTAACCCGTGATTTTAATCTTGGAAATGTGTCCTCATGTCTACCACCGAATCGTGCCCATTAGCAAACAATACTTTCAGCACCGCGCCAGCGTACCTCGCGCTACCTCGCGCTTGGTACCCACCCGGGATAGTTTGGCAGTTCGTGAGCCACGTGGGTGAAACTTTCATGAGATCCACCCCGTCCATCAGGCACGCAACCTAATGTTAAAACCCTTCAACCCAAAATTCATGACAATTCAAAATCCAAGTAGACTCATCAGGTGAATTTAGTTGTTTTAGGTATAATTCTATCCGAATGGACCACCTGATTTTTGAATCAACCTGATTCAGGGATCTAGGGTTTAAAATGGTGATGTAACTGATGGACGGTGTGGATTTCATGCACGTTATGTCTTCTCACCGACGTATGAGAAAGTAACCCTATAAATATCCAGCCTGAGGTACGCAAGCGTTTCCGCTTTTCTAATAATGAAAGAAAGAAGAAATCAGCGTGAATGGACATGTAAACATAAATTAATAAGAATTAAATATTATCGTCATCGGTTTATCCAGTTTCAGACGCTTCTTCGTTCAACGAGGCCGCTTGCGCGGGACGCCGTTTGGGAACTACCCCCGCTAGATCCTAGCAAGATACTTGAGGTTGAGGGGCCGTGTGCGCCTACCATGTATATGTTTTATCCATGCTGTTCATCTATTTTTATAAATCATTTTAGGGCATGATTCCAAAAAGGAAAAGGATAGAAGGTTTAAGTAAACCACACTACAAGAAGCGGGGAGTTGAACTCTTACCATTGAAAACTTCGTACCGCCCATGTTTTTCCATGCAACTTGTCTTTAAGGTCACATGGAACGAGATGAAGGAAAACCGTAAATATTAGCTTGAACTAAAACGTATGTGGCCCCAATGAGTTTTCAATGGTAGGCTTTCAGTTGCCACAGCTTCATGTGGTGTAGTCCATTTGAACCTTTAATCTATCACTTTTTAGTTGTATGCCCTAAAATGATATGTAAAAATGTATGGAAAGCGTGGATTAAATATATACATCACGGTGGGCCCACAGTGGCCCCACAGGAGGACCGTCCGTCTCTAGTTAGGTACTCGTGAGGGTAATACCCAATCCACGCCGCTTGCATGAGAGGGATACGAATTGCCTTTGCCCCCACCACCACCAGGTGCTATGTGTGGGGCCACCACAGTGTCCGTCAAAAATCCATTCTATCCATCAGTTTTGCAAACTACAACATAACATGAAACCAAAATGGAAGCAGATCTAAACTCATGCTTGCCACACGATATGAGACGCTGTTAATGAAAACGCCCAGCGTTGAAACCTTCCCAGGGCCAAACCGTTCATAAGGTTATTCCCATTTGGGATTAACTCAAAATAAAAGCATTAGTTTAATCCAAAACTTCTGTGGCCCAACGAAGATTTTAACCGTGAGCGTTCAATCCCACTGTATCAATGTGGAAAGACCGATTAGAAATAGTTGCGTACGGCACACCTGTCAGCCATCCAGGCCATTCATCTGGTAGTGCGCACTGAGAACATGCCGTGTATACAAAATCAGTGCCACAGATTGATCAAATAAACTATACATGTAAGTTGAACTTGAACGATTGGAATCTTCTCTAACTGCACGTCTCGTCATGCTCAGCTTTGACCTGCCTTAAATTACTAAAATCACGCAACCCATGCCATCATACAGCATCAACGGAGACTTAAATTAAATTAAAGCCACACCATAGCTGAGGCCGGCCTACGGCCGTCCTAATGCAATTCACACCTCCCAAATGGCAGATTGCTAATGCTATCATGGCATGGCCCAGTCAAAAACCCATTACATTCCGTGCTTCCACATTCTAATAAATCAAATGGGTAGAAAGATAGACACAGACGTTAAGACGTCTCTGCTACAACGAGTTGAACAGTACGGTTATGTGTCCTGTGTCGTGATGTGCCAATGACATCCAACCCGTCCAACGTGATAGGCCCACCATGAATATCACGTAACGGGAAAAAGGGGACAAACCCAATTATCAGGTGGGCCACAAATGTAAATTTGAATTAAATTGGTGGCTGTCCATTGCTTCCTATAGTGTGGCCTACGTGATAAGTGGATCACCTCAGTCCGACTGATTGCCACCACTAAGGTGATACATCATGACGAAAAATCGAAGAGTCTATTTTCATGCACGTGCCAAAATGGTACACACGTGACTTGTCAGGCGAGGCCTTGAGCATGCCTTGTACAAAGGAAAAGGTCCACCAATCAGGTAGCTGAACATTGCATATTCAATATCCAGCCTTGGGTACGCCGTGTCATGGTTGTGCATACACCTGATGAGTGGACTTTTGGATCAGGGCACGGTACCCGATTCATATTAAAAAAAACACAACTGTCGGAAATAACGGCCATAGGTGGGATGGACAAGATCATGTGATCTTTTTTTGCTTTTTTGAACGATGACCATTCATGATGGGACCTTTAATATCAACGGACCAGATCACTGAAAAGTGACCCCTGCTTCTACATAATAGATGGACCAGGATACAATTCTTGTTACCATGACGCATACGTACATTGTAATTCCTCTCGTCACAACGGTTCAGGTGAATAGGTGGTTCATAGGAAGTGGGAATGGTTTGGGTTGACCCGCTTGTCAACTGGCCCGACCCACTTTGGGCGTGGGTTTTGGCTAAGCGAAATTGGGTTTGGCTCGGGTTAAAAATGTAGCTCTTTTAAGTACTCCGGTGGGGTTCAGGATGGAATTCGTGGCCTTTTTAGTAAATGGGTTAGCCTTGGGCTGAATCATGGGTGATGCAAGACAACTAATTACTTATTCTAAAAGTTTGAACTGATAGAGCATGGTGAATTAATCCCTTTATCTTATAATATAGGCCCTATATTCTATGGGTTAAGACCTCGCCTACCCCAAGTATGGACGATTAACTATTTACTCTAGAAGTTGAAACTGATAGATCATGGCGAATTAATCTTTTTATCTTATAGCTCAGGCCCCACATTCCATGGGTTAAAACCTCGGTTGAACTCCTCTCATGGACTCCACGTGACATGGGTATTGCCTAATACGGGTGAGGCCCACCTAACATGGACCATCCACTCTGAGTGTGTCACTCCATCCGACAAGCCGCCTCACTCGAGCCTGGTGTGAAAATTGTTGTGTTTTTTAAAATAAAATTAAATTTCAAAAATAAAATTATTTTTATAAAGTAAATAAATATATTAATTATTTAAATTTTTCATAAATAGTATGTATAGCTAATCAGTAAGAGAATGGGTTTTTGCTTATGCAACCAGGGTTCAAATCTCCTTGAGGACGGTGCTTCGCACCGTTCACGCGCGGCGTGGGCTGTAGGGCCGCTTGGGCACTTTATTAGGCGAACTTAGCACTTAGCACTTGCGCATCGTCACAATAAGCAAAAAGAGCTTAGCCTTTTTAGCACATGGCTCAAACTTTTTGGTTCATGGTACAACTGGAATTGGACTAGGGTTTACCCTAATGATATTACTTTTCGTTGATTGAGAGTAATTATGACATGATTGCACATGTGGCACTTATGCCACGTGTCGCTTATGTGGATTCAATTTTTATTATTGAATAACTGTTTCTCTCTAAATGGATATAGAAATAACTGCCATAGGATAAATAGTCATGTCCTTTCATGAAAGAATATTGTTTGTTGTGAATGGGTATGGATTTCTTGAAGAGACACCTTAACATCTCTTCAGGAAGAAATTCATAACCTTTCAATTAATATAAATCCTGAATACTATAATCAAGAAAAATATACTCTTAATTCTTAAAATTATATCATCTGTGCAATTACTCTCGATCTGACTTCTTGCTAAAAAAAATTTCTAAACGTCTTAAAGACATATCGGTGTCAAAACTAGAGATCTATTCAATACTTAAATGTGCAAATTTTCGTGTTGAAATTTGGATTGTGAGTTCATTGTATCCTGAAGATAATTTGTAGATTACCTTCATTTGTACTTGCTGGAACTTGCAGAAAAAAAGGCAGCAAATCTATCTTGAGAAATTGACTATTCAAGTCAAGCCTTGAACCCGATAGATCTGATCATCTCGTTATTTTTTTTCTATCCTCCATTGTGTACAAGAATCACTTACATTTTTAATAAAAATATCCCTGCATTAATGGGCTCCAAATATATTTCATGCATAAGCAAACTACAATCACACATTTTTTTTGCAAACATTTTATCCTTGAAACTTTCCTGTAAATTTGTAAATAAAATAAAGAAAATTATTGAGGAACTTCCTGTTTGATACCTATCATTTACTTTTAGGCCAAGGCTGGTTTATCTAATCCATTGATCTGATGGCCCCCATGAAGGATGAACCACTCCCCAAAAATCTCTGAAATTGGAAGCCCAAAAATCTCCCATATTGTAAGATGAACTTTTCTCTTTTCTTTATTGAATTTTGCATAGTTGTTGCATTTATTTTTAACCATTTAATTGCATGCCAACAATGAAAAAGGTTAGAGTTAACCAATTAAAAAGATTTTGTTGGTAGGCTATCAAATCAATGGATTAGACAAAAATCCTCTAATCTGAGTGCTTTTTGGGGGGTGGCTGGCTCATCCATGGTCGCTTTTTCAGGAGTGGTCCATTCATGATCAGACAGCACATATCAACGGTCTGGATTACTAAATCATCTATAGTATTCACTTAATTTTCTGTTATTGCATGTAGGTGTGACCACACCTGCAAACTCGTGCATCTGTTGACCTATATAAACCATGCATCAGGTGGTGTAATTATGGCAGCTTGACAGAAAATAGACCAATCAAACTCATTGGCTAGGCCTTAGACAAATGAAAACAACGGATATATAGCTTATAACACTTGTCAATGGTTTAGGTCCTTTCACTTACTCCGGTGGTGGACTCCCGGGAGTTAGGGTTCGAGTACCCATAGGTAGTGAAATCCCACTATGTCATGAGTGTGTGGGGGTGTGTAAAAAATAATAACAATAATAACACTTGTCAATTGGTCAGTCCCCAGCTGCGATATAAATAAATTATTATAAACTCAAGTAAATTTTGAATTTGAATCAAATAAGAGAAAGATAAATGCAAATAAGCGCCACAGATAACACATGAATTTCTGTAGAAAATACTTGTAGAAAAAAAAAAAAAAAACATGGCACAAAAGATGTATACACTAACGCAAATGAGAACCCTTAAAAACCCTCTCCAAAATTCTAGCTTTTTCTTTAGAACACTTTAGAAATCTCTTCGAATACCCTCATCCCACATTCCACCCATATTTATAGTGTTGCACCCAGAATAGGAAACATCCTTGCAATTCCGCAAAATTATGTGCGCCGCCGATATAAGCATTAATCAATCGACAACGATCACCTTTAGTATTCAAGCAATCAAACATGCTCAAAACCGTTTGAAAAGTTTACATGAATTTTTCAAATTATGGTTGATCAATTGACTCGAAAGTTCGATTGATGGAGACTATCCAAAATTGTCGAGCAACCAATCTGTAAAATCTGAGGCTCACTTGATTAATCGATCAGGTTGGTCAATTGATTGAGCTCATGTTTCTTACATAGGTTGAAGACATCTAATAATAATCTCCACCTTGACTTCAATCTCAATTCATGAACCACAACTCCATCTATAATTACCTCCATCAACGCTTCTCCATCATTGTCATTTTTTGTACACACTCCGTCTTCATTAAACCTTTACCAAGCCTAGAGAAGTAGCATATAACTTGAACTTTTTTGTAGGAACTCCCTTTTAAACTTGTCCACCGGATTGAAGCTTGTGTGAATCTTTTATAAATTCACATTGCATTCCTCAAGCACATGTCAGATAAAATGATGACGACCATCAATATGCTTAATACGAGAGTAATAAACCAAGTTCTTTACTAAATTGATCACGCTTTTAGTGTCACAATTAATTGGCACGGCTTCTTGCTGAAGCCCAAGCTCGTTTATCATTTCTCTCAACCACACATCTTCCTTGAAAGCCTATGTCACTACCATATATTCAGCTTTAGTTGTGTAAAAAGCAATCATAGACTGAAGCTTCAACATCTAACTGATTGCTTCACCTGCTAGTATAAACGAGTAACTGGAAGTCGACTTTTGTTATCCATATTTACTGCGTAATTGACATCCACATAACCTACAAATTTATCGTCTGATTTCTCAAATGTCAAAACATAGTCCATTATACCTCGTATATACCGAAGTAGTCATTTCACTGCCTCCCAATGTTGCCTGTTAGGTTTTGACATGTATCTGCTTACGACACTGACTACATGTGAAATATTCAGTCTTGTAGAAACAATGACATGCATCAAACTGTCAACTATGCTCGAATATGGCACATGAGGCATAACCTACTTTTCTTCATCTGTAGTAGGACATTGCTTTGAAAAAATCCAAAAGTGAGCAGCAAGGAGTGTGCAAATCGGTTTCGCATTGTCCATCCGATCTAACATTAGATCAAGTATATTTTTAATTTTCTTAAATTTGATCCCTTAATTGGTTTATTAAACCTTCGATCAATGGTTGGATTGGACCCAATCGTCAATTTAACAGTTCATATCATTATTATGATCTTTTTCCTAATTTTAACAATCTGAATCTAGATTTTACCAGTTGTTAGTCTATCAAATGGTCTCAATTTGGACAATTTTGTAGTCCATTCAAATGGTACAGGTTTAGTCAAGTTTCAAGGCCATCTAAGGTCTTTAATTCCATTAGATTTGGTGGTTGTTACATGTTTTAGAATTAATCAAATTTGGAGTCAATAAAATGTCTAATAAATTGATAGATTTGAACATCCCCATGTTAGTACACATGTGCATAAGTTAGACCTCAAATCAATTATCTAGATTTGACCGATTGGAACGTCCAAACGGCCTATTCAAAAATCAAAACATGTGGACCTTGAAAAATACAATATAGATGTTACTTACTTGATGTACAGTGAAAATCAATGATTCTTTAACTTGTGTGTCCTGGATCGCGTACGTTACACTCTCTCTATGTTTAAAGCGTGAATGCTTATGAGTGGTTTGGCACGTCTTATATATGAAAGACAAACCCCTCTTACATAAATGTATATGCACATGTAACATGTGATAAACAAATGCTAAGTGCATATAACTCTATCTTTAGGATGAGAGGTTTTAGGGTGGATGAGGGTGCAGACGATATGTGCATTCGTGCCATTGAGATGTAGGTCTCACAAGTACAATTTTATTGATCTAAGCGCATGATTAGATTATTTATATCTTATGTCATCTTGTAAAAATGATTTCTTAATCAAAATGACGATGGTTAATTGTAGGAAAATCACAAGTGTTCGTAGAAGCGGCATTACACTAAAAATTGTACACATGTGTTCATGTGAAGTATAGTGTATAAATCAAGTGCACATGTCATGATCATATGGGTTATACTAAACATTTCTATGTACAATATATCATTATATCAAAATGAAAGTTTTATTATAAAGACTATAGAAAAAAATAAATTTCAAGGTTGAAAAATAAGTATATAATATTATAGGCTATTTTCAAATGTATGGTTATAATATATATAGATAATTTTTATGATTTTACATATGCTAAAATAATTTAAAATCATGGTTTTGAAGATCTACTGGAGTTATGAAATAAGAAGCCAGTATACCCTGCTATGATTCACAAAATACTAAAATTAATGGTTCAAGAATACTTGGCCTTAGATCTCAGCTTGTTATTCTTGTTCAAGTCAAGACTTTTATATTGCATTGTTGATATTATGTCAAAGAACATATTAAATGGTGTTTTATAGAAAGATCAAGTGGTCCAATAAAAAAAAATCTCAAGATCTTGATGATAAATCTATCATATGATAATTTTAACAATAGATTTGAAATTTAATCAGTTACTATTCAATTTACATGATTTAGATTAATGATTCATGGTTTGAATTGGTGATATAACAGACAATGTCACAGCTCTTGGTTTAAATTATTAAAATTACTCACTTGATGATCAATTATGATTAAATAATCAAAAGAAAATAAATTACTCCTTGAAATTGCTAGTATGTTACATAATCCCTGGTTCCAATTTTCATGTATAAAGTTTTTAGCCTCTCGCTCCAGTTGTCTAAGTTCCACAAGAGGCAGAACATTTCACGTCTCCTAAATTGGGACCAGTGTTGGATTCCTTTATAGAGGCGCCATGGATGGAAGGGGAATTGCATTGCCGATAAAACTTCCATTGGCATTGTATTACATTACTAATGGCGTTTGATCAACAATCATTGTCATTAGCCAATGCATGACCTCAATTTGGCTGGCCATGTATCGGTTAGTTTTCAGCTTGAATACAAAATTGCTCTCCTCGGGCCTTCCGTATTCTTATACAAGATAAATACTTAGTTATATATACATCTCAAAGTCTGAGAATAGTCCGAGAAGTCGATGCTCCTTCTTAATCTCTAGTATCAGATGTCAAACTATTGTTTAGATTCAACACTTCATGGGACACTTGAATCGGCACGTCATCAACTGGAGGTGCTGTGGTTGGCGTAAGGGATCGATCCAAGCAATCCGAATACTTCTTCTATTCATAGTTGACAATATTACATTGGCAAATTAGAAATAGGGTCCCACCGGGCTTGCTAAAAACTATTGGTGGTTGGTTTTCAACTGTACGTGTGCGAGCATGCCAGAATTGGAATTGTAACTCAATTCAAACCGAATAGCTATAACCCTAAGCACCGAGATAGGAAGATACGTAGTGTATGACCGATATCTAATGAGATTGGCCGCCTATTTAGTCACTCGCTCAATATGTAAACAAGATCAAGTGATATTTAGAGGGCGAGGTTTGTCCTCTGATGATGGGTCACACATTTGCCTTCCATATGAAAGGAATTTTCAATACGTATAAAGTGATATTAGAAATGGATTATTACCGTCGATCATGAAGAATAGCTCCAAAAACACATTTCCGAGTGAATAACTGAATCTAGCATGTAAGCGTAGACTCAAATTACATCTAATATTACCAGTTACTTGATTAACGCTACAGATTATACTATGCAATGTAAATAACACGCTAAAAGTAAAATATTACACTAAGAAATGTAATTCACTTGGCAAGAAAAGTAAAGAATTACACTATGGAATGTAAATTGACAGGAAATTGAAAGGATAATCAAAATGTAATGTTTGATTTGTTTGGGCTTGTATGAGACAAATTATTCATGCTGAATTCCTTTGCCATTTATAGCCTTGATCAAGTCAATTAGATTCTTTCCACCGACAATTGCTATAACCATTCACCACTACTTGGTTTCATCTGTTTCTTCTTCTGCCAACAGTCCTATAACTGCTCATTCACAATTGCTCATCTATCCGCTGTTTTTTTTTTTTTTTTTTTGTGGGGGGGGGGGGGTGGTTAGCTTGTTAGTACACACACTCCATTTTAGCCACCCCCGCTGCTTGAACAATGACGTAGAATTGTTTGATACGTTCCGGATGTTTTTACCAAGAAATCTTCTTGGTACATCTTCACAAATCTTCTAATACACCATGCGAATCCATATAGATCACATGTAAACCGGAATAATTTCACGAGGAATGACGATAATGGAGATGAATAAGCGGATTTTTATATTTTCCATTCATCCATGTCTGTGTGACTTATGAATAGTTTGTAGGGTAAATAAACATTGTTTTGCCTAAGAAGGCTTTAACGGTGAGCATCTTTGTCCCCATAGCTTTCTGTGATATGGACCACATGAGATTCGTTCGAATCGTAGCATTTATGCGGAGCGAATTAGGCAATGTTGGTTGGCAACGCCACCTGTTCCACGCACCTTAAATGCTACGATTCGAATTGGCATGTTGTAATTAGGCTTTAAAACAGCTGTTCAAATTAGCCTTTAAAATACCCAAGCTGTGTGTGGAGTGTGGGGCCACCATGTTGTATATGTAAAATCCATTCCATCCATCAAGTTAGAAACCTTATGTACGTCCTATACACAAGTGTTCAACCCATTAAAAAACTCATATGAGTCTCACCAACGTAATATAAAAAAAATGTAGCATTGTGCCTAAAACCTCTAATCTCACAGGCCGTGGCCTCCTAATCTTTATAAAAGGCTGAACTTTTTTTCTATCTTACCTCATCCTTACAAGGTACACATGATAAATGGGCTTCATGAAAGATATACATCATAGTGAACTCATACAAAAACCAACGGTTGGCATACCATCACCATTGTTGTTACCTTTGATGTGGCCCATCTAAGTTAATTTTTCCATTCAAGTGATTAATACTAAGAAGCGCACCTGATGGATAGAGTAGATGTGATAAAGAAAACATGGTGGACACAGAACTTGGGAGTGTTATACGCTGCAGGTCTAGCCCTCGTATCGTTTTCCCATCGAAACCCATCTACATGTTCCATGGGAGATTATCCAATCTCGATTTTACAGGGGCTTATGTGGCAGCTATATCAGGTGGTTAATTATCCAATCTCAGTTTTACCAGGGCTTATCTTCAACTGTAAATAAGAAAACAAATACCCCATTACATGAAATTGTAAATATTGCAATAAATGCACACGCAAGAGAGTAGTTGTAGATTGGGTTTATCCCATATTTTCTAATGATGTTTACAATATACACACACACACACACACACACACACACACACACACCTTTTTGTGAGTTTTGGGAATAGTCCCACATTGGAAAAAGAGAAGAAGTTTTTTTGGGTTTAAATGAAAGTGGTGCAGTATTATAATACTTACCCACATGGTCCTAAGGAGAATGAATCTTGCGTGTTGGAACACTCGTGAGCTCGGGCACGATCTTGGTCTCAGTCTCGGGCACGGGTTCGATGTGAGGGCATGGGCATGTGAGGTAGTGTGGCTGTAGAGGCGCTAGTGGCGCACTTCGCACTTAGCTAGTTTTTCAACAGCTAAAAATGGCTTAATGGAATTTATGTCTCTGGATCATAACCCCCAGCCACTATAACCTAATAATAGAGAGTCTGGATGGGTTTCCAAACCATCTCAACATAATCCAGCAATACCAATACGAATCAAAGCCTCTCCTCTCCTATAGACCAAAAATCAGTAATACAGCAAGGTTGATCAAAGTCATTGCTTGAAAAACATACCAGCGGTGTGGTCTAGAACGGTTCAACTAAACAAGTAGCTTAAGAATAGACCGGTGCAGTGGTCTAAATCACAAAACACAAACTTCTCTTCTCTTTTCTTTCTGGGATTTTTCTTTTACTGTATTTCTGCCAGACTATGTGTAATAGAGTTCTAATAGTGGGCCTTCGTATTTGCTGAACGCAGACCCACATCAGGCTCATCGTATCCTAGAAGCGGATTGCCTGTAACCTATCAACATACTCAAGTCACTTGAGTAGGGGCAAATAACGCTTTAAGAATAGCGTTTCAGACGTGCTTCAGCTTGTCCTTATTTCGTATCAATTTGCATTTTTTGGATTCCATATTTTACATACAAATATTATTCTGTAAATATATCAACATTCTTAAAGCTTTATTTAGATGGAAGCCGATAGTGTATCATCCATCAAGTTGATGAATCAGGACTTGATTCGTTTTGACCAATTCGATGGAACCAATTTTACGAGATGGCAAAACAAGTTGAAATTTCTTCTGACAGCGCTGAAGATTTACTATATTTTAGATCCTAGTCTTCAGCCATTGCCTGAAGCAACTAAAGTTGACACACCTGAACAAATAGTTGTCCGCACCAAACGAGCTGAAGATGAACTCTTTTGTCGATGACACATTCTGAACGCGCTCTCCGACCGCCTGTACGATCTGTACCAATAGACATCATCAGCAAAGGAGATCTAGGCCGCTTTGGAGTTCACATACAAGGCTGAAAAAGAAGGTACCAACAAATTTCTCATCGCCAGGTATTTTGACTTCAATATGGTAGATAACAAACCGCTGCTGTCCCAAATCCAAAAACCGCAGCTAATAGTAAACAAAATCAAAGCCATCAAAATAGATTTTCTTGAATCATTCCAAGTAGGGGTTATAATCGTTAAACTACCACCGATGAGGAAAGACTATAGAAAGAAGTTACTGCATAAGAATGAGGACTATACACTAGAACAAATCCAGAAACATTTCAGAATTGAGGAAGAATCCCACAATCGCGATAAAAAGAATGACAATGGGAATGCCTCGTCCAAGGGACATGCAGTAGAGAACACTAATAACAAGAATTCCGAGAAGGACGATTTCCTGAAACCCAATAAAGAAAATTTTAAGAAAAACACCCAAAAGAAGAACAAAAAGTTCAAAGGCCCACGCCATGTCTGTGGAAAAATCGGGCACTATGCTCGAGTATGCCGATATTGCAAATCTAAAAAAGAGGCAAGTGCAGTAGAAGAAAGTGATATTGTGGCTATGATCACTGAGGTGAATACCATCCAAGGAAATGTTACTGGTTGGTGGTATGATATTGCTGCAATCGTACATGTGTGCTACGACAGATCAGTCTTCAAAACCTATGAGGAATTGACCAATGGTCAAGAAGTCCAAATGGATAATGAAATCCGATCAAAGGTCGTTGGCAAAGGAACCGTAGAACTAATATTCACCTCTGGAAAGAAAGTAATTCTGACAAATGTTCTACATGTCCTAGACATGATGCGAAACTTAGTTTAACTTAGTTTCTGGTGACCTTCTGGGTAAACCAAGTATAAAGGTGGTGTACGAATCAAGAAAACTGATTCTATCAAAGAATGAAAATTTTGTCGGAAAAGGATCTTCTTGTAATGGGATGGTCAAGTTTTCTCTGAATGAAAGTAGCACTTCTGCGTATATGGTTGAATCCGTTGAACTGTGGCATGATAGACTAGCACATATAGGGTATAGTACCTTGAAGTTCATGGCTAAGAATAGTTTAATCTCATACATAGATAATAAAACTGATAAATATGAAGTGTTTATACGATCCAAAATGAAGAAAAAAAAACCTTTTTCAAGTGTTGAAAGATCGTCTCAAGTATTGGATCTTATGCACAGTGATATCTGTGAGTTAAACGGCATTTTTACTCGTGGAGGTAAACGGTACTTTGTAACCTTTATTGATGATTGTTCTAGATATGTGTATGTTTATCTGTTAAAGAGCAAAGATAAAGCATTGAACATGTTTAAAATATATAAAGCAGAAGTAAAGAATCAACTAAATAAGAAAATAAAAATTCTCCGTAGCGATAGAGGAGTATAATACTTCTCAAATGAATTCGATAACTTCTATGAAGAACATAGACTAATACATCAATGTACTGCATCATACACACCTCAACAAAACGGAATAGCTGAAAGAAAGAATGGAACATTAGTTGAGATGGTCAACTTAATGCTAATAAGAGCAAAATTACCACTAAGTTTATGGGGTGAGGCACTGCTTGCAGCATGTCATATACTAAACAGAATTTCGTCTAAAAAATATAAAATATCTCCATATGAAATATGGAAAGGTAGAAAACTTAACCTAGGATATTTTAAAGTGTGAGGGTGTCTTGCATATTGCAAAACCCTTGACCCAAAAAGAACTAAGTTAGGACCCAGAGCTATTAAGTGCGCCTTCGTAAGGTATACATAAAATAGTAAAACTTATAGACTTCTAAATCTACAGTCTAATACAATAATAGAATCAAGAGACGTTGAGTTCTTTGATAACTCACTATTCTTGTAGTCAAGGGATAATGAAGTCCAAACTCCTGATAGAGAACCAAATAGCACAGCTCCACAAATAGTAGAAACTCTTGTTGAACCTCGTAGGAGTCAAATGATAAGAATAGAGAAGAGTCGAGGAGATGACTATATAGACTCACAACGTGTCATTTTCCATCTTGTAGAAGGAGATAGAGAAAACGTTATAAGAAAATTACCTATAGTAATGACTATAGAAGATGATCCTAAAACATATAAAGAGGCTGTATCCTCTAGAGACTCAACTTTCTGGAAAGAAGCTATAAACAATGAAATGAAATCTATAATATCAAATCAAACATGGAAACTAGTAAACTTATCTTCAGGTTTTAGACCCATAGGTTGCAAGTGGGCATTTAGAAAGAAATATCACACTAATGGGACTATCCAAACCTATAAAGCTCGACTAGTAGCTAAAAGTTTTAGGCAAAAAGAAAGGATAGATTATTTTGACACATTCTCTTGTAGCTAGGATAACATCCATTAGGATACTATTTGCGCTAGCTTGCATATATCATCTTCACATCCACCAAATGGATGTAAAGATCACATTCCTGAATGGTGACATCAATGAGGAAATATACATAGAATACCCTGAAGGATTCGTTCTACCAGGAAATGAAAATAAAGTATGTAGATTAATCAAATCTCTGTATGTATTAAAATAAGCACTAAAACAATAGCATGAGAAGTTTGATTCCAAAATACTATCTCATGTTTCATTCATAATGTAGTTGATAAATGCATATATTCTAAAGTAGATGGTAGCTGCATGATTATTATTTGTCTGTATGTTGATGATATGTTAATATATAATAAGTAATAAAATGGAATGTGTGACTGAAACAAAGAGGTTTTTATCTTCCGTATTCAAAATGAAAGATCTTGGACAAGTTGATATCATCCTAGGTATCAAAGTTAAAAAACATTATGAGAATTATGCTTTATTTCAGTCTCATTATATTGAGAAAATACTTAACAAGTTTAACCATTTAAATGTAAAAAAAGCAAAAACCTCATTTGATCCAAGTATCAAGCTAAAAGAGAATACCGGAAGAACAGTTATACAATTAGAATATACGAGTGTTATACGGAATCTTATGTATGCTATGCAATGTACTAGACCTGATATAACATATGCTGTGAGTAAACTTAGTAGGTTTACTAGTAACCACAGTACTGAACACTGGAATGTAATCAGTAGAGTCATTGGTTACTTAAAAGCAACCAAAGACTTAGGACTATTTTATTCAGAGTTTCCTGCCATATTGAAAGGATATACCGATGTAAGCTAGATATCGAGTGCAAGGGACAACAAGTCTACTACAGGGTGGGTATTCACCCTAAGAGGTGTAGCTGTATCTTGGGGATACAAGAAACAGACTTACATAACGCACTTGATTATGGAGTCTGAATTTATAGCCCGGGCTGCAACAGGCAAAGAGGCTGAGTGGCTAAGGAATCTTTTATTAGAAATCTCTTTCTGTGTAAAGCTCATATCGGTTGTGTCACTAAATTGTGATAGTGAAACCACATTAGCTAGAGCCTATAGCGGCACATATAGTGGTAAGTGTAGACATATCAATCTTCGACATGATTATGTCAGACAATTGATTCAAGATGGAATCATTGCTATTTCCTATGTGAAATCGAGCAATAACTTGGCAGACCCTTTTACTAAACCTCTACCGAGAGAGGTAGTAAAGGCTACATCTAGAGGGATGGGGCTGAAACTCCTAAACCAAAGTTCCACCAGTGATGGAAACTCAACCTAAAGTCAGAAAATCCTTAATTTCTAGTTTAATAGGTAAGAACAAGTCAATGATATGGGAAAAGTTTTCAGTACTAAATTATAAAACCTCATCCATAATAGATAAATGTTGAGCGTTACGAAAGAGGGTTGAGTCTTAGAAATCTTAATAAAATTCAGTTTAAAGGACAAGTGTCTTATAGTAACAAAAACATTGGAAGGATTTCACCTATATGAACGTAAAAATGGTGTCGTCTCTCATGAAAATTAGGAGTTTTCTCTCGGGATCGTTCACGAATTAGGATAAGCACATGACCATTAATTGTGTTGAGCAAGATTGTGGAAACTCTAAATAACACAGAGCGAATATGTATATGGTTTCTCTGACTATATTATCTAGGAATAACTGGTTCAACGCTTTGGCTACTAGTCATTTCAATAGAGTTTTGAGATACTTATACTAAGGGAAGATTAAAATCGAAAGATATTTTTCTTTATGCATATAAGCTGATTATTCTGGTAGAAATATTTTTTCGAGATATATATTTTTAAAAAATCAAGTGGGGGATTGTTGTAAAATATTAATTTTTTAATATATATTTTAATAAAATAGTTCAGCTCAAGCCCGGTCTAAAATGCTTATGTTAGAGCTGAGCCCAAGCCTGAAGGTTGGTCCTCTTTAAAACCAATGGTCCTATATATACATGACTCAAAGTCATTTTAATTGAGAAATGGGCCTAAATTTTAAGCACGAGCTTAACTATCAAACCTGATACTCCAGCCCAAGCCTAAGTTAATCCAGTCTCAAAAGTCCCAATGGGCAAGATCGGTCTGTGAACCATAGATCAGATGCGTAGGCACTCAGATTGATCATAGCTTCAACAACAGAATGGTTGAGCAAGCTGTGTTAACAACCGTTTGTTGAAAAAAGAACCACTGGATTCTTTGAACTGTTCATTGACTGCCCACCAATCTACTAATATGATTATCAAATAACCTAAAGCAGGAAGGACATGATGAGGTCAATCACCATCTTCCTTGGAAACACCAAATCCATGGAGCGTCTCTGGAAAATAAAAATAAATTCTAATAAATTTGAAATAAGTTGATTGATGATATAAATAATTTTAAAAAAAAAAAAAACAAAAAAAAATTACAATCCTTTAAATAATGAACTCAAACCTAGGACAGAGTTTTAGACTCAAACTCCCTAAAGTCATGATTCCTACTCCGCTTTATGGTTTCCGACCAAAAATAGTAAGACTTTTGACCGTCGATCTGATATAATCTCGCAAATCCAACTTCGGTAACCTGGTAAAGCAAGGTTGGTTAGCTAAAATAGTTTCTCCTACTCCAAAATCATATATGATATGTCGAAAAACTCATTCTAATTTACAAGATATGATTATTTTAATATTCTGACCGTCCCGTTCATTTCTGCGTCTTATCAGGCCTTCTCTGATCCATTTTTGTCACGCCCTAAATTCGATTTCCGACACTCATTTGCCGTAAACCGAATCTGGTGCTAATAGCCTCCGTGGCACCCCCAACAAGGATGACAAGGCGACTGGTCAAAGAGTCCATAGTCAGTGGCGTGGCTCACTCGAACTACTATTTCGTCTCATTTTGGGTCCAAGCTCTAAAATGAGCTGACAAAATAAATAGGCACCTTACATATTCAATACATTCATTAAAGTGCCACACATTAGCCCACACCCACCAGATGGTATGGCTAAGCACATACAGAGCAACATGCCCTATGAATAAGTTGAGTAGATGGATGGTGTATATAAAACCCATGTGTCACAATGGACTATAATAAGGTCCTCAATAGTGAGAGATATTGTCACCACTTACAGTTGCTAAAGTAAGGTCCACCACTAGATTGATTAAGCCGATGTATGTGATTTCCTTTCTTCCAGTCTCTCTGATCTTATCGACAGGTTTGATGGAAAATAAACACTAAGGTGGCCCCAAAGAAGGTTTCAATGGTTGGCAATATTGACACCACTGTTTCCCATCGCATGACCCACCTCAACGATGAGTAAGCCTAATTTGTGGGTCCATGGCCTAAAATGATCAAACCAAGTACATGAATGGTGTGGATTAAATAGATACATTATGGTGGGTCCAGCTGCGGAATGTACAACATAGATAAAGTACAATATGACGGTCAGGCAGGAAAGTTTCTGACAGTGGTTAACCCCAATTCCTCCCTACTTGTGGTGGGACCGACTGTACTTTGGATCTATGGTCCCTTAACTCAGGTCGGTGTGACCTTATCAACAAGTTGGTGGTAAATAAGCATCATGTTGGGACCTCACATGCTACAACTACGGTGCGCCCAACTGATTCCAATGGTAGCCGTTCAATCTCTGTTGTTTTGTGGTGGTGGTGGTCCACCTAAGATTGGGATCTACCTCGATCTGGTGATTGAGACCATGCCTAGAAATGACTTGGCAGAATGGATGAATGGCTGGATGAGACACATGTAGGAAACTGGTTCTTGAAAAGATTTCGACAGTGGACGTCACTATCCCCACTGTTTTCGTTGCTGGGGTCCACTTGTGATCTGGATTTTCTTCATTTTTAGGTCGTAGCCCTAAAATTATCTGGAGAAATGGAGGGACGGTGTGGATCTGATACATCGGTCACGGTGGGGTCCACCACTGCTCCTGGCGGTGGGGCTCATGAGGTTTGGACGCTAACAAGCTCCAGAAAGTTACAACGGTAAGTGGTCCATCACCACCATTGTTGCCTATGGTACAGCTCATCTAAGGTTAGATCTGGATGGAAAGATAGGTGAAATGTGTAGAGTTCACACACGTGGGATGGGCCCCACTAATCACCTCAAACAAGCTCGAAAGATAGATGGATAGAGCGGGTAAAACACCTGCAGGTTTTACGTACGGTGGCTCATGCAACTCCACCATTTTCAAAGCTAAGGCCCTCAAGCTTGAAAAATAAGCTCATATCGGTGGTTTACCTTCAGCCAGGTCAGCGTGACCTTATGCATAGATTGGATGGAATAAACATCATGGGCGGGCCTAGGGAGTATTTAACAGTGGATATCTTGTCCCAACTGCATCCTACGATGTGGCCTATCTAAAGGCTTGGATTTGTACCAACATTGGGTCCAAGGCATAAAAGGATGTAGAAAAATGGATGGACGGTTTAGAGAGTATTTAACAGTGGATATCTTGTCCCAACTGCATCCTACGATGTGGCCTATCTAAAGGCTTGGATTTGTACCAACATTGGGTCCAAGGCATAAAAGGATGTAGAAAAATGGATGGACGGTTTGAATCGTACACATACAACAGGGTGGGTCCCATGGGTGGACCACCTGTTGTCTGGGATGTTACTAGTCGAGGGTTGTATCACCTTATGAAAAGTCAATTGCAATGAATGGCATAATAATTAGTACTTGTTGTTTTTAATGGTGGGCATCTTGTC
Organism: Magnolia sinica; assembly: GCF_029962835.1. Lineage (NCBI taxonomy): Eukaryota > Viridiplantae > Streptophyta > Magnoliopsida > Magnoliales > Magnoliaceae > Magnolia > Magnolia sinica. The sequence continues at coordinate 10,592,796 of NC_080577.1, forward strand.
CTAGAGTGTGGCACATCCGAGATCCACGTCAGGTTGATTATTGAAACCAAAGACTAAATGAGATAGGACATCTGATGGATGGTGTGGATATCACTTAAACACCGTAGTGCTGTCCATGGTGGCCCCACGGTCTTCTTAAGAAAACACCACGGTCTTCTTAAGAAAACACCGTGCAAAAGAAAAGGTTAAACATCATTTCCCAACTATTATCTGTGGTTTGGCCTACCCGAGATCTCATCCTTGGGCCTTAGGCCTAAGATGACCCGTACAAAATGAATGGACAGCCTACATATACATCATGGTAGGTCCCACAAGTAGACCGATTATTATTTGAGATGTCACCATCAAGCTTGTATCTTCTTTTGAAAAAGTCATGTGGAAATAAATGACACAATAGGTAGTTTTCAATGGTAGACATTCTTAAATATCTCATTTGTTTTCTATAGTGTGGCCCACCCATATATGGGTCAAGCCAATATTTGGAACCAATGGCTAAAATGGCCTAGCAAAATGGATGGATGGATTGGATGCCATGCTTACAACATGTGGGTCATATGAGTGGGGGCCACCTCTTTTGTTATATTTTCACCATGTACATGTCAATATTATGACTTTACGAGCATAGCAATAAATGCATTGATAAATCTTAGGATGGTTTCAATGGTGAGCATTATTGTTACCACTATTCCCTATAGTGTGACCCATCTATAATCAAACTTAGACTAAATTTTGGGCCCTAGCCATAAATGATCTGGCATAATAGATAGACGGTTTGGATTTAACACAAACCTCAAGGTGGGTCCCACAAGTTAAAACTTCACTCAGTCTGTTGTTAACATAGACAATCTCTCTGCATGCACAGTGAATATTTATATTGGTTTTATTTTTGTAAATACATAAGTAGGGTTCAGGTAAGTGATCAACTCCGTCTATAAGGTTGGCCAGTTCATGGTCAACCTACTGAGCTTTGCATATCCATTAAAACCTAAGAACATGGAAATGAAGAGGAAAAAGGAAACATGAAATTCCAGCCATCGAATGAACTTCCACCACTATGGAACCCATATAGACGAATAATATGCACATTTAAGTAAACCATACGTTGGTCACGCTAGGTAGTATGGACAGATGGGTCTCGCTTTATAGAAAAATGAAAAAATGACTTAAATATCAACAGATACGTTAAGATGGAATCCATTTGATAGGCCCGACATCAAGACAATAGTTAAACAACCCATGTACTTACCTCAATGGTTGATTTGGACACTGAATATATATGAACGGTTGAGATCACATTTCCTTCTTCTTAATCTCCTATAATCTCTCGTTTAACTATATATTTTCTTTCTCGTATCATTTCTTTTTCCTTTCGATTTCAGTCGTTGAGATGGATGGGAGATAATTTTATACACGCAAACAGCATGGTCATCGTTGAATATAGAGGCGATAAGACGTAAGATAGGCATAGCGCGGTAAGGGTGAGGCATAAATTCATTAAATATTTTTTTTTTATATTTGATAGTGACTTTTTACTATTTCAAATATTTTATACTAAGTGAGCCCCACGTCACGTATGCACACATGTACAGTGCATGCCATGCATTGATTCTAATGGGGCATATATTTTTCGATCTAGCCGTCAAAATGGAACGTGTCGCGCGGCGTTGGAATCACAGTGTTAGTGTGATCGCTAAGGTATAGATCTCGGGTCATTACGACACTAAAACATGGCAACCGATTAGAACTCATCAATCTGGTCCATTCAAACGTAGGACGGCACCGAAAATCGAGCTTACAGAAGGTTAATCAGGATTCAAGTCGCAATTTTAGCCATGAAAGTGTCCCCAACCCGCTCTAACCATAACTTTTGTTCATGATATGTACAAAGGGGGGCACATAATTTGGCCAGTTTAGTTTGAATTACTTGCACGCCATGTACATAATTCTAAGTGACTGAATATCGTTTGTCACACTCTAGTAGAGCATCAAAGTTTTCTCTCCATAATTATATGCAGTGACCATTGAGAGACATTGCGTGATAACTTACAGTGCTTTCGTCCTGTGTTCCAGATCCTCCGATGGGCCCACATAATAAATAAAACGGTTACCTAATTAATAAATTTCGGTTAGGTGGCTAAGAAAAATATATAAATAATCAATTTTCTTTACCCCCATATCATTACCCACACCCATAAGTGGATTCCTCTCTCTCTCTCTCCCTCTCCATCTCTCTCTGAAACATGTCTACTGAAGGAGGATCAGGAGAAGTTGTAGGCGATAAGTACCGATCTCACATACATGGAGAGGGAGAAGAGAAAACCCAATGGAGGCACGGTGGCCCACCTACCTATGATCTCGTTAACAAACTTTTTGAAGAAGGACGTACCCAGGTATAACGCTTCATTGACTCTTCGCTATAGTTCTGTTGTTTTTGTTGGTGGTGGTGGTGGTGGTGGTGGTGGTGGTTGTGGTGGTGGTGGCGGTGAAAACCAAAATTGTTTGTCACACGTATCAGTGACTCTCTTTAAGGACACATGGCCTATTGTATGGTTACTGAGCCCTTCATCAGAATATGTCTACCTCGGAGGGAGCCATGTCCAAAAACTCATACTGATAGGACAATCTCAGTGATTGCCTGATTGGGTTAGGAGAAGAAACGGACGGCCAAGGAACGTTGGGTTGACACTTTAATTTATAACCATCCATTTTCTTTTTCCGAAGAGTCCTCCAACAGAATGGTTAGGATTGTGAGATGGTTGAAATTTTTGGGTGCAGCTTCCGTGGATCCTGACTGTGGGGCCCACCATGAAATATGTGCCTTACATCCACGCTGTCCATCAGTTTTTACAGCTCATTTTAGAGAACGATTCCAAAAATGAAGCAGATCCAAGTCTTAGATAGACCACACTATAAGGAACAGTAGTGATTGGATATCCACTGTTAAAAACTTCTTGGGGCCACTTGAATGTTTATTTTCTATCCAACCTGTTGATAAGGTCGCAAAGACCTAGACGAAAGGACCACACAAATATCAGCTTCATCCAAAACTTGTGTGGCCCATGAGAAGTCCCATGAGAAGTTTTTAATGGTTAATCACCACTTTTTGATGTGGCGTGGTTTTCCTGAGAACTAGATCTACTTCAATTTTGGGATAATGACTGAAAATGAGCTGTCAAAATAAATGGATGGCGTGGATGTAAGGCACGTATATCACAGTGGGCCCCAAAATTAGGGATCCACCGATCTCGCTGTATCCCGAAGCCATGCCCGAAATTTACGAGCATGTGGCCCATCTGAGGGGACGCAGATTGCTTCCTACCCCAATCCGTCCAGGCAGGGCTCTGTGGGGCCCAAAGTGATGTAAGTGTTTTATCCACGCCTTTCATCATTTGTATCAGATCATTTTAATATATGTTACAAAAAATGAGGTAGGTCCAGTGCTTAAGTGGACCACAAAGTGGGGATTTAACTTTCACCATTAAAAACTTCTTGGGAGCTGGAGAAGTTTCCGATCAAGCTGATATTTGTGTTTTCACTTCATCCACGTCTGCATGACCTTATTAATAGGTTGGATGGTAAAAAAAAAACATCATGGTGGCCCTTAGAAAGGTTTCAACGGTGAGAGTCATTATCACTGCAGCTTTCTTTGATGTGGTCCATTAAGCCCTGGACCTGCCTCATTTTTTATAACATACATTAAAATGATCTGATAAAAATAATGAACGGCGTGGATAAAACACTTACATCAATTATCACTTTTTCTGGTGATGTGATACACCTGAGATTCCTAAGATGGGCGTGGATTCAATCTGGTCGCGACCTGACCGAGTTCTTGCAGGTTGTGCTCGTGGGGCCCTCTTGATCTATGTGATGTATATCCGGTCCGTCTGTTTTCCCAGCTTATTTTAGGATGTGGGCCCAAAACTGAAGCAGATACACATCCCAGGTGGACCACAGTGCAGGAAACAGCGATTGATTCAACACCTAGCGTTAAAAAATTCCTAGGGCCACTGTAGTGTTTATTTACATTCCAACCTATTGATTAGGTTAAACACACCTGGATGAAGAGAAAATACAAATATCAGATTGATCCAAAACTTTTGTGGCCCACAAGAAGTTTTTAACGGTCAATCACAGATATTTCCTATGGTGTGGTCCATATGAAATTTGGATCTAATTCATTTTTGGGCCCACATTATAAAATATCAGGAAAAACGGATGGACTACGTGGATATACAACACATACATCAAGGTGGGCCCCACGGTCTTGACCTGAGCGAACTCGGTAAGATCCCACGTGACTGAATCCGCGCCCGATGTTGTTGCACTTTCTTATAATGCCTACTTCTGCAGTTGTTGATTTATGATGATTTAGGCCTGTAAAGTAGCTTTTACATAGCTCTATATTAAGGAACAAAAAATTGAATTTTTCTCCTTAAATTATAGTAACTGTTTTTACAGGAATGGCCAAAAGGATCGTTAGAAGAAGTCGTCCAAAATGCTATTAAGACATGGGAAATGGAACTCTCTCACAAGACACACTTACATGACTTCAAAACCATAAATCCTGAAAAATTCAAGTTCTTCGTTAACGGTAATCCCATACAAATTTTATCTTCTTCTTTTTTCCATCTTATTTTCCCATGAAGATCATGTGAATTCACATATTGAACATGAGTCTTTTGGTCATTATTTTATATATATATATATATATATATATATATATATATATATATATATATATATGTGGGAAAAGAAGAAGCTTTGTCTCTGTGTCTTGTAACTAGTTAACGGTGGATTTAACAGGAAGAAAAGGTTTATCAGCAGAAGAAACGCTAAAGCTTGGGAGCTACAATGCGTTGTTGCAGAATTCTCTGCCGGAGGAGTTCCAATACTACAAAGTTGACGAAGAGAGCTTTGAGTCGTCTCACGACATATTCCGCATGGCTTTGCCTCGAGGTTTCGCATGGGAAGTGTTGAGTGTTTACTCTGGCCCACCTGTGATAGTTTTCAAGTTCAGGCACTGGGGTTTCATGGAAGGGCCTTACAAAGGACATGGTCCTACTGGTGAGAAGGTTGAGTTCTCTGGCGTGGCTGTTCTCAAGGTACACCCACGTCCAATGTGTCTACTGTTGTTTCTTCGTAAATTACTACCCATCTTTACTTGTGTGTGTGTGTGTGTGTGTGTGTATAAGAGAGAGAGTTTATACCAAGTAATTGTCTATGCCTACGTGTCCTTTACATGGCATCCAACCCACCCAAAAGATCCCCACCATGAAGAACAGCCGATGCAAAAATTAAGCCAGTCCAGTACTCAGGTGGGCTGCGCATGTGCTTTGGACCAGATGGGCCGTTGTCCTTTTCTTTTTTTTTTGTTCTAAAGATGAATTTCTGCATGCTGAACCCGTCTGATACTCAAATGCTTGTTGAACTATGACAATATCGTCCAAATAGTTGTTTGTGAGACCTCACGGGAATGGAGACAACTCTTAAATAGCAGGCAAACTTAGCTTTTCATTTTCTTTATCAATGACTTGCTCTTCTTGCACATGGCAAACATGTATGGGACGTGAACCGACCATAAGGTTGGCCCTACCCTTGGATGGGCAATATCTTAATACACATAATGTTGGATTTCTGTAATAGATTGTCCAAAGAGCTTTTTTGGTTTTTTCTTACGAGTTCCATATGGCCCATTTAAGATGGATGCAAATTGCGTCCAGCACGGTATGCGTGCATCATGAATGGAGCTTCATAAAGTAAAAAATTCATAATTATGCCCCACGCCGGATGGGTTGCGTCCAGCGCAGCACCCTGCTGGATGCAATCCGGTTCATGTATGAGGTTCCATCAGGTTGGCCCTACCTCGGATGGGCCATATCTTAACACCCATAATGTTAGATTTTCTTTAACGGATCGTCCTATGATCTTTGGTTTCTCTCTTCTTCTTCTTCTTCTTTTATTTCTTTTTATGATTTCGATATGGCTCATTTTAAGACGGATGCAGATTGCGTCCAGCAAGGGTATACGTGCATCATGCGTAGAACTCCAAAAAGTAAAAACTCTCTGATGATTTTTCCCTTTCAACATGGGGTCTTGCGCACACTATGCTTTTTATTGGCGCTAGATGGAGGGCGTCCTGCGCAGCGCCCTGGTGGATGCAATCCGGTTCATGTGTGAGATATGAATCGATTATTAGCTTTGCCCTACCTTGGACGGGCAACATCTTAACACTAGTTGTATTGGATTTTTTCTATTAGGGCTGTCGGATAAGGCTTTGGTTGAATTTTTTTCTTTTTTTTTTTTCACACAGCGTTTTTTCATTGGTGCCAAATGGAGTGCATCCAACGCAATTCGGTTCATGTGTGAGATTTGAACCGACTATCAGGCTAGCCCTTACTTTGGATGGGCAATATCCTAACATCGGTTGTACTGGATTTTCCTGAATGCACTGTAGGATGAGTATTGGTTTTTTTTATTTTCCTGTCCTGATTCCGCATGGTTAGAATTTTCATTTGGCTCATTCAGGATCAACGGCAGTGCCAATGAAAAAGAATTCAAAAGTTAAAAAAAGTAAAGGCCCTGTCATCATTTTCCCACATGCACAGGGCACTTTTTCGTGACACTAGGTCACTTTTTCGTGACACTGGATGAAATGAGTCACTTTCCATACCAGATCTACCGCATGAATGCCACATATATGAAAGCAAATCCGGGTCAGCGAATTCTAACAAGAATGATAATGACAGGTGGACGAGTCGCTGAGAGCAGAAGAGGTAGAGATATACTACGATCCTGGAGAGCTGTTCAGTGGACTTCTAAAGGGGCCTCCGATCTCTTCGGACCACTCGGCTTTTGCCTCCCTTCAAGCCTGTCCTTTCTTCAAGGGAGATTGATTGATTTACATCCTCTCCTCTTTTCCTTATAAGAATAGCTAATATGGCTTCTTCGTAAAGACTTTTCTTTTAGCTGTTGTTACATCACGTGTGTTATTTTCCGTCTGGGGAATCCCCAACCCATCTATGGTTTGCGTCCTTTTTCTTTCTTTTTTCGCCTTTTCATCCTATCAATAAAATAGTTCGTTATAAATTCACGTGCTTATGAAACTTGTAAATGTACTGATTTTTGGAAAATCCATTAATCCTGATGTGTAACGTCAGCTGAGCGGATCGAATGGCATATACACAACTTGGTGGAGCCCACAGGCAATTGGGACAATTTTAATGGTGAGACTTCCATCTCAACTGTTTCCCATGATGTAGTCCCACTGAGTGTTGAATCGGCCTAATCTATAGGCCCCGATCCAAACAGACACCTGACGGATGGAGTGGATCTCATCTACATCAGCAAAAGTAAGGCCCCTGTAAAGTCACACAAGCGTTTTTTATGGAGACAAAATTGGCAAGGGAGAAAAAGCAATCGAGTGGAGAGGTTGCCTGTGGGTAAAACGTAAACGCCTATGTAACCTTTTGCTGGTGAAATCAGAGCCATTGTTTGGCATTTGCAGGTGAAATCAGAGTTCGCCCTTGAGCAGCAGCCACATTTTCACTTTCCTAATATACCCCTAACCATAATTTAAAAGGGATTCCCCCACATCCTTTGAATATAAGAACCCCAAAACCTAATTGTGGGGGCTAAAATATCTAACCCCAACTAGAGTCTTTTATAGATCTAGATGCTGGTGGTTTTTCTATACTTCTCTACCTAGGTGTTTCCTTGTTCTGTGTGCCTCCAAATGTCAACAGAACACACACCTCCAACGTTCACCCTAATCCAAAACTCTGGTGGGCCACGGCAAAAGGAAATAGTTTCCATTGCTCTATACATTTCCAATGCTACAGTGACATGAACATGCCACCATCACTCTACACAATGCTACGGTGACATATTTTGGGTGTTTCCATTACTCTATACATTGCCAACAGATATTAATGTGCTAAATTCTATTAAATTAATGAGTAAAATATTGAGTCAAGTCACTAAAGACTTGGCTAAGTATTCAAGTTGACCTGACCAAGCAAGACATCAAGTCAAGCCGAGTTTCCAACTTTTTGAACTATGCTGCTGACACCTATCATGGATGGTTCCAGCATCATCATCTAAGCCTTAACCCAACTAATAGGGATCGGCTACACAAATCCTATTCTGCCAGTGCCAGTTGATTCTATCAAGGGCCATAGGTTAGACCATAGGTCAACAAGTCCTTTCTTATACCTTCATCCATACTCTTTTGGGCCTTCCCCTTGCCCTTTTGAGCCTTCCATTGGCACCCGCTCCTCACTGGTGTAGCTCTTGGTATCCATTGAATATGACCAAAACATTTGAGTATACTTTCCCTCATCTTATTAACTACTGTTGCTACTCTTAAGTTTCCTCAAATGTATTCATTTCCAATTATATCCTTCCTTATCTTGCCACTCATCCATCTCATCTCATCATTCTCGTTCCAATTATCGTGGATGGCCTATGTTTTCAATATCACAGTATGGTATGCCGTAAAGGCCGTTACGTAAAGGTAACGGTGACAACCGTTACACGTTACGGGGTCGTAACAGCCGTAACACCCGTTATGGAAAAAAATGACCTGTAATTGTCGTTAACAGCACATTACATCCCATATAAGGGCCATAATAGCCCCATAATGGTATATTACGGGACATATACAGGTTTTTCATACTTTTTAATCAACATTATGGGGCAGATATAGGTTTTTCGAAGTTTTTTCAATAAATTAAAAAATAAAATAAAAAAGAGAGACTATAATGGCCATTACGGGGCCGTGACAGCCGTTATGTCCCGTATCGTAAAGGTAACGGTGGTGGCCGTCACGGCCACCATTACCGTTATGGAACACCTTAATCACACATATTAGACAATCCTATCTTTCACTTGACTTCATTTTACCGCACTCAATGTTGACCTTTATCTGTTACTACCACCAATTTGCAGGCCACTCATCACATGGCCAAGATTGCTGGACAGGTGCCTTGAATAACCATTTCCAATACACACTACAGAAAACTAGATGGGTGATCCCTATCACCACCCTGCCATGTTGTTCTGTAGAGAGACAGCACTACCATATTCTGGTCATACCCACTACCACAAAACATCTGCTAAAGCATGCAACATCCGCATAATTCCAACCCTAGAAATCTTCAGCAAAGAGACGGCTCTACCATATTCTGGCAATAGATGGCCTTGCTGTAATTATCACGATTGTTTAAATCATTAGGTTTTCTCGAGATGAGTTGGAAAAGAAGAGAATAATTCCTCAATTTCCGAACATTAGAAATGTTTGGACTCAGGAATTCTTTTACACAAATAGATATCACATAGACATGGCTACATGATCAGCTCAACACCTCAAAAAAGGATTTACAGTTCTAGGAGGGAAATATCCTAATACAGATTGCTACAGACACAGGATATGGATGCTGATAAGAAGATGGACAGACGAACAGGATACGACTTTCTGTCTCTCACAAGTCCATGATATGGATAGCCCATCTAACACGTTTCTCATATTTAGTTGCGACTTTTGCTTGAAACTTTAGGCACATTCTATCAATCCTTAGTTTTGCAAGATGGGGTATTAGTTCCTTTTATCTTTCTAGCATGCTAAATTTAATAGAACCAAGAGAATGCAGTAGCTGATGTCCTGGCAGATATAAAACACTTATCTCCACAAACTTGGGTATCTGACCGGCCACCTATATTAAACAATTTCTGTGCAGGATGCTTTGCCGAGTGTTTCTTGCATTTCTAGTCAAGGCATTCTTTCTATTCCAGCAAGCACACGTACACGCGCATGCGCACATAATGAGAAATTTTCCAGGATTTTAGAAATAATGAAATCTAATAAAGAAGGATTCAGTTAAAACAAAATGGTATCCTAGAATATCATGTCCATGCTTAACAAAATTTGCGGAGCATATATACAAGTATCTAGTAGAGTTATGCATGCATCGCAAAGACAAACGCCAATCTTACATTCCATTTATTTAATAAACTTGTACATTAAATTACACTTTCCTTGTTCAGATATTACAAAGGAGAAAATGTTGAGTAATCAAGGCTTCATAGACGTTAGACATCTATTGTATGCAATATATAAGTGACTTCAAAAATTCTAATACAAACTAGACTTACTATTGTGGGTTAGCTACGCCGGATTTCATTTTTCTGATCAGTGCCACGGCGGCATTCATCCACAAGCGCCAAAGTTAGCATCTCTGTGCAAAACTGATCATCGGGTTTCAACCACAAAGCCTGATTGCAAAACCAACAAAGCTTTTAAATATTGCTCAATTGTGAAGTGCAAAACAAAATCGGGCAAAAAAATTCAAAGTTGCATTGACTTAATTATTTTATTTTCTGCCAAATGAAAAAAAAAAAAAAAAAAAACTAAATAATAACTTGCAGTTCAAGATGATGATGATGATGATAAAAGGAACAAATACTATTAGCTCAAATGATAGAATGTGTAAATTGGAGTTCCCCTATAACACAGGAAGGAAATTTGATCATATTCTGTTTGATTCCATGGATTATACAATTTAAACTAACATGCAAATTTCAAGCAATGCAATAGCAACAAAAATGGCTAGTAGTATCTGACCTTATGGTAATATGTAATTGCAGAATTGAAATTATCCTGAAAAGGGAAACAGCAATCATCAAGACATTGGAATTATTGGACTGAAATGGAATTCATCTACACTTGAGAGATAATTGCTTTCTAGGTACAAAGGCAAGAGTAAGAAGCCCTTCAGAATTTGGATTTATCCAGAGAGAAAAGGGCATGACACATTGCATCCACCACAAAAGGCGTAAATACCCAAAATGCACTACAAAGAATATATAGATTGGTGTTGCTGATATCCAGCTCTCAATATTGCAAAACCAGCTTAAGCACAAAAGCAGGGAACAACAAAACGGAAACACCTCCCTCCAGGAGTGAGGCTTGATCAGTTGGATGGCACTCGCATAAGCTCTTAGAAGAAGGTTATGAAAGTCTCTTCTGCTCAATCCGGTTGGCATAACATCAGGATTATCAAACCACGCACACTCGTTGACCTATTTGATGCTTAAACACTAAAGAGATATATGCCAACAATACTATTATAATTTGGAGACTGCAAAAGGTACCAAATGCATACGGGCTGCATTAACCCCAAGTGCATTCCTCAGAACCAGTTTTGTAGTTTTTCACTAAGTAGATGCTTCAAACATTGTTTCTACAATGCTACTAAAAGAACAATAAAAAACTTTTGCTTTATACAAAGGAAATAATTGGAAAGACCAAAAAAAATTCCAAGGCGTAAAGAGTATTACCTGCAAATGATAAGTGTACGCCAGACCTGCATAGGTGCTCAAACTTCTGGTCGAAAGGGCAAGTGCCTTCTCATAATACGAGATCGCCTCATTGTACATCCTGACAGACAACAGATTTTTTTCCTTTTCAGTTTTTGGCATCAAGGCTAATGAAATATGAACTTCATTCGAATTCCACAATTAGTCATGCTGCATGGTAACCAATAGTTTCCTACAAGGAGCATCCATTATATGAATAACACCGGAACAAAAATGAAAAAAGCCCCCAGTCAACTTCAACTCATTCTGTAATAATTCAATAGCTTTAACGCAAAGCAGTAGCTGCCACTGAAGTTTTTAAGCTGAGAGTCCATACAATGAAACTGGCAATTAATGCTATTAGCTTACTCATTCTGTAATAATTCAATAGCTTTAATACAAAGCAGTAGCCACCACTTAAGTTTTTAAGCTGAGAGTCCATAGAATGAAAATGGCGATTAATGCTATTAGCTAACTCATTCTGTACAGATACATACTTTAACTTCCTGTACGCATGTGCAAGATTCACCAATGTTGGTTCCCACATTTCACTTAATGATGACGGAATGTTACCCAAAGTTTTCTCAAACCACCGCACAGCCTTTTGATACCTAGAACCATAACGAGCATACAAACAAATACGTTAGATAAATTTTTCTTTAACAGTAAGGTAATAAGCAATGCAACAAAGCAATACATCTGTTAAGATAATTAACTAAGCAATCGGTTACCAAGAACAGTAGTTCAGTTTTGCAAAAGAAAACAAAACAAAATAAAGAAAAATCAACTGCTAATTATCCATCAACAGATTCTTCAATGGAGGGCAATCAGTAATGGGAAAGCAGTGTAGACAAAAAGAGGAGTCGAAAAAAAAAAATATTGCAAATTGTCTGTGGAAAAAATAAAGAAAAATCAACTGCTAATTATCCATCAACTGCTAATCTATGCATGATGTTCCTGATTCATCTGTTTCTGGCTATTCTGTGTATATCAATAATGCATAAGGAAAAGAAGATTGAGATGAATATTCTCAAAGGTACAAACTTCCTTACTCCTTGGATTGATAAGCAACAACGCCAAGTTCATTATATACAAGTGGATCAGTAGGGCAAATTGCTTTTGCCTGCATGAAAAACTGAAGACAAAAGGCAGATTCAGGATCTCAACATAGATGACTTTTTGCTTAAGCTACTTTTTTATGGACAACTACATTTACCATAAAATAAAGAGCAGTGGATTACAGAATAGGACTCGAATGATCAACACATAACAATGGACACAAAGACTAGTTGTCACAATGGGATCAACTGATTTCGATGGTTGAGCTAAAAACATGTTTAGTCTCAAAAGCACCTCTCTAAGCTCACACAAATGAAGGACAGTCTCCATGGTTCCACATCATCTCCCTGTAACGAAGATTGCATGGTCTTCAATCTTCCATCAACAAGAAGATTTTCTGTGAAAGACTCCAAGAACAACCTGAGCCCCCACTTTACCTTTGCTTGTGCCTAAATATTATTCGGTGCCACAATCAGCCTGTGGAAAACATGACCCTCATTGTGCCACTCCCATCCCATAATACCCCTCCAATACCAACGCACCCTATTGGGCTTGCGTGATGACCCTCAAATCTCAATTTCCTTGAGCTCACATAAGATGCAGTGTTCCAAGTTGCCTCCATCTGGGCCACCTGCAACATCATATTTCCGGCAAGCTCTGCTGCTTTTAGTTCTTTGATTGTGTATAGATCTAACATCCTTCGAGAGGCTAGAAACTATCCCTAATAGCCTACAATTAGAGTGGATCTTCCCATCTTAGATAACTCCTTTTAGATGCCATCATTGCTTAGTACAAGTTGCAGCTTCTATCAATGGGTTTCTAGGCTCCGTCTATGCTTGGAATGAAGAGATTAGGAATAAATAATTTAAAAAATATATTAAAAAGAAAGAACAAAAAGGGGGGCATTTTAGGCATCTCGGCCAGTATCGGCCAAATATAGACCCTGACTTTTTAAGGTAGTCATTTCACCCCTATTTTGGGTATCAGGCCAGTGCACTACATTTACGAAGTGGCCATATCAGATCTGTACCGATTGATTATCAGAACCATGACTCTAACAAAGAAGCTTAGGTGTTTCTTTTGGACTCCAAAGATGCAACTTTGCTATCAAGGATTCTCCCATCTCTCCTTCCATAGCCCCCACATGATGGCGAAAGGAAGCATTTTCAACACTCAACATGGAAGGCATTACCTCAAACTCTTGAGAGCTTTATCATCAGTCCTAACACATCAGTATAAATAATAATAAAAAAATTAAAACATCTAGAAGGAGACATTGGCGGCCAACATCCACTACTTCAGGTCCAACTCATGAACATCAACCCTCACTTCATTTAGAAATTAGAACACACAAACAGCTCACCAAAGCTACTTATTTCTTGTCCTTCAAATACATGAAAGAACATAATATGCACCAGGCAATCCCCTGATTCACCTTACTCAAATGAAACTAGCATTTGACATGCATTTCATGAGCCTGGGACAGGTTGACTCAGCACATATGTCAACTCATTGTGTACCAAAGATTTTAACACATATTAGGGCCTAATTGCATCTGCCTTCCACATCAACTTGTACAAGGACCACAATCCACTAAATAAGTGAACAGTGAATTAACTAAACAAATTTATGAATCTGTTACCATTATAAAATCCCAACTGCATGATGTCAAGAAGCATGAATTTCACCTGTCCAGCAAGTTTAAAACTGTGTGTCCGCATGTATTCCATTCCAATATATAAATTTGGTAAATGGCACCTGGAACAAGAAAATGTCAAGATTCAACCTGTAAAGAGACCACACTCTCAAGAGATAAGAAAATTTCAGTTGCTGATAATATGTGCCCCAACAATAGATGAATCCATGACACCACACTCTTAACATGATGAGAAATAAAAGAACTAAGCCTTGTCCGCTGATGATCACAAAGAAATAGAGGTCTCTGGAACTAAATTATCGGTTTACAGGCAAAAAGGACCAGCTGCTTTCTAAACCAATAAATTATACATCGAATACGATTAGCTTATTAACCACTTCATTAGCCAAGCTAGATTCGATTAACCCATCATACTCAAATTTCACAACAGACACTGGAATCACACGCCGCCCTATCAGTGTACAAACCACCATGGGCTTGCTCACCAACTTCAAAGTTGTCGTAGCTATGAGCAAGCTGCATATCTCATAACACAATCCAAAAAAAACAAGGACTTCTCACAACCAGTGTCTTCAGTATCGTGCAATACCACTGATATATACCACAATATATCTGTTATCCCAGCTGGGCAATCCGAAACCCAACTTTAATATCCATTTTTCATGGTATCATGCAATATATCACACGATATCACGATATTTCGTGAATACCGTGATATTATACAATATATCCACACTCCCCCTCTATAAATTCCTAATGTATCGTGCCATCTATCGATATCGAGTGCGATATTGAAAAGGATAAAAGGAAATCGGCGCCATTTGGTCTGGAAAATCCTTTGAAAAAAAAAAAACCTTCCTAGTACATTGTAAGGTGATTTCGACCAGTCCAATTTAGTTTGTTAGAAAAAGTAAAATTCAAAATTTCTCCGAATTTGTTATCGGAAGCTTGTTGGGGCCAGTCAGATTCTAAAAGGTGCGTATTTTTAGTTTTGATTTTTACATATTGTAAATAATGTCAGATGGTAAGAAATCCATCATTCTACATGTTTTGCATGAAAAATTATAAATTTGGTTCTCCAATTTGGGGAGATGGACGGAGTTGCAGAAATTTTGGGAAATTTTAAAATTTTTACATTTTTTTTCCCAAATCAGTTGCAATCTTAGTATCCAAAATCTACACATTCTTGAGAATTTGGGAAATTTCAAAAAATAAATAAATGTTAAAAATAATATTTTTAGTTTTCTACTTCTTCTTTTGCTTTTTGAATGTAATGCTTGTATTTCCATATATGTCTTCTTACATTTATAAATTTTATGAATTAACGTTGAATATAGTTGCATCAGTTCAGTTAGACAGCACAAAGATTATGACCCTATACAAAGGAAACTTATTTTGTGCACTTGCTTTTTGTGATTTCTAAGTGTGTATTGATGTCTTTTTTAACAATCCCTTAATTTTCATTGAAAAATTCGACCAATTTCCCAATGTTTCCCCATGTTTCCCAACAACAACGATAAATATATCCCGTGCAATAACCGATGTGCATCTACATCCCAAAGGTGCGATACATTACGCAATAATGATACGGAAAACATTGCTCGCAACCACATATCTGAGCAAGTTAAAGACAGTAACATGTGTGTTTGCACGTAGGTATATATGTGGGAATACATATATATGTAGAGATATGGTCAAGCACAAATTATTCATGTCTTTCTAGCCTGTGAATTCATGTGGGCCAAACAGGCACTGAGAGTACTTTTCAAATTCAAATCTCAACCATAAACCTAGGATTTTGTTGATGACAGATTTAAAATCAAGAAAACCCTTCAACAATGATCAACAATATGAGAACAATCACATTCTTTACAACATTCATCAATACAGAAAATTATAGCACTGGAAAGAAAACATTGGCACAATCAGTTTGGATTTGTAGAAATTATATTTACATTTATCTTAATTGAAAATGCACCGCATAATTAGGTTTCAAAATCAGATAATCTACATTTTGGATAATTTAAAAAGCTCCAAATTCTGAAGTTTCTCAATCAAGATAATTCTAGAATTTGGGGATATTTCCGCCATCAAGACAAGAATTTCATTGCCGATAGTGAAAAAATAAAAGGAGATGATAAGGCTGTAGGGATTAATTTTCAAATTCTTTATGAAAGGGGAGAGAGAGAGAGAGAGAGAGAGAGAGAGAGAGAGAGAGAGAGAGAGAGAGAGAGAGAGAGAGAGAATGAGAATGAGAATGAATGAATGAAAAAAGGAGAAAAGGTGGGGAAAAAAAAACTATTTTGCTTTCTTCTTCTAAAATTTTCCCTTTTTGTGTGTGTGTGTGGGCGTGTGCATTTAAAAATTATGAGTCACCCAAGTCAGCAAGTCAACTCAGCCAAATCAAAATTTTGCAGTCAACCAAGTCAAGTTCAACTCTGAGGGTTTTCCATCCTTGCTTTTAACACCATCTTCATAGCTTAAAATGTTCGATATCCTGGTGTGCTTTTTCACAGATTTGGATGGGTTCACTGAAAAGAATTTGTTCTGCAATTGATCATATAACGAGATCAAACAAACTAAGGCACAGAACACAAGTGATACATGGTAGAAATCAAGATATGTGTAAATTATCTTCCTCAAAAAACCAAAAAAAAAAAAAAAAAAAAAAACAAAGAGAGAGAGAGAGAGAGAGAGAGAGAAGATATGAAGAAAAAAACAAGTACATGAAATAACCATTATAAATAGCAAAGCAGGTAATTAAAGTACACTATCAATGCTATATCCATTGTTACTGTCACTCTACCACTAGATCAATAGTTAAAAAGTAATTCGCACGTTTTCTCATGACAGAGAGTATAAGTTCATGGCATCATTAAAATTCGAAGAACTTTTGCATAGTAACTTACCCAGGAAACAAACGAGCTGCAGTGCGGAAGGCAGCCATTGCTTGATCACCCTCTTCTTGGGCAGCATAAGCATTTCCAAAACCTATCCAAGCAGGTGCAAATGTAGCATCCAGATTTGTAGCCTTGCTGCGTGAAAAAATCTTAGCGGAAGTCACAATATTTTTATTCATTTATTGCATAATAAGCTTACACACAATGCACTGGATAAGAACTACAACACAATCTTAAGTCGTTGATTTTATCTCACAAAGTGGGAGGTGTAGTTAAGAAAGTTGAAATGAGTGAATAACTGAAAAACTGAGGAAGGATGAAAGCTAGGAATCATCCACACAACCTTGATAATCAAAACCCAAGATAAGACAGGCCAAGCAAGCTAGAATGGGTAGAACTCAACCTACTCAGTGAATCTTCTTGCAAAGATCTTTTAGAAGAAATCTCCCCATTTCCATGAAACTCGTAGAAGAAGAACCATGAAGCAGTGTGGTCTGCCTTTAAGAAGCTTAAGCCTTTGTCCAGAAAGGTTGCTCACTGTAGACATGCACCAACTACCTCTCTGGTATGACTTATAAACACCCACAGCTCGAACAAAAAGCAGGAGTGCTGTATGCATAATTTTAGCCATATTACCTGCTATCAATTTGATGCATTGGCACAAATGACAACCTCAAATGAGGAATTGAGTGAGGGGTACAAATTGAATGCCTAGCCGACAATTCCTTGACAGAGAGCAAAGCTCCCACTACAAATACAAGCTTGAGATAGTGCCATCATTTTTAATCTGTTCCCTATTTCTGTCTTGTACCATCAAACTGCTAAATATCCAATATTTGTGTGCATTTGTTTACATTCCAAAAAAAAAAGGATCGTTCAAAGGAATAACCATTTGAACCAAAAGAACATTCAGTGTTGGCCTAGGCAAACTATACAACGAGATGAAATGACCATAAGGGCCTGTTTCTTTCACCAATTCCCCCAGTAATGAAAAGTAAATGTGTCATCATTACAATTTTACCACCACCAAACCAAACACGGGAATTGTCGGTCAAATGCAGATGTATTCAAGAGACAAGGAATTTATAATCATTGCACTTTTTCATGGCACTACCTTGAAAATCTCAAATCCAAACAGCGACATCAATGTATTTTGGTGATGATTTGACATTAAAGTAATGTAAAAATGTCATCATTACGATCTTACCACCGATAAAACAAATGGGGGAATTGGCAGTCAAATGCAAATGTCGTCAAGAGACGGTTAAAGTAATTTGTAATCATTGCACAGTTCCTTTACATTACCATGGTAGCACAGTTCCTTTACATTACCATGGTAATTGTTGAAACAAACAAACAGGCCCTAAGTTTTAAGAATCTACAAAACAAGCAATACAAGATTTGGTATATTTGAACATTATCAAGCAATTTCCACAAGATAGAGATATCAAAAAGGCAGCAAGTGCATTGAGCACCAACAAATGAATACATGATCAGAATACCACGAGAAAAAAATTAACATAACCAAAATAAAATAGCATCCTTTATCAAAATACATATCAAATAGCATCATTTGACAAATTAACAATAATTACATCCTTCATACATATGATCATTACCAGAAATGACGCCGTGATTGGTCATACTTCTTGATGCAATAGTAGTAGCAACCAACAGCAAACCATGACAACGCTCTGGTAAACAACAGTGACAAATCATTGTCAGTAAATGGTTTCATATATTAACAAGTGAAACAAAAAGCAGCTAGTATACTAAAAGAACATCCAAAAGCCATGCATTGAGATTACTTTTATGACGGACAATCCAAGCAATCAATCCTTGTTGCAACATGCCTTTTGTTTGTGTGTGTGTGTGTTGTGGGGGGGTGGTGGGATGGTAATGGAGATTTTATTAACCAACCCGCAAGCAAAAGAAAAGTGGGAAAAGAATACAAGAGGAAAACCCTCAGAAATTACATCCCCAGAAAAGAAAAGAGATCACAATCACCCACTTCTTTCGAAAGAGACGCCCATTCTAAAATAAACACCTTGACCATAGCCACCGTTGACTCCTCCGAACTGGACCTATTCCAAAATCATCAACTATTTCTCTCACCCCAAGTAGCCCACCACACAGCCAGCAGAATAAGGTGCTAGATAACCCTGACTTTCTTCCGAACTCCTCCACTGCAGGCCCCTAGAAGCTCTCTCACATTGCACAACATAACATAGAGCAAGTTGAAAATAGCAAGAAGGTGTGCCCATACCTTATGAGTAAAAGGGCAATGGATAAAGAGGTGATCAACAGACTCCATCATTTGCATACATAAGAAGCAAATATTGGGGATCATCGTAGACCTCTTTTGGGGATTATAGATCATCACACCTTGTTCCTACCCCACTAACCAAGTGAAGGCAGCGACCGTTTGGGAGGCACCATAGAACCAAAAATGGAAGGCATGATCCCGACCATCGAACGTCTACTTGACCAAAGCATCCTATAAAAGGACCTGACTAAGAAACAGCCCCAACTGTGAGCACACCACACCATCAATGAGAGCCTTCAGTTCAAGTTTAGTGTTTCTCACAAACTTTGGCTTTCCTTGAGCTAATCCCTCAACATTTTGGTAAAATATTGAAAAGATTCCTGTCCTCCATAAACGGAAAGTGTTAATGTTGATGAATGTGGAGAAAATGATCGTATGGCCTACCGAGATTACCATAGACCCCTTGGCATATTTGCTACAACAAGCAAAATGAGCATCAAGGTTCTTAATCCTCAACCCTAGCAAGGAAGCTCTTGAGGATCTAGGTCATAGAAAACTTCACTATGCAAGGAATGGATTTAATTTCTCAAAGTGTTGCGTCAACTCATGAAGAAAACATATTCCCTTATTAAATTTGCTGAAGTTTGGGATGCATTCTCATGATATGAAATTTAAGAAGGATTTGGATGTGGTTCTTCAAGCTGTTCATGGATATCTAGACACTAGTAAGGAGATGCCTGTATAATGAATGTAGGTCTTGAAATTGAACCCTCAGACAACAGAATTTACTTAAGTTGCTTAATGGGCTCAGCCCTTAACATCCATCTGGAACCTGCAAATACTGACAAAATTTCTCAAGTAGATTGATGAAGACCAATGGTACATCTACACAAGGAGATCCAAGTTATGCATGCATTTTGATGACCACACGAGAACCACTAGAAGGGTTGGCATGGGCTCACTTAATGGATCCATATCCTTCTATGCAACATGATACTAGAGAACCTACTATGCAGCCAACCTATAGTTCATGAAGCATGAGGCGAAGTGGCAACAGATTGAGGTGTGGGAGCATAGACAAGTCTATTTTAAAATTTTATCAAGTATGAACAGCTAAGAAGAGGGAGCGGGAGCAAAAACACAAGTGTGAAGGCCAAAGAGTGATTCAAAGCAGTAGCAGCACCTAGTTAAAACGACTGTGCAACTACACGCCACTGTTGGCACCACTTGTTAGACCTTCCAAGGACATGAAGAAACAGGGTATATGTCATTAGAAGAAGCCACTCTTGGTCTACAACAGAAGCTGGAGCATGACTAATTAGCTGGACCAGCTAGAGAGATTCAAGCTTGCATCCACCAAATTCAATGATGTCTCAAGTCTAGACAGATTCACAAACTGCACTAGTAGTCTTGAACAACTTCAAGACCAAATAAGGTAACAACAAATGAAAAATTCAATATTATGTGATAGTTTCAATGATCAATCATGATAACTGAATCTTGACACAATTGCCACTATATTGTTCTGTTTCAGAATGAACTGAATTGAGAGAAATCAAGGTTCCTCGATGATAAAATCATGACCTAATGTATGAAAGTGCCAAATGTAGATTTCATGCTTCCCTTCCATCCACCACTGCATATTTCCACATTGAATTAAATATGGATAGATACATATAGATACGCATGCTTTATGCTCAGCAGGCTCATTTGGCAGTGCATGCTCTAGACAACAATTAATCACAAATTCGCACTTCTGGGCAGTGCAAAGTAGCTATATTAAGGTGTGATGTGCCTGACCATGCTGGCATGTGAGTCATGTCAGCAATCATGTATCAATTGGTTTCTTGCTATTTTGAGCTGCCAACTGCTTGAGAATGACCTTTAATGTGTGTAGTGCTCCATGCTTACAGCTCACCTAGCAACTACCCCTCTATGATCTTACATTGCTTGCTCGTCACATGGGATGTGCATGCAACAACTTGGGTAGGGACAAATACTGGGCGGGACTGTGTTGGCAATATGGTGTCCATGTAAGCCACTGCCGTGGCTAGTTCCATGAGCCAAGATAAGTAGGAATGTTGGCATTCGGTGGGCAGCCGATGATAGAACTTTTGCCAAACTATAGTTTAAAAGCCAACCCAAAATTTATGGGAGAACGTCTGAGGTGATGATAATGATGTATAGATACACATGTTTGGAGAATCTGCCAGGGAAGAATACAAGATTTTGACTGATGGGTGCATTGGGTGGAGAGATGCCACCAAAGATGTTAACCTTGAAGTTTCTGAGAGGGCTCTTTAATTTGATCAATGACTATAGCTAGGAATGAACAGCCTACCATTACAATGTACACACCACACATGTGCCAGCATGGCATATATGTGCAAGACCTAATCAATTCATCAGGCAGGTCAGACCTTGTACATGTTTTCTCAAAAATAAAATCTGGTCCAATCAGCATGTGGGTCCCAATATTAGAAACAGGTGGATTGGTTAGAAAACTTCAGCCAAGTTTTTCAGAGCCATATGTTTGTTCTGTAAACAGTGGCCCACTGGCCCATGGATCAACCTGGTTCTTGGGCCAATGGATCAACCTGATTCTTGGGCCAGGGCATATAGTAGGGTGGTTCTGATGGATGGATTGGATCCCGGACCTATCATGCCATGCTGGCACATGTGTGGCATGTACAGGAGCTTTATTCTGCAGACACGTGGGCTTCACAAAGCTCATTATTTAAAATACAGTAATTATTTCACAAGCTTATCCAAATAAAACCACACAATGACAAAAACTAGACATTCACCTTTGAGGATAATCCTTCACCAAACTAGATGCCATAAGATAGAGTTCATTTGAATGGCCCAACTCCATAGCAGCTGCTAAATGCACTAAAGTAGATTTCAAATGGAATGGATCTCTTTCAAGAAGCCTGAAACAAGTGTGGTAGACCACAAATACCAGGACTCAGTAAACAATCATAGCATGTGTGAATCATAATCTAACTCGAAATTGTTACTGACTTACACAGAAGTCAACTCAAAGCATTTCTGATATTCACCGCATTGATGGTAGTATTCAGCTTTGCAAGCCAACAGGTCAGTGTTATTTTTCAAGGTGTGTGTAAAAGAAGAATCTGGAGAGCTAATACCACCATTTTCCTTTTCTAGCTCTGTGAATTTTGCTTCTATGACACTTTCTTTGTCATACTGAAAAATGAAATGAGACAAGTTTGTGCAGAAACTTCAAGAAGCAAATAAAAAAGAAAAAGAAAAGTCCAAAGATAACACAGTGAACGGCACGAGTCCGCACTACCCATGCATTAGATCACTCCCAGTCTACACACTTCAATGTGAACCACTGAAGGCACCAAAGTGCTCACCTTCTTTGTCAGACATGAATAAAATGCAGATAACCATCCATCCTCTGGAGTAAATTGCAATGATGAGAGGAGACACTTTTCTGGAACATGAAATTAAACTCATTAAGTTGAGTTGAATCTTCAGAAAGCAGCTAACAGTTTCTAGTATTACAAATGCACACCATTATGCATTCTGCAGAAAAAACCCAAAAACCAAGACCATACATACACAGCACTCTCGTTAAAGTCTAAACCATTCAGAAGAAGCAATGTAAACAGATACCAAAATACAAATCCTTAAGAATCCTTTTTGGTTATCCTCTGACAAGCAATAGTTATATAAAGTCCAAGAGAGGTCTGAGGGCGATCTTACTACCTTCTTCACATGTAAGCATGTGATTGTCAATCAGACACTCCAAAGCCTGAAACATATAGTACAAGATACAACCATGAGATGTAATTACAAAATAAAAGTTTCCCAGAAAAGTAAACAGAGACTCTCAGTCAAAATGACCAGGGAAAATGACATGAAAATGAATAGTCCCCAAAAAAAGTAAATAATAGGTTTTGAAAACAAAATGTTAAAAACTCAATGGAAGTTTCGTCTTCAAGTGCACTGTATTGGTTTTAGAAAGTTGAGATAGTTGCAGCTGTTTTGCCAACCCCAAAAAAAAAAAAAAAATAGACCCAAAAGTTCTTGCTTCTGCAAAAATTTAAGCAGTTTTAAGACCGGGCATGATAGATATATCGTGGCAAAAGCTATCTACTTCTAGACAGATGTACAAAACATTTACCAAGCATGGTCAACAGAATATGACAATCAATAATTCAGGATAGTTTAAAAACTCTAACAATACCTCGTAACATAAAGGATCAGCCCTGATAGCAGCTTTGTACCTTGAAGCATCAAAACCAACATGAACATGAGCTCTTTAGAGGTGCAAGCATTATCCAGCATTTCAGCATAAAAACAGAATGAAAGACCAAGAAGTATGAACTAGTATCTGCAAGTAAACAAGACAAAAGCAGTCCTGTCCAGTCTTCAATAAATTTGACTATGGCCTTTCAAAACCTCCAGATCAAAGTAAAAAAAAAAATTAGGTCTTCCAAAGTGAATGTAAATGGTCCTTCTTCACAAATCCAACAAGCTTGACTTTGACATGGTAATTCAGAATCAGTTGAAAAGCAGAACAGACAACCATGAATAGAAAAACCAAGTATGCAAGTAAAATGGTTCTTTTTTTCCTAAGAAAAGACAAACTTTATTAAGAAAAGAATAAGAAAAAAAACTAAGTGCCCATTCAGGTAGGGGATCTCACAAAGTCGGGGATTAAGCCCAATACCTATTTCAAGCCCCAATCCCACCATGCCAAATTCACCATACTAAAGTGGCACTTTCCTCTACTTAATTGCAAGTATGGGCAGGTTTGTTAGTGCATTAATTTATGCACATTGTTTGTTAATCACGTGAGTTCATGTGTCATGTAGTCGGTTGAGCCTCTGGAAGCTGAAGACCCAAGACACAAAAGGATCAGAGCATCAAGGAGCAAAGAACAGGTAAATGAGGTGCCTTGGTGACCCTAACCCTTGACCCAAAACAACCCTTTAACCTCTAGATTATCTTGGCTTAATAGGTAAACCTTGTTTATCATCCCTCAACCTTAGAAACCTAACGGAAACAAGATAAGGCTAAAAGAGGTACGAAGCTGCTATGAAATCATACACCCAAAACAACAAATTTCGAATCGAACAGACCTCGAGGGGTCACCTCTCGATGGAATCGAGTAAGTAACTCAGATATGTCTAGCAAGTTGTTTGAGTTTCTCGATGAAATCGATGAACCCTTGATGACATCGAAGAATATCCTCGATGGCATCGAAGACTACTCGATGGCATCGGATAGCAGTGTGTAAACTGTCCAGCAACAATTCGTTAGGAAATTTGATTTTTTCAATACCATCGAAGCCCTGCTCAATCCCCTCGAAAGAGCCGTTATCTGCCCATTTTTTTACCGTTGGAACTCGAACTTCTTATAAATGGCATTCGGTTCTTGGGCAAATAGATGGGTTTTTGGTTCAATAGAAGCTTAGAATATTCCATGATATATCCATCATCCTAAGCCTCTAAACCATGAGTTCTAAGTCATCTTCCTTTATATTAACACTCAAATGAGGATTCCAACCTCCACCTTGAAGATGAGCTTGAACTCCACTATTTTCTAGAGATTAGACTTAACCTCTATAAGTAAACCATTGTCTAAATCCTCTAGAAGACCCATCTAAGTGAATCCCTTATGAATTACAACTTCTCATTAGTTGTAAGAGATTCTATCAACCTCTCATGACCTTGATCACCTCAAAAGAGCATCACATGCAAGGTGTTTGATATTGGAGCTGAGGCCTTAGTAAACACTGGCATCATGATCGGGGAAGCAAAGGGAAGCTGATTGAGCACAGGAGAGCATCGATCAAACAACCTGATAAGACGCTACAAAAGGGGCTCAATCCAATAAGTTGTCAACAGTGTATCAAATAGCGTTCGTAGCGTAGCGGTAGCGTACGCTACGTAGCGTAGCGTAGCGATTTCGCTACGTAGCGTCAGAAATAGCGTTTTTCCCCTGTAGCGTACGCTACGGGTATGTAGCGTGTAGCGCAGGTAGCGTACGCTACCCGTTTTGTATTTTTTTTTTTGGTTTTTCCAGTGCAAGAAACAGTGGTGAACTCACACCACAAGCAAACTTAAGTTAAAAAACCTAATTCTAAAGGGCTTCCACCCCCAAACCGCAGCAGCCGACGCAGCTGCTCTCCCCAACCTTGCATTTGGAGACCCAAAATCTTCTCACAGAGCAGATCCGACGCTGCCGACATTGATTCTCCCCCCACCCTTCAATGTTGTGGTCGAAAGTCAGCTGCCAGGCGCAAACCGACGCTGCTGACGTTGCTCATCCCCACTTTTCAATCGTGAGTTGGAAAAACTACTTCCAGAGGCAAACCGATCGCTGTGGAGCTTCAATATTTACAGTTTTCAGCGATTCAATCTCATCTTGAGACAAAAATAGGTACGCTCCTTCCTTTTTTTCTTTTTCTTTTTTTCTTCTTCTCCTCTTCCTTCTTCTCCTTCTTCCTCTTCTTCTTCTTCTTCTTCTTCTTCTTCTCGGACTGCTGCGGTTGCGGTCGCAGCTGCGGATTCTTCTTCTTCTTCTTCTTCTTCTTCTTCTTCGTCTCTCTCTCTCTCTCTCTCTCTCTCTCTCTCTCTCTCTCTCTTCTTTCGGTTTCACCCTCCTTTTTCATTTCCGGCATCGAAAATGGAATAGACTGACAGCCACGCACTTATTATTATTATTATTATTATTATTTTTGTGTTCTGCGGTGCACGTTGAACAGTGCACTTGCACTATTTTGTTACACGGTTCCCTGTAATGTTTACTTTCCATCTAACCTGTTAATTAGGTCACACTGACATGGATGAAGGGAAAACACACATGTCAGCTTGATCTAATACTTTTGTAGCCCCTAATAAATTTTTAATGGTGGATGTTTAATTATTGTTGTTTCTTATGGTGTGGTCCACCCGAGCTTTGGATTTGCCTCATTTTCGGGCTCATGCCCTAAAATTATTTGGCAAAATGGATGGACGGTGTGGATATAACACATTTATCACGGTGGGGCCCAAAAAACTTTGACACTTGTGTGCTACACTTCACATTCCGAGTCCCGCCTAATTCGGGCCCTTGAAAAATTGTACACGAGACATGTATTAACTTAAAAATAATAAGACCTTATCCATCAACTTCTTACTATTTAATATTTATCATATATATATATATATATATATATATATATATATATATATATATAAATTAAAAAATAGAAGTATTGTGTAGCTTACGCTACACGCTACGCTATTTCGCTACACGCTACGGAGGGTTGAACGGTACGCAACACACTACCGCTATTTAAAACACTGGTTGTCAATTGTAAGAGTCCGTGTGCACTACTTCCTTGTGTAGGATTAAGTGTAGGGTTTGAATTGCCAAACTCGACTAGGTTTCTCTATAGTATCTTAGCCTTGTGTAGGAACTTGATTCTTGCGTAGGGCCTAAATCAATTCCTTATGTAAGCCATCGGGTACAAGTGTTTGTGTGTCAGTCTCCATGGGAGCCTCCGGCGGGAGTAAACATGGGTACTTGGATTAGGATTGGGGTTATTCGTTAACCGAAGGAAAATCAACTAAAGTCTCTTGCGAAAGCCTCCGACGTAAGTGTACGTCAGTAGGTTCTTGTGTAGGACCGAAGTTCATGGTGAGCCTATAGAAAACCACACAAAGTCTCTTGCAAGAGCAGGTCCTTGTGTAGGATTGTAAAGGTTAGAGGTCCACCTGATTTAAAATCTCCTATAGTGAAATTCGGTATACTCATGGGTTGAGTGCGTCCGCCGGGAGTAGAGTAAAGAAACCGAACAACTATATGTACTTGTGTTTGGGATTATATTTGAGAACTTATTTAATTATGCTTATATGATGAATGTTTAATTATATGTATGCATGATTAGATGAATGCTATGAGTTGATAATTAGCACATCTCACACACACATATACACTATCATGTTTATAAACTAGTTACTTAATTGGCATATCATTTGTAGTCTATATGATTAGACCCTCTATTGGCTTGGAATCCTTAAAGTAAATTGTCTTGCTTAGCTTAATTTCCATATTAACCTAAGGAAGCAATTGGGTTTAAAAGATGAAAATTTTATTAGGTCCTAATTACCCCCCCTCTAGTACTTAGCCTTCATTCCACAGCCTCGCATAAGCTTCCGCAGTGCAACCGTGGTAACCATTACACCACGTGTTGAACTTTCAAGGTTTACTTTTCTAAGACTTCCAAAATTCAATAATAAGGAAGGCACTTCTTTAGCACAATGAATCTGATGTGGAGGGCTTGGGGCCTGCCAAAGCTGCGATTAGGATTACCAAGTTTTCAAGATCCTCTATCCAAACGGACCCAAAGGTAAGGGCAAAGGTTGCATAATACATAAAAAGTAGGGTGACTAGCCCATTTCTATAATATATCCATAAATCATTCATTTCACGAGGAACATGGTTAACGGTGTGTTTGGTTGCACACAATATCATGATATCACATGATATTGTGTGCAACCAAACACCCCCAAAAGTAAATGCTAAACTCAATGTTCATAGTGAAAAAGCCATGCCAAGGTGACCTATATCAAAATTTGAATACTTCAAGTTCAAAGTCGGAGATCGCAATTTGATACATTTAAAATTTCCTCAATACGATAAGGTAGGCTCATTTAGATCGTTTTTCAGTTCATCTTATTCACAATTTGGATTCGCCTAGTTCAATATACTAGCCCCATACTCAAGCTCAACAAAGATGGATCTATTTGTAAATCAACAGTCCTGTTTCAACAAACAAGTGTCCACAAATCAGAAGTTAGAATCATTCAATCAATCTGGATTTGGGACTACGACTGAGTAACTGTGAGCTTCACGATTTAGTTGGTTTAACTTGAGTTAACGTTTGCTACTTGAACAATTTCTGAGTGTCTGCATATCAAGTGTCATATGCTGACCGTATATCATACAACTCCTTATTCTTTTAATGTGGGGTTGCTGCCATAGGCTATACTCCCACAAAGTAGCGGTGACTCATGTTCCTCACATGTGGTACTCATGCATGGATATGTAGACCATTCGGATTATGAGCACATTGTGGATGGGGAATGTCTCTAAAATTCAATTGATCTATGAATCCTGACCATCCAATAGATGGCAATCAAATGGATGGTTGTGGTAAAAGTAAAAGTGGGAGATCTGAATTCCAAATCATCTAGTAACTATCTTCTTCTCAGCATAATATTTGGATTATGCTCCATCCACACTTGGGTCAGCAATTTGGACGGTCATTATTTCTTTACAACTAAGTTATGTGTACGGTTGAACACTTATGGTGAATCACCCTAGCTACGCTGCCCATATAAACTGCCACAGGATGAAACCCATAGACTAGGTCAATGTAACTCCCTGTTTTGCAGCAAGCACATGACAAACCACTAACTAAACCAGAGCTTTCTAATTCGACTTTAACCACCAAACTTTGGTAAATCGAATTGCAATTTTGGTTGCTCGACCTAAATCATAGCTCAAGGATACACAGTGATTTACGTAATTATCAGCTATCCCTATGTCCTTTTTTTAAAGGTAGCTATCCCTATTCCCTACGTCAATAATGCAAGCAATGTGTCATGGTCCCAGACTCTTCTTCATCACCCATAGTATAGTGCTTGTATTTGTCAAATCTTGCTCCACAATTAAAAAGACACCCAAGGACACCTTGAACTTGAAGGGTATTCAGGTTGCATGCAGTGCACTTGTCTGTAAGGGTTTCCTAACATTTTACAATAATAAGAATCATGTAATATTACCATCAAAATGTGCTATTTAATTTCAAAATAGGAAAAAAAATGTCAATCACATGATTCATCAGAATAACTCAAAAAACACGAATCATATGATTCTAATAGATAACGAGGATCATTTGATTTTCCACAATAATGATGAGATCATGGAAGTTGCAAAAGAGTATATAACCATTCATGTGAGAATGCAAAAAGAATAAAAGAAGTTCACCATTGGCGAGCTTGGGCGCGGTTTTCCAAAGCTTCATATGCCTTACCACGTAAAAAGCATATCGCAGAAGAGATCTAGCACAAGATGGAGACACATCATTTATAAGCCAAAAATGTCAAATTGGGGGTAAACTATAAGATTAAAAATATATAAACAATTTAGAGAGATGCTTAATCATCATCATCATCAATAAGCCTTCTCCAACTAATTGAGGCCAGCTACATGAACCATATTCTGTCATTCCACTCTATCAAGGACCATATCCTCAATTAAACCAAAGGTCATCCAATCTTTTCTTACTACCTCCACCCACGTCCTTTTGGGCCTTCCCCTTGCCATTTAGAGCCTTCAACTTGAACCAACTCACTCCTAATTGGTGCAGTCCTTGGTCTCCGTTGCGCATGGCTAAACCATCTAAGTCTATTTTCCCTCATCTAATGATCTATTGGTAGTTTGGTACTACTCCTAAGTTCCCCAAAATCATTCATATCTAAGGCTATTCTTCCTCATCTTGCCACTCACCCATCTCAACTCAACATCCTCATTTCAGCAACGCTCATCCTATGAATATGTTGTTCCTTAAACTGCCCAACATTTGTCGCCATAAAGTAAGGCAGATCTTATAGCTATCCTATAAAATTCCCCCTTCAATTTGATTAGTGACCCCAAACAATATAAATTATGTTGAACAAGAAAATCCAAATGGCAAAATCCCGTTTCTCCAAGTTACACAAATTCATGCAACCAGAAAACCCAAATAAAACCAAATAAGGAGTAGGACAATGTTGCATTTAAATATAAAAGAAATTATGTTGCTAGTGACTATGAATTTTACAATGATTATAAGAAACAAAAAAATAAACAGCTTTCTAAAAACTTAAAAGATAGCGAAACTGAATTTTTTATTTTAAAAAATAAAAAAAAAATCTTCAACTACAGCAATAATGATGACAGTATGTTCCTCAATAGTAGTTGGTAAATGGGGAAGGATAACAAATGCTGTTGAACAGACAATATTGCCCACTTGGGCACATTCCTTTACCCATGCCCATCCATGGTGGTGCCAGTAGACGAATGATTTCAAACAGCATACAGGAGCCCCATGCATGAGGGGAGATTGGAGACAGCCATTGGGATTGAGTTGGGCCCTTTCCCCATTGTAAAAAATTTGTTGTTTACCAAACATGTCTTAATGCACAGCTCATTTACAGAACATTTTCCTAACCTATTGTTCAACATCTTCTACTTAAACTATGTCGTGGAGTTCAAGATAAAGTAGCAAATCCTGTCACATGACAAGAATAGTGAAAAGGCTTATGGCTGCGACAAAGAATAATACCTTAAAGAATTTCAAGCAATCCAGCCTTTCTGGATTATGATGAAAATGGAAATATCTAATAGAAGAAAAGCATGTTATCCAAATAAATGCAGAATGCAGTACTTGTACATGACATAATCATACACAGACAGCTTACATTGATTTCACGGTCTTCCCCCTCCTTATCCAAGTACATAACATTACAATCATCAAGGGCATGAACATTTCCATGCTCATCAACTTTAGCCTCACCCAGCATTGATAGACATTGATGCCACTCCTTCAATTCCTCCTATAGGGAAAAAAGAACATAATAAGAGAAATCCTATGAAGTTAGTATCAGTTGATTGAGGAAAGCAGGCATCAATATTGCACATAAATAATAATTTGATGGTGTTATGATGAGATGAAGATGCATCAATTAGTAGAATCCAAACAACAACTTTGAGAAATTTTAATAGAATGAGCCCATCATGTGACACCAATAGACCAAAAATAACAATGTCATTTGAATGCGTAAGAGCCAGGTAGTCCCCAGACCGCTAAAGTGAAATCACTGTTCGCCAGCTGGGTCATGTGGATCACGTAAGACGGACTCTGATTCAGTAGTGACCCCTCCAATACCCAGCTCGGTATTGGTCGGTGATGGAAAAAGTTCTGTGGGCCCCACTGTGATGTATGTGTTTTATGAACACCCTCCATCCATTTTTCCATATCGTTTTAGGGCATGAGCCCAAAAATGAGGCAGAGCCAAATATCAGGTGGACCACACCACGGGAAACAGTGGTTTCCTGTGGTGATTGAATACCTGCTGTTAAAAACTTCCTAGGGCCCACTGTAATGTTTATTTTCCATCCAGCCTGTTGATCAGGTCACACAGACCTGGATCAAGCTGATATTTGTGTTTTCCCTTCATCCAGGTCTGTGTGACCTGATCAACAGGCTGGATGGCAAATAAACATTACAGTAGGCCCTACGAAGTTTTTAACAGTGGGCATGCAATCACCACTGTTTCCTGTGGTGTGGTCCACCTGAGATTTGGATCTACCTCATTTTTGGGGCCATATCATAAAATGAGCTGGAAAAAATGGATGGACGGTGTGGATAAGACACACGCATCATGGCGTAGTCCACAGAGCTTTCCAGCACCGACCACTACGAGCTGGGTACTGGAGGGGTCACTACTGAAGCCGAGTCCATGTAAGACCCACTTCAGAGGGTATGCCCCAGCACAAGATAGGCCATGGACAGTCCCCATTTCTGAAAAGATGATCACAACCATTGAAAATTGGACTTGAACGCAAACCACTGACCATTCCATGATATTATCTCTACGTAGATCAAAGGTCTGCAATCGTCTGTGGCAATTCATACTTTGTCCACTGCCTCTCCATGGTGGGTCATTGCTCTTAAATGGTTCCGATCATATATGACCCAGCCCAAGTAGCGGGCTCCATTTGAATACCTCAAAAAGAAGCCAAGAAAAAAAAGGTTAAAACCTAGAAACAAACATTCGATCAGAAGCCCAAGAGAAGAGAATCAAAGATTCCATGGAAAATCAAGAACCCTAGGAATAGAGGAAGATGGGGAGTGAAGAGAAGTAGAATTACGAGGCATTTGGCAGCTAGGTAGCGGAAACGGAAGTCGCGAGGGATGATCTGGGAAGCGTTGAGGATGTGGAGGGCGCGACGGTATTGGCGGCCAAGGAAGAGGGTCTGGGCCTGCATATAGATGTCGGCGGGGTCCGATGTCAGCGCGGCCACCTTGTCCGCAAAGAAGATGGCCGATGAGTAGAGATGCTTGCTCACGCAATCTCTCACCACTCCTCGGAGCTTCTCCACATTCTCCTCCCTCATTCTCTCACTCACTCTCTCTCTCTCTCTCTCGCCTAAAAGTGAAATGGGGCTGAGAGGGAAATACGAATGAGCGGGAGTAGGGCTGGAATGGGCCGGGTCTAGGCCTAACAAATCATTATTTTGGATCGGTGCGAACCATATCGATTTTGATTTCGCCAAGTCCATACACTTCAAAAACAGGGCTCGCATCGATTTTGATTAGGCACAGCCCATACACTTAAATCAGAGCCTGAAGCCACTGAACCAGCACCAGGCTGGCCCTTTGCCGGGCCTAACCGGGAGGTTTACAGTTAGGTAGCAATGGGCTGGTTTGGGCAGGACACGCTAGGATGGGTGTGGCCGAAGAGTGATGATACAAGGCCTGAGCCCAAAAATAGGTTGCATTGGGCCCAATCCGACCCAAATAAGAGCCGGTCCATTCATTGTGTAGGCTAGACTTGTATTTTCAAACTACTGCTGTTGTAGATATCGATTCTTGTTTTGCATCGGTGGCCTATTTTACAGAGTGCATTTGGTCCCAATGTTCTATTTCTCGGGCCGCATGCAACGCGTAATCAATAATAAATAGAAATTTTCGACTAATATCCCCGTGTAATCTGAAATTTACCAGAACTCAGTATAAAATATAAAACTATCCACAACTACTTTATGTTCTGAACTCCCTGTAGTTAAACTTCAATATTACTTCTCCTTTAGGCATCCTCTTATAATGACTACTTTTGTTTGGCAGTCCAAAATTACCCATTCTCTCCCCCACCGTGACAAATATTACTCAGACTTTGAAAATCTCACGATAATTTTTTAAAGAAAATTAAACTAAATGATTTTGTTTACAAATCATATTGACAAATATCATATTTTTAACACCATATTAATGGAAAAATAGTAAAAACTTTAAGGATTTTGTTATTTAAATATATTTTTTAATTTTGAATATATTTGTTCATTTATAATAAATAATTTTAAATATTTACATTTTTGGCAATATTTTTCCAATAATATCTCAGGAAAAGCCTCAAATTTTGACAATCTCCCGGGATATTTCTAGCTGAGAAATTCCCACGAACGAGATTTTTCACTATGCTCTCTCACCCTCTACAATTAGGCAGCAGTCTTGGGGATAGATGGACTGGGAAGGCCGGCCCAAACGGTTCAAAACCTATTGACAGCCCAACAGTGGTCATATTGAAACAATAAAAATTCCTTCATGGATGTTGATTATTGTATGATGGAGGGCATTCATGCACTCTGAAATTGCGGACGTGGTTAACTCAAACAAACCGTCCAGATAGCATGCTAGACTCTAGATGTTTTGTAAAGAAACAAGAATTACGGATCAATAAATGATTCCAATTCGGGAAAAAAAAACCCTCATAAATGAAAGGCCATAATCATTAAAATTTAGGCAGCAGCGGGATGATTGGAATTAGGGTTGTACACGAGCTAAGCTAACTTGAAAAGCTCGCCCAACTTGGCTCAGTCTAGCTTGACTTGACTCAACTCAATCAATAATTGGAAGCAAGCCAAGCTTCGTATGACTCAACTTATTTTGGAAACAAGCTAAATTTGAACATAGTAGAGTTTAACTCGAGTCAACTCAAACCTGGCTTGACTCAACTCCAATATATATTATATTATATTATATATTATTATATTTAAAATTTTAGAAATTAAAACTTAAATCATACCTTACATGTACGTCTCTTTTTTACTAGTTCCCTTTCTTACCAAATTCGTCACACACACACATACTCTCTCTCTCTCTCTCTCTCTCTCTCTCTCTCTCTCTCTCTCTGCCACTCGATTGATCTTGAATCATCGTCTACCCAACTTGTCTACTAACTTGTCTTTGTCATACGGCCTGCACTCACCTTAGCACCCCTCTCTCCCTCAACACTAAAAACAATATACCCACTATGGCTCTATTTAATATTATATATATGAGAAAAGGTTCTATGTGGCCCACCGTGATGTGTTTCGAACATCTACCCCATCAGTCAGATACACCATTCCATGGTGGTCCTAGGGCTTAAAAATCAAGTCAATCCATGACTTGTATGGGCCACACCACGTTAAAAAGTTGAGAGGGGTTACCCTCCATTAAAGCATTCATAATCATTTGTTGGGCCCACTGAGATGTGGTTCACAAATCCAGCCCATCCATTATGTGTGTCCCACTTGGATGAGGGGTCAGACCAAGTTTCAGATGCATACAAATTTCAGATGGGCCCCACAAAGTACTTTTATATGTTTTAGGGATGTATTTACATGATTTTAGATGGTATGGCCCACCTGAGTTTTGTATATGGTTGATTTTTGGGATATCCCATAATTTAAAGGGGACCCATCAAATACACGGTGTTGATGTTCGATATACATCATGGTGATGCCCGCACAGCTCGACCTCATGAGAAGTTCCCATGAGCTCGACTGTATAGAACATTTTCCTCTCATATATTACTAATTGAATATTTGATTTGGGAGTTAGATCAATTAAGTCAAGTTGCTGGGTTGAGTTGGGTATGGATTGAGTGCTGGGTTGGGTCAAGTCAGGTTGAGAGTATACTAGACTCAACTTAGGATAAGCTCGACTTGAAAGGTTTGACAAACAAGCTAATCTCTAATAATAAATTTGAGGTTGAGCTCGAACTCAAGGAAAGCACGGACAAGCTAAGCCAAGCTTGGCCCACCTCAACTTGGCTTGGCTCGATGTAAACCCTAACCAGAATTGTCCAATAATTGAGGTTTTAAGGTATGGCATGTGCAATAAGTGGCCCACTAGATCATGGGTCATCCTACTCTTCAAATAATATTGCAGTTGATCATCTTAGGAAAAAATCAGGCCTATAAGCTTATCAGACGAAGGAACAAATGCCAAATCAGCACTAAATGTGCACCTCTCCGCATGGACGGCCTGATTTTAAGCTACCGTGGGGCCTGCTTGTTGAATGGCTTGAATTTCTGGCCACAAATTATATCAAAATTTAGAAAAACAAAAAATAAAAATTCCATTGCCGGGACTTGAACCCGGGTCTCTCGGGTGAGAGCCGAGTATCCTAACCAACTAGACTACAATGGAAGATGTTGAGAGGGTTACAATAAATATATTTAATATTATAAATTTCCATGCTACATTTTACACTACTTTGCATTTATGCCTCACCTACAAAACAAATGTACCATGGACCCAATCTGCCACAGCATATAATAATTCCACTTTTCAAATTATTTCCTCCGTAAGTTTGCTGTTATTATTTCATCTTTTAAGTTACCTGTTCACACAAATATCGCTTGATCCACAACTTTCGTGGCCCATAAGATGTTTGTAATAATCACCACTGTTTCCTGTGGTATGGTCCACTTGAGATTTGGGTCTGCTTAAGTTTTTGGGTAATGCCCTAAAATGAGCTGTCAAAACTGATGAACAGCGTGGATTTAAGAAAGATACCTCGTGGTGGACTCCACAGTCAGGGATCCACCCATCTCAGGTTTGGGTGGGCACGTCTTCGGTGGATCCCTGTGGGGCCTACCGTGATGTATGTGTCTTACATCCACGCCGTCCATCCATTTTGACAGATCATTTTAGGATATTATGCCTAGAATGAAGCAGATTAATGTCTTAGGCGGACCACACAACAGGAACAGTGGTGGTTCAATATCCAACATTAAAAACTTCTTGAGGGCCACTGGAATGTTTATTTGCCATCCAACCTGTTGTTAAGGTCACAGATACCTGGATGAAGGGACGTGGCAAATATCATTTTGATCCAAAATCTTCGTGGGCCATAAGAAGTTTTTAATGGTCAATCACCACTGTTTCTCATGGCGTAGTCCACCTGGATCTGCTTCATTTTTGGCGTCAGGCCCTAAAATGAGATTTCAAAATGGATGGACGGCGTGGATGTAATCCACATACATCCCAGTGCTCCCCACGGTCAGGGATCCACCGAAGCCGCGTCCCATATAATCCTTTCATCTACGGCAGTTCCCCAAACCGCCAATATCATGGCAGCAGCGGTTACTACAATCTCCAAAGCCCACCTCTCCTTACTTCCCACCAAACAAAAGCAGCAAAAAAATCCTACCCGCAGGAATCAAAATCATGGGTTTTTCTTCTTCAGATCCTCTTCTAAAAGCCCTCCTTATTTTTCTCTTCCCTTCAATCTTCCTACCTCTGTCAGAGCATCTCCATTGCTTGACCAAACCCCGCCTCAAAAGTTGAAGAACCCCAACACAGAAATCTGCCGATTCTGCGATTTGGGCGATCTAAAATCGGCCATGATCATGTTTTCCAGCTCCGACCCAAGAAAATCCCAGCTCGATTCGAGCACCTATTGCTCCATCTTGCAGCTATGTGCCGATCTTAAATCGCTACCCGATGGCAGAAAAGTTCATGCAATGTTGTCTTCTTCCGGCGTCAAAATCGACAGTGTTTTGGGTTCAAAACTGGTGTTTATGTACGTTAAATGCGGCGATTTGAAAGAGGGGAGACGGGTTTTTGATAGGATTGAGAAAGCGAATGTTTTCACCTGGAATCTTGCCATGAATGAGTATATGAAGAATGGGGAGTTTAGAGAAAGCATTTCTCTTTTCAGACAGATGCAAGAGTCAGGAATTGAACCGAATTCTTATACTTTTTCGTGTGTTTTGAAATGTTTTGCTGTTTTGGGGAATGCCAGAGAAGGTGAAAGGATTCACGGTTATTTGCTGAAATTGGGATATGGTTCTTATAATACAGTTGGGAATGCTCTTGTGGCGTTTTATTCAAAGAGCAAGAGAATTGAAGCTGCGTACAAAGCATTTGATGAAATGACTGACAAAGATGTTATATCATGGAACTCAATGATAAGTGGATACGTTTTGAATGGCCTTGCTGAAAAGGGTGTTGGAGTTTTCAGGCTGATGCGGTTTTGGGGGATTGATGTGGATTTAGCTACAATTGTTAGCGTCATGCCCGCCTGTACAGAAATGGGAATGCTTGAGCAGGGCAGGGCAATTCATGCTCACATGATAAAATCTAATTTTGGCGAGGAGATTAAACTCAGTAACTCTTTATTGGACATGTATGCGAAATGTGGCAATTTGGATAATGCGGTTCGAGTTTTTGAGAGGATGAATAAGAGGAGTGTGGTGTCGTGGACTTCGATGATATCAGGATATGCTCGAGATGGGAAGTTCAATAAGGCAATCAAATTGTTTCGAGAAATGGAAGCAGAAGGTATTAATCTGGATGTGTTTGCAGTTACGAGTATCCTTCATGCATGTGCTTGTAATGGTTCGATAGAGCATGGTAAGGACATCCATGATTATG
Source organism: Magnolia sinica (assembly GCF_029962835.1). Classification (NCBI taxonomy): domain Eukaryota; kingdom Viridiplantae; phylum Streptophyta; class Magnoliopsida; order Magnoliales; family Magnoliaceae; genus Magnolia; species Magnolia sinica. The sequence continues at coordinate 10,630,535 of NC_080577.1, forward strand.
TTGTGAGAAATGACTTGGGATCAAATCTTTTTGTTGCCAATGCCCTTTTGGACATGTATGGAAAATGTGGAAGCATGGCAGATGCTAGACTGGTTTTTGATGATATGCCCATCAGGGACATTGTTTCATGGAATACCATGATTGGAGGTTACTCAAAGAACTGTCTTCCCAACGAAGCATTTGGTTTGTTTATTGAAATGCAGCTTGAATTGAAGCCGAATGGTGTGACCATCGCCTGCATCCTTCCCGCTTGTGGCAGTCTGTCAGCTCTAGAGAGAGGTAGAGAGATCCATGGTCATATTCTTAGAAATGGGTTTTCCTCCGATGGTTATGTATCCAATGCTCTCATTGACATGTATGCGAAATGTGGAGCACTAGTGCTTGCACGTTTGCTCTTTGATAGGATTGCTAAAAAGGATCTTGTCTCATGGACCGTGATGGTCGCCGGATATGGCATGCACGGGCATGGGCAACATGCCATTGTAGTCTTCAATCAGATGCAAGAAATGGGCATCAAGCCAGATGAAGTTTCTTTTATTGCCATACTATATGCTTGTAGCCATTCAGGCTTAGTCAATGAAGGGTGGAGATTCTTCAATGTCATGAGAAATGACTGCAAAATTGAGCCCAAATTGGAGCATTACGCTTGCATGGTGGATCTTCTAAGTCGTGCTGGGCATCTAAGCAACGCATATAAGTTCATCGAATCGATGCCAATCAAGCCAGATTCGACTGTTTGGGGTGCATTGCTTTGTGGTTGCCGAACCCACCAAAATGTGAAACTGGCAGAGAAAGTAGCAGAGCACGTTTTCAAATTGGAACCAGAGAATACGGGGTATTACGTGCTCCTAGCCAATATATATGCAGAGGCAGAAAAATGGGATGCCGTGAAGAAATTGAGAGACAGGATTGGCAGCCGCAGGTTGCGAAAGAACCCCGGCTGCAGTTGGATAGAAATCAAGAACAAAGTCCATGTCTTTGTAGCGGGGGACTGTTCACACCCACAGTCAAAGAAAATACAATCATTGTTAGAAAGGGTGAGAGTGAGGATGAAAGACGAAGGGTACGTTCCAAAGAAGAGGTACGCATTGATTGATGTGGACGATGCGGGGAAGGAGGAGGCTCTTTGTGGGCACAGTGAGAAGCTGGCCATTGCTTTTGGTATCTTGAATTCGTCATCTGGAAAGCCAATACGGGTCACGAAGAATCTAAGAGTGTGTGGTGACTGTCACGAAGTAGCCAAATTTGTTTCCAAGATGGTCGGGCGGGAGATCATCTTGAGAGATTCTAATCGGTTTCACAATTTTGAGGATGGGCGGTGTTCATGCAGAGGATATTGGTGAACCAAGTGTAGGATTCAAAATCTGTCCAACTGTTGTCGTTGGAGCTTCAAATGATGAGAGTGACTGGCACATGCGGCAGCATGGTGCATGACTAGTGATTAAGAACAACAAGGTATGCAGTTCGCGTGGAATAGCAATGCATACAGTTCAAGCAGTAAGTTGTATAGATTGGTGAGCGTATGTTGCAAAATGGCAACCATGTTTTGATTAAGGGTTGCTTTTGATTATCAACATCATTTTTAGCACAAATGTCTGAACAAAAATTGAATCCAACTTAGTGCCTAGTGTAAATCTCACACATGTGTGCCATGTTCTCACTCACATGCTCGTTAGTCATCCTCTTCAATATATGCTCTCCTGTGGTGTGTTTTGGATTTCTCAATCATGAACATGACTTCATGCGACTGTTATCCAAACACAATTTCAACATCCATGGAGCTCTAAATGCAGGCACATAAACGAAAAATGTCAACTTTCATTCAATCACTTCTTCAGTATCTAAAGGTCCACTTGCGTCTCTTTGTAAACCCTCTACCATGCATCGTAGTGGCCCCTTACCATACCCTCTTCAACACATCCTAACAACCCTTTTACCATTTCATTGGTTTCATTGGCGGATGGAGGTCGATGATCTTCTCTTCCATTGTGCACCATCATCAGATCATCCTACTGTCCTATTGGAGGCCTGGAATTGCTGGGCTCAGCCATAGCTTGAAAATCTCACAGATGGGATCTGTAACCACCAATCATCAATGGACAATTTGTTCGTTGAACTTGAACAGTAGTCCCATCTCTCAAACCATCAATTTTCATGGCCACTGATCAAAGGGTAACCTTTGAAGCACGTGGGATCCATTGTGGGGCCTGTATTTGGAGGGTCTTGATTGATTTGCATGTCTGCCACATGCATACTGGATGCCGGAATAGTTTATATTTGGACGAGTGCTCACGTGCAATCAGTTGCAGTTTGCCCAGGCATTTTGCTCTTGAAGGTGTCATATATTTTCAAGGGAGTTGATCACCTACTACCAGCTGTATGTTAACATCATCATCATCATCTACACTGACTTATCCTAATTAATTGGGGTTGGCTGTCCGTTTACTTAACATACAACCCATTATTGCTTGCATTTCACCCTTGGAATTATCATATATTTTTAGATGCAAATGTGGAAATAAAAGTTCAAAATGCTATAAGAAGCAAGAAAGTTTTTCAAGAGTATGCTGATGCAAGGTACTATTGTTTTGAAGCCCTTCATCCACACCAGTTTTGCATCAGTGGGGGATAATCACTGGCACAAAGTGGCAATGGAAGAAGCATATGGTTCCATGAAGAACATGCCTCCAGATAGTGCCCCTGGTGCGGCTATCTAGAGTAGCATGCAACCGGTTGTAGGTGGTCAGTTTTCTTTTTTCAAAGGAGAAATTGGAAATGGAAATTTGAACGACACAAGAACGAAGGGCCGTATCATGGTAGCAGACAGCGAGATGTTGGTAATCAGGCCTGCTCAACTGTTGGATGATTCTTCAAAACTTATTTGTTAGAAATCATGTTAAAGAACAAATGAATGAAATAAAGAAAATGATGCTTTTCTGACTGGGGAAGTACAAAGACTACTCTCCAAAGCCCGTTGACTGATGAAGTCCATCCAACCAGTGCTTTTCTCAAGCGCAAGTAATTTGTTTGGTGGCTAAGTTCAGCCAATGGTCTTTGAGCTCATTGCAGATGCATTAATATTGTATGCTGTGGAAGGATGCTTTGGCCTTCAAAACTTATCAATGGGTTACCTCATGCTTGAACAAGTAACAGAAATGCAACTTTCGGCTGTGGTAGGACTGTCCATCTTGCTTAAGAACGGATCAGCTTTCACCCTAAGAAGTGAGAAGATGGACACCAACAGCACTGACCAGAGGACAACAATGTCGGTGTTTGGTTCTGCGTCCCCACAATACCCTTAAGAAAGGGGTATAGATGAAGAATCACCAAGAATGCAATCAAGACCTTCCTGAAAAAAGGCCCCCGAGCTTCACAGCCACTGTTCAATGCATCAGAAAACCCACTAACAATGCCCATGAGTTTGACAAGAAGGAGAATTGGAGGAATCAGAAGCGGTGTCCATTTGAAAATAACCAAAGTATCTTTGTATCAATGAAATTTCTTGCTGAGCATGTGAATGTGATCACTGGAAGCTAGAATAATAGAAAGAGACCATAGAAAGTTTGAAAATGTCAATATCAGAGCCCCTTGTCCAACAATGCAACCAGCAGCATACGAAAGAAAAAAGATCAACTGACTTCATAAGTGCAGTATATAATCGGGAAGTCATGATATACTACCATGAATCAACGCCAGCTCTAAGACACTATTTGCCCATGCATCACAGCAAGTAAATCCCCATTGCATTACAATTCTGAGAAAAAGATGTTGGTCAGAAGCATTTTTCATTAGCCGATAGGACCAAAACATGGTTGGTCGAAATTGGAGTTTCTTTTTTCTTTTTCTTTTTTGAAAGTTACAGGTTTATTAAGGGCCTGTTTGGATGCCTGTAAGTTGGGTAAGTGGGAAGTGACTTACAGGGAAGTCACTTACAAGTGGTGTTTGGGGGACAAAAATCACCCGTAAGAAACTTACAACCTGTAAGTCACTTACAGGCCAATCTACCAAAAAACTGCAGGGGGATGGGGGTGGGAAGTCACTTCCCTGTAAGTCACTTACAGGCTCAACGGTCAGATTTTTAAAAAGAGGAGAAGAGGGAGAAACGCACCAACCCACCAAATCTCTCTCCATCTTTGCAATCTCTCGCTGCAGTTACTGCCTTCCGCCTCTTCTCCTCCTAAAACGGTAGGGTTTCATCTACCCTTTTTTTCTCCTTTGAAAACGGGAGTGGTTTGACGTTACTCTATAAGGCACGCTGGCATCCAAACAGTCACTTATACGCACCTACGTATTTTTTCACACGTGTGATGGGCCTCTAATCCGAACAGACCATGTGATGCAGCATCCCATGAAACCGTCAGGGACTGTGCCCTGTGGTTGGTGATCCTGTAGATCATTTATCTGGTTGGTCTCACTGTGGCCTGTGGTTGATGATCCTGTGATGTACTCGTAGTGTTGGTGAATCTCTTAGATTGCACAGTTAGAATGCAAGTAATTTAACGATCTACATCAGTGTTGGTGAATCTCTTAGATCCTGAGCATCAAACTCCTCATTAGAGAATGAGAAAAACTTTGATGATAGAGTGGGATTGATGATGCGCTGGCCCTTGGAAATTACATCAGATTGCACAGTTGGAATGCAAGTAATTTAATTATTAGATTTTCTATTAATGTTTTTAAGTTTATTCTCAATGCTTAAATTTAGTTATTACTCCATATTATAGATTTTTTGAATTCGTGGGCCCACTTTTATAGCCCACTTGATGATTGGTTTAGCTTAATAATTATCTCAAATATTCATCTTGATGGGCTTAACAAAATAACATATTTGATCCCATGTTTTTTTATATGATTATAACAATTTAGAACGATTCTCCAATCTAAGCTATGCTCAATGTGAATATATAGCTTTCTACCTGTAAGTAACTTACAGGTTATCCAAACAAAAAAAGTAACTTACCTGTAAGTGATTTACATCTTACATCCAAACAGGTTACTTGTAAGTAACTTTCACCTGTAAGTCACTTCCAGGTAAGTCACTTACAACTTAAAAGAACTTACAAGCATCCAAACAGGCCCTAAGAGAGCAAAACTACAAGCATAGCCATGCCAAGCCGCTGAGAAAGTGACCCAGCTACAACCCAAGAAAGATAAGATTACAGTCCTTAGATTTATTGCTAATGGAGGCCCACTCGATGATCAGCATCCAGGCCCTTTGGGAGATAATATCTGACATCTTGCCCTCATTGCGAAAGCATCTACAATCTCTTTCTTCCCACGCGGCCCACCAAACACCAAGCCGCAAGTATGGCCATTCTCCGTAATAAAGTCCTCTGCTTGCCTAGATTTACTCCATGCCACGCCACAGCCTTTAAAAGCTTGCTTGCTGAACAGGGGGCAAGTCCAAAAGACAAAAAAACAAGATGAAATATATATCCAAATTAGATTGATGAGCCGACAGTGGACAAATGCAATCAAAATGTTACCATCATCCACATCCTTAATCGACTCTGTTGTGTTGGCCTCCTTCGATATATTATCATATTTCTCTTTCTTATGAGCTTTAGGATTCTTATAATCCTTCATCATGTGCCATATCATCTCATAATTCCAGCATTTCATCTTGTCTTTCTCTTTCATTTTAGATCTCGATTGAGAATTTCTCTTTTTTCCATTTAAATTCATTCCCCTTGCTACCAAGGCATATGTAGAGGAACTCTCACCACTGTCTTTCTTTCACAACTGCTTCTCATAAAAGGATGAGATGACGATGTCCACATCTATGATATCCCTACCGTAGACTATCATGTTTACGAGATTCTCGTAAGACGGTGGAAGAGTATTCAATAGAATTAAGGCTTGATCTTTCTCTTTGATCTTCACCTGTACATTCATCAGTGTGTAAAGAGAAGAAAAGTTGAAAAACAATGGAGATGTTTAAAAACGTGAACACTCGGCAATGGTGATTGTATTCAAGCAATGGTGATACAAATTTCTAATACAAAGGACTGATATTTGAATGTACAAAAAACAGACTGTATGAAATCAGCAATGGGAATTTTCATGAAATCTGTTGATAGCAAGAAATCCGGTGCTGCATCTCTTCAAATTTCAAATTTCAAGAAGTCTGGGTGTTGATTGCATGAAGTCTGGGCGCAGCATCTGGATTGCATGAAATCAGGGGATTTGATTGCATGAAGTCTGGGCGTTGAATGCATGAAGTCTGGGCGCAACATCTGGATTGCATGAAATCAGGAGATTTTTGAAATTTGTTGATTGCAAGAAATCCATTGATTACAAGAAATCAGGGGATTTCAAATTTCAAACACCACCGTTGATGCTTGTAAGAAATCAGGGGACTTCAAATTTCAAACACCACCGTTAACACCATCCAACGTATTGTCCTGCTGAGTTGTGCTAATACCCTCCCTCAAACGGTGCCAGGGTTGGAGGCAGAGTTTGGTTAGAAAGTAACTGAGACATCCCTTGGACATTGGTTTAGTGAAGAGGTCTGCTATTTGATCATTAGTGGATATGTGTTAAGTGATGAGAAAGCCAAGTGCAACTCGTTCGCGCATAGAATGATAATCCAACTCAATATGTTTACTATGAGCATGAAACATTGTATTAATTGTCATATGAAGAGCACTAAGACTGTCGCAGTAGAGGATCGGAGGAGAGGCAAGTGGAATGTGAAGATCTTTTAGAATAAATGTCATCCAAGTGAGTTCAGCTGCAGTGTTGGCCATGGCACGATATTCCGCTTCGGTGCTGGATCGAGATATGGTATGCTGTTTTTTTACACACCAGGAGATGAGATTTCCTCTAAGAAATGTGCAATATCCAGTGGTGGAGCGCCTTGTGATGGGACAACCCGCCCAATCTGCATCTGAGAAAGCACATATATCAAGTGTAGTATTGGAAGTAAAGTGTAAGCCTATGTCAATAGTCCCTTTAACGTATCTTAAGATACGGTGAACCATTTTTAAGTGCACGATAGTAGGAGCATGCATGAATTGAGATACATAGTTAATACTGTATGAAAGATCTGGATGTGTGAGAGTTAGATACTGTAAAGCATCGACAAGTCCTCGAAATAACTTGGATCTTCCGATATGATGTCATTAGATGAGGTCTTGGTCTTTGCTTCAAGTGGTGTGCTCATGGGCTTACAATCCACCATGCTAGCTCGTTCAAGGATGGTAAGGGCATAATGTGACTGGGACAGGTGGATGCCAGCAAGTGTTTGAGAGATCTCGATCTCAAGAAAGTGAAGAATTGGTCTCAAGTCCTTCATCACAAATTCGGAACTCAGAAGCTGAATGAAGGTTGTAACAAGGGCAGTAGAGGATCCTATGAGAAGTATATCATCTACATAAAGAAGAAAAATTAGTGAACCAAAATCAGAATAAAGAATAAATAAGGATGGGTCTGCTAGGCTGCAAAAGAAACCATATTTAAAAAGAAAAGCACTAAATCGATCAAACCAAGCACGAGGTGCTTGTTTGAGACCATAGAGAGCCTTTTGAAGCTTGCAAACATGTGTTGGATATTGAGAGTCAATCATTCCTGGAGGTTGTTCCATGTAGATATCTTCCGAAAGTAGACCATGCAGGAAAGCATTTTTTACGTCAAGTTGACGTATGAACCATTTCTGAACGACCAAGCGGATAGTTCCAGGTTTTATTACTGGAGAAAAGGTCTCGGTATAGTCCAACCCATCAACTTGATGATACCCCTTTGCTATAACACGAGCTTTGAGACGATCTAGTGAGCCATCTGGTTTGAGTTTTGGCTTGAGCACCCATTTAGAGCCAATAACATGCATGTCAGGAGTGCGAGGAACTAGTTGCCAAGTCTGATTTTTATGAAGAGCCTCAAGTTCCTCATCCATTACAACCTTCCAGGCAGGGTGAGCTAAGGCAGATCGAATATTACGAGGTTCACAAGGGATATTGGCTGAGGATGTGGAGGAAGTCAAGGCATATTTTGGATTGGGTTTAACAATTCCTCTATGTGAGTGAGTAACCATGGAATGTGAGAGGGGTGCTTGTGCTTGTGGAGGTTGAATTATTTCAATTTGGGGCTGTGAGACTATTTGAGAGGGCTCAGACTCAGGCTGTGAAGAATGTGTGGGTTGCTCATGCATCTCAGACTCGAGTTAGAGTGACTCGTGCTCAAGGGATGTCAACTGCATCTTGGATTCAGGTTCAAACCTGAGCTGATGGGTCCCATGTTGACTTGTATTTTCATTTAGAGAGAGAGAACGTGCAGATGATTTTGAATCTGGAGGGGATATTGACACTACTGGTAAAGGACTCAAACATGGTGGTGTAAGGGTTGGCAACTGAGTCTTCACAACAGGATTAGAGTCAGTAAGAGGTAACCATGAATCAAAGAGCTAATAACATGTGATGTAGGAAGAGTAATGCTTTGATTCTAAGTACGTTTATAAGGAAAAAATAACTCATCAAAAACCACATGGCAGGAGATTAAAAAAAATTTACTAGAAGGATGAAAACACTTGTATCATTTATGTTTATCACTATAGCCGACAAAGATGCAAAGTACGGTTTTTGGATCAAACTTGTGTCGCCGTGTATCTCAGGTGTAAGGAAAACATTTAGACTCAAAGACACGAAGTGAAGAATAATCAGGATAAGTGTCATGTAGTGCAAAGTATGGAGTTTCAAAATTAAGAGCAGACGAAGGCAACCGATTAATAAGGTAGATAGCGGTAGTGAAAGCTTCAACTCATAAAAATAAAGGGCCACCACTATGAAATAACATAGTCATACCTAGTTCCCGTATTATCATATGCCGCCTTGCAACCACACCTATTTGCTCTGGAGTATATGGGCATGATACTTGATGAATGATACCTGTGGAAAGAAAATGAGATGATGCTTGGAGTTATGAATTCTCCTCCTCCATCAGAGTGAAAAATCTTAATTTGTTTGTTGAATTGTTCGGTAACATATTGTTCAAAGACTAAATAAGCATTAGTAAAATCAGATTTATATTGTAAGAGAATGATCCAAGTATACTCAGAAAAGTCATCTACCAAACATGCATAATATCTGAATTTTCCAATTGATAAAATGGGAGCAGGTCCCCACAAGTCACAATGAATTTTTTCAAAAATACCAGAACTAAAATGTTCAGAACAGGAAAACGGTAATCTACTAAGCTTTCCTAATTGACAACTATCACAAATGTGTTCAGATTTTACCGCGCCTATAACATTAATCAATCCTTTATTCTTTAATAACTGTAAAGCAGAAAACTGAGCATGTCCTAAGCGTTGATGTCAAACGTCAGTTGAGCCGGATTTGAATCGATGAGAAAAATAGAGCTCTGGCGAAGTGGGAAGAACATTGAGATCACCCTTGCGCCTGTCTGTGATTACCGGTTGTCTGGTTTATCGTTCCTTAACACAAAAGTCAATATTAGAGAATTCACAATTAACAGGAAACTGAGTTGTTAGCTGACTTACAGAGAGCAAATTTTTTTTTTAAAGTCAGGAACTAGTAGGACATCGTGAAGAGGTAAGGTATTATTTTTTTGCTTAATGCTAGAATCTCCAATACCAAGAATTGGTAGAAAAGATCCATCACCAATAAGAATTGAATCTGCACCAAAGTAGTTGTGAATATTGGTTAACATGCTTGGCTTACCTGTCATGTGGTTAGACGCTCCTATGTCTGAGGTCCACTCTGTTTCAGTGATGATGTTATCCAAGGTGAGAGTTGCAAGAGCTTGTGGTATGTCATCTTGTTGAGTTGGTTTTTTGAGCACCCACCAACATATTTTTGCAATATGTCCCACCGTGCCATAGTACTGGCATTTTTCTTCACGGTAAAGCTCTCGTTCTGTAGGAGTCATACGGCGTTCTCCAGGTGGTGGAGGACGTCTTTGTCGAGAGCCGAAGTGGGGCTAGCAGAATAAGCATGGTTTTCTTCTTTTGGTTGTTGTGCCTGAAATCCTCTCCCAGTTGATATGAATTTTTGTTTGTTGCCATGATATCCTGATGAGGATTGCTAGAAGCGCTGTTGTTGTTGCCCATAAAATGCTATTTGAGGAGTGAACGAGTTTGGGACATTTGTATGATTAGAGAACCAACTGCGTCGCTGATCAAAACTTTGGAGTTGTGAGACCAGCTCAGCATATGAAGGCCTTGGTGGCTTTAGCATGGTAGTGGTGAAAGTTTCATATTGAGGGCCAAGGCTAGTGAGAAGGGAGAAAACTTTTTCTTTGTCTGGGACAGGTTTCCCGATAGCTGCAAGACTATCGCATAAACCCTTGAAGGTGCGAATATGTTCTCCAATGGGTTTGTCATCTTCTTTGCGAAGATATGTTACCTGTTGTCTGAGTGTGAATTCACGTTCTTGTGAATCTCTCGGATATGCATTCATGAGTGCATCCCAGACAACATGGGCTGTGTCTAAGCCAACAACGAGGCCAAGCGTTTCTTCAGAGAGTGTTCCAATTATCCACCCACGAAGAAGACGATCTGCCTTTCGCCAGGCAATGTATGCTTCGGTTAATCTTGGTGCAGAACTTTCTGTATCTGTGATGTTATTTGAATCTGATATGATGTATTTGGTGGGGGCAGGATCTTCATTGGTAAGGTGGCTGACCAGTTCTTGGCTTTCTGCAAGAGCCAAGGCTTGTTCACGCCATAAGGGATAATTTGTAGGACTGAGTTTGAGGGTAATGAAGTTACCAACATTGAGAGATAGTGAAGTCATGGTTGCAAGGAGCTGCTAGGTTGTGCCGTGTGGTCACACAAGGCTTTGATACCAAGAAGAAAAGTTGAAAAACAATGGAGATGTTTAAAAACATGAACACTCGGCAATGGTGATTGTATTCAAGCAATGGTGATACAAATTTCTAATACAAAGGACTGATATTTAAATGTACAAAAAACAGACTGTATGAAATCAGCAATGGGAATTTTCATGAAATCTGTTGATAGCAAGAAATCTGGCGCTGCATCTCTTCAAATTTCAAATTTCAAGAAGTCAGGGTGTTGATTGCATGACGTCTGGGCGCAGTATCTGGATTGCGTGAAATCAGGGGATTTGATTGCATGAAGTCTGGGCGTTGAATGCATGAAGTCTGGGCGCAACATCTGGATTGCATGAAATCAGGGGATTTTTGAAATTTGTTGATTGCAAGAAATCCGTTGATTGCATGAAAACTGATTGCAAGAAATCAAGAGATTTGAAATTTCAAACACAACCGTTGACAATTGCAAGAAATCAGGGGATTTCAAATTTCAAACACCACCGTTGACGCCATCCAATGTATTGTCTTGTTGAGTTGTGCTAATATAAAGTAATTTACTAAATGTGTTCATTGAGATCAGACATCTCTGTCATATTAAGATTGTAGAATTGTTTCTTGAGATACAACCAATTGTCTAAGGATTTTTTCTTATACAAACTATCAAATTTCGTTTATACCCCTGTGGCAGTCTTTTGATATAGAACATTGTAGGAAACGTTCTCCACTAGATATAATTGAATCGAGGTTATAGCCATCTCAAATAATTCATCCCATTATCCATTGCTCATGGACAAAGGATTCTTCCCTTTATTAAAGAGAGCTTGTTGCAATCTTTATAGAACTAAAAGCCCTTTCATTTTCACATTCAATGGTTCAAAATTATTAATATTGATGAACTTTTCTATTTCATACTTTATGTTTGATCCCTTCGACAACATGCTTTAGATTCAAACTTAAAATCTAACGTAAGCCCTAATACCATTTGTTGAGGAATCGTGGAAGCAAATACTGAATTTGAATCAAACAAGAAAAGGATAAATGCAAACAAGCACCACACATAACACAAATTCATGTGAAAAACTTTTATGGAAAAAAAAAAACCACGGTACAAAGTGAGGAATCTACTATGATAAACCAATTATAATAGCTGAATACACTTACATAGATGAAAACCCTTGAAAACTCTCTCTAAAACCCTAGTCTCCCTAAAACACCTTAGGAACCTTTTAGAACGCTTAAAATACCCTAATTCCACCTTTTATCCAAATTTATATTGTTATCTTAGAAATATGAAATAATTTGCACAATTCTGTAAAATCGTGTGCATCGTCAATATAAGCATCCATCAATCACGCTCCCATGTTCGAGCAATCAAACATGTTCAAACTATCAAAAAATTACTTTAGTGCTTTGTCCCAAAAGTTAAGTAGATCCAAGGCTCAGATGAACCACACCACTCGAAACAATGGTAGTTGACCATTAAGAACTACATATGGGCGATAGTAGTTTTGGATTAAGTTGATCTTTATATCTTCCCTTCAGCCATGTCCGTGTGACCACATGAACAGGGTGACCTCACCTCATGAACAGGTTGTATGGTAAAAAAAAACATCATGGTGAGCCACAAGAGGGCTTCAACGGTAGCTTTACGTGATCTTGGACGTGGACCCCGCCTGTACCGTAATCTGTTCGGGCAGGGCTATGTGGGGCCCTCCGTGATGTAAGTGTTTTACCCATGCCGTTAGTCGTTTTTCTCGTATCATTTTAAGGTATAAAACAAAACATGAGTCAGGTACAGGGATTAGATAGACCACAAAGTAGGGATTTAACTTCTACCGTTAAAAACTTCTTGGGAGCTGGAGAAGTTTTGGATCAAGCTGATATTTGTTTTTCACTTGTCTACATGACCTTATTAATAGGTTGGATGGTAAAAAAACATCACGGTGGCCCTTAGAAAGGTTTCAACGGTCGGTGTCATTATCACTGTAGCTTCCTTTGGTGTGGTCCACTGGAGCTGTGGACCTGCCTCATTTTTTGGTTCAAATCTTAAAATGATTTGAGAAAAACGATGAACGCAGTCGATAAAACGCTTACATCACGGTGGGCCCCACATAACCCTGCCCAGACGGATTACGTCGGGGCGGCGGTGGGACGTAATCCGCGTCCACGTGATATTGACCCCTTGAGAGTCGTTTCGAATCGTTGCGGTTCAGTCGTTATTGGCGACGCCGCCCAGTCCGCGCGCGTATAAATGCTAGGATTCGGAATGACATCTTGTAAAGCACCTGTTCTACTCAGCGGTTAAAGCACCCAAGTTGTGAGTTGAGTGTGGGGGCCACCATGTTATATATTTAAAATCCATTCCATCCATCAGGTTAGAAACCTTATGTATGTCCTATGATCAAGTGATCAATCTACTAAAAAACTCATATGAGTCTCACGAACATTAAAAAATAAAATAAAATGTAGCATTGTTTCTAAAACCGCTAAGGTCACAGGCTGTAGTCTCCTACTTTTTATAAAAGGCTAAACTTTTTTATATCTTCCCTCATCCTTGTGAGGTACACATGATGAATGGGCTTGATGAAAGATATACATCATAGTGGACCCATTCAAAAACCAACGGTTGGCATCCCATCCCCATTGTTGTTGCCTTCGATGTGGCCCATCTGAGTTAATTTCTCCAATCAAGGAATAAATATTAAGGAGCGCACCTGATGAAGAGAGTGGATTTGGCAAAGATAACATGGTGGGCGAACAGAACTTGGGAGTGTTATGCGCTGCAGGTCCATCCCCTCGTTCATCGTGTCGTTTCCCCTCTAAAACCGTCGACGTATTCCACGCGAGATTATCCAATCTCGATTTTATCAGATCGTGGGAGGCTATATTAGGTGGGGTTAAGGCTGCTGAAATTATTAAAGTTACAATAATGCACAGGTAAGGTAGTGGTTGTGAATTAGGTTTATTCCATATTTTTAAATATTATATCTGAAATGTAGCCATATTAAAAAAAAAGTAAAATTTGAGATTTTCTTTCAAATTGCCTTTGAATTGAGCGTGGATGTAGGCGACACGTGGTTTGAAAATGAAATCAATCATCCATGGAGACACGTGCTTTCAAAATTTGAAAAGCAACCGACGTAACATAGGGTAGATATTAATAAGTTTTGTGGACCCCACCATAATGTAATGTATGTGTTATATTTGTGCCACCCATGATGAAACTTTCCTGAAGCTTACTGTGCCGTTTATTTACCATCTAACTTCTTCGCGGGGTCAAACAGAAATGGATAATGGGAAAACAAAAATACCATGTTGACTCAAAACTGGTAGCCACCGAGAAGTTTTCTATGGTACGTGTTCTATCTCCATTACTTTCTATCGTGTGGTCCATTTGTGCTTTGGATCTGACTGAATTTTAGGCACATGCCTTAAAATAATGTCGGAAAATGGATGGATGAATGGTCTGGATATATCCGATACGTCATGGTGGGACTCATATAACTTGTTGATGTGGATTCCGTGGGATGGACGGGATGGACTTGGTATGTTTCAAATTTCAGATGAGCTTGCTGACGTGGATTCACACTTGTTTGTCCCACTCGCACAATGCAATGCATGGTAGACGGACGCTGGTTAGATACTGACAAGGTCAGTAGCCAAAACGCTACTGAAGTGACGTCACCAAGCTATGTGGACCCCTCCAGGATGCATGTGTTGTATCTATACCGTCGAACCATTTGTAGAGATCGTTTTATGGCATGGAGAAGAGAATCGGATAGATGTAAAGTTTAAGTGGACCCACCACTGTAAACAGTGGTATCAGTCACACCCACCGTTGAAACATATATAGGGCCCACCATGATGTATTTTTTAGATCCAACCTATTCATAAGTTAAAATAGAGATGGATGAAGAGAAAACAAAATAATAAGCTTGATTGGAAACTTATGTGGCTCCTAAGAAGTTTTGAACGGTGGATGTCACTGTCCCCACTGTTTTCTATAGTGGGGTTCACTTGAACTTTAGATCTATCTCATTCTTTTTCTCTCTCCAAATGGATGGACGTTCTAAATGGATGGACGGCACATGCACCATGGTGGGGCTCACAAAGTTTGGTGACGTCACTTCAGTAGCCATTTGGCTTATGACCTTGTCAGTATCCGCGCCCGTGGTGGACGAGATGGATTTGGCATGCTTTGAATTTGAGATGAATTTGGAAAGTGGCATAGAATTTTGAGGAGCACTCCTCCTAACCATTTCCAATGCAAATATCATTTTCCAAAGCCTATAAATTTAAAAGGCCCCGATTGGCCCATGAATTGCATTTGGTTCGTGGCAATTCCAGCTAACGTAATTAGATTAGACGGAATTATATTTGGTCCGGGCGCCGTAGCTTTTTGATTTCTGCTGCTGTTTTGAAAATTTTGAGAAGTGTTGTTGATGTTAGCAAGTTGTGTAGGTCCCACCATGATGTGTGGGCTATATCCACAGTGTCCACCCATTTTTTGAGATAATTTTAAAGCATGTGCCAACAAATCAAGTAGATTCAAAGATATGATATTTGCGTTTTCACTTCATCCAAGACTTTTTGATATTATGAATAGATTGTATGGCAAATAAACGTCATGATAAACCCTAGGAAGATTTCAATAGTGGGCATTACTGTTCCCACTACTTTCTATGTTGTGGTTCAAATAAGCTTTGGATCTACTTTATTTTTAGGCCCATGCCATAAAATGAGGTTGTAAAACAGATGAATGGTGTGGATATAACACATATATGTTATTCTCAATGGTTCCAAATGATGATGAGTATATCTATTCAATGGACAACAAATTAAAGACTGAATGCCCCGTGAAACAAATATAACATGCAATTAGGCTTGTCCCATGATATCCCATGGCTGTAGGGGCAATCCTGCCATATGTAATAATTACAACTTTTGAATCCCATCTCACCTGATCCTTTCAGATACCATGGGCCTCTTAATTTTAATCTAATTTGGCGCATTCCAAACCCATGCGGATTCGCTACTGACAAGTTTAGTAGCGAGAGTGGATACTGAAGTGTGAATCCCACTATGATGTATGGTTTGTATCCACACAGTCCATCCATTTCAAAAATTAGTATTGTTGGGGGAAAAATGGACAAGTCGATAAGTCGGCTTATGGAATGGACCAACTCTACTGAACCAACACGGGCCCCGTGAAACCCGAGCCTGATAAGGCTTCTATGTCCAAAAGCAGGTTGACCTTCAAGAGGGTGATGTAAATGCAAGGACACTCAAAGAATGAGAATACGAGTCTGCCCAAATGGCCAGATATCGACCTAACCCATAGGTCAGCCAGAGGTCAATCCCAGGCCAATTGTAACCCGGTTAAAGGGACCAGTGAAACCCAAGCCTCATAAGGAGTCTACGTCTAGAAACATGCTAACCTGCAAGGAGGTCGATACAACTATAGGGACACTCAAAGAGCACGACTACGAGCCCATTTGACTATATATCAACCATAGGTCAGCTATAGATTGACCACAAGTCAACCCCAGATCGATTACTGCTTGGCAATAGCTTAGTTATAGCTCAACCATTGGATAACCATAAATCGGCCTACGTTCAACTACAGGTCGACCCAACTATAGGTTAGCGCAACTACAGGTTGACTCGACCATAGGTCGGATATAACTCGGTTATAAGTCATCACTGTTTACAATGGAGTTAAATGATCATCGGGGTTCAACTAAGGCGAATGTTGATATACCAAGAGGCTCGGTATTACCTGCTTTCATTATATCTAACACCTTCGCCTCCCGAACTTTTCCCGAACAAACAGTCCGAAAATTTCTCCAATGGCCCGAAGATCTCTCCCAAGATCTTCGAAGGATAAAATCATATCCTAGGGATCTTGGACGACCATAATCTCAAGAAGATCTCTGGCATATTAGCAATCCTAAATAAGAAAGATTCCTTACGGTGTGATCTTCTGTAACGCTCTGAAAATCGGGGGTCGAGCATCGGCCCAACTCCCGAGTTCTAACGCATCACTTATGTAACATGGATAATGATGATTAAATGTTGTCTGTATTAGTGCATTTAACATGAATGTGATTATACCAAAACATCATATCATACTCCATAGATAGTTACATTATGCAAGCGGAAGACTGTGATAAGTATATAAAGTATGTAAGTGATTGTGAGTCTCCCAAGTATGATCATGTTACCAGGTCGAATAGTTACAAGTATTATTTCAAAATACAAAATGTCAAAATGTGGTGGTCCACTACAAAGTATCAACCCTGAAGCCCCGTCGATTCAAAACGGTCTACGTAAACTCGCCTAAATACTGAATGCCTCCTCATCATCCTCAAAGTCTAGCTCCACCTCGCAGGCTGCGCCATCACCTGAAACTACAACAGGGTCTGGTTGGTGTTTAAAACACCGTCCCGTAACGTGGGAGTGAGTGATCAACTCAGTGGAACAATAAAGTAAAGGTTAACATGTTATCAATTCAATCAAGCAGTAATAATAACGCAATACAACAATCAGGTCCTAAGTACTCTTATTAATGCAAGAATGATATGAAATAATGATGCATGCCCTCGCCTACACTCCCTCAGCGACTTCATCTCACGATCGCGGCATGCAACCCTTCCTCAGTGCTTGACTTGCTACGCCAAAGGCACATGTAATGCGGTGCATGCACGTGATTAGTCAGGTTCTTACTTAGGTTTATTCATACAGTAGGATTGAGAAGCTAAGGTACCTCTCTTATATCAATTCCCAAACAATAATCCATTTTAGGGTTGTCAGTCCTAGTAAATCTCGTATAATGTTGCGGTTCTAAGTCACTACAAAGAGCTCGTCACCTGATCAGTGTAGGCCTAGTTTATACTCTAGTTACTACGGAAAGGCTCGTTGCCTCAACGTAGTCTCAGAGCATGCTCGAGGTCACTACAAAAGGCTCGTCACCTGATCAGTGTAGGCTGACAGCTCGAATAGAGTGTCTCATACCACCGTATTCGACTCATGAGACGGTGTTGCTCACTGGTCACTACGGGTGGGCTCGTCACCCCGGCATAGGCTGACAGCTCGACCACGGTGTCCCATACCACCATGCCCAGCTCATGAGTCTTAACAGATCGAGGTACCAAGGTTAACGGGGTTTTCACTGGTGAGTTTGGTACCTTAGGTTCAAGCAATAATGTCCATACATGGTGAACATACATCGGGTCAATCGGGTTACTTGACAAGCTCAACTGGTACGAGTGTACGTTGAGCCGATCGACATGGAACGCGTAAGCACTCCGCGTGGCCTAACCACTGCCGACAAGCAGCGTACGACTCGGATTCATCGGGCGTGTCTGTCGTGGTTAAGCAGTTTAACTACCGTTCGCAGACAATTACCGATTGCCTGGACTACATCGTAGTCCCAATCACATTCCAAAGATAGCATTCACATATAGTAATCCAAAACAGTATGTGACAACAGAAATCAGATATAAATCGTACTTGAGCAATTTATCAAACACATACTACACATAGTATTATACATAGACATTTCATCCATACCACGCATAGTAGAAAGATAGGTTATATAAAGATTACTATAACCATAGCTAAAGGAATTGAGATTCCTATCCCAACACCCTCATTACATGCATTTAAATAAGCATTTTCACATTCAGACATTTTGTCAAACACTTAGACTACACATATTACATACCTGTAATAACTTAGTTAAAAACACATATAGTAGCGAATCCTATCACGAAGGAGTTGCCACGCATATAATGATCATGCATTAGCAACCAACAATCATGGCAAGCATAAATCATAGTTCCATATTCATTTGAACATTTTCACAAACACTTAGGCTACACGTTCCAATATACACGACGTATATTGGCCGTAATATGTATTAGGGCAAATCCTTTCGCCAATGAGCTGTCATATATACAATAATCATATATCCACGACAATTAATCATGGCAAGCACAAATCCAGATTCCATATGAATCCAGTCACTTCATCAAACACATGGAATACACTAAACTCAACATAATTCATATATATCTGAAAAGCGAAACAAACGTCGCATTTGGCATGTGAAATGGCACCCACGTTAGTTATAAATCATTAACCAACATTGAAAGCCTTGAAAACCATAACCTAAACGTTTATAGTCCGCACCTTTCGCCGGTAAACTCGTTTTGAACGCAGTTCGATCACTACGTCACTGTCTGCGGCACAACGGCTACCTGATTCCTGAAATAGGTTAGCTATTTTGCCTATCACTCTATTTGGATACCTATATCAGTTTAGGGTTAGGATTTCTTACCCAAAAATGGAGCTGAAATCGATGGTGTAGAGACGTGGAAGGGTGAATCAAGGCGTGGAGTAGCAGAACAGAAGGACGGCAGCAAACTCCAAGGATCTCCCTTCGATCTCCATTCTTTTCTCTCCATTTCTCTCTCTCTTCTAAGAAATTCGTATGGATTGGGAGTGAGGGGGTTTAAGGGCTATTTATAAGCCCAGAATCGATGTCAATGGCCCCAGGGCCATGGTATACTTAGGTTATAGCCAAAATGCGTTCGTTTCGGTCCAACAGAGCTGATCTGGAGGCCTCTTTTTTACGTACGGTCGGACTTAAGCTCTCTGACATTGGATCTAGGTCGAGTTAAGTTTTCGGCCCGTTCAGATTTGTGGATCGACTGTGGCGGACCCGTTTCAGTTCAACGGTCACTAGTACTCGATTGGGCCACAAGTGCACTGACATGTGTTGAAAATTTTTCCTGATCTGAGGGTTTATTTGAGTCAGATTCTGATAGTCTGAATCCTTATATTTGGCCCGCAAGTAACACGACTCAGTTTACTTAAGTTCGAATTTTATTTCTAAAGATATTCACGTTTCTCACACGCTTTGCTCCGGGCTCAAGTTGTATATTTCTAAACACAATTAAGACTTGATTTTTGAGGGGGTTGTCAAGTCCAGTAATGTGGTCAAAGCTGTATAGTTTTGCAGTTATCGGACTTTCGACGTGCGGTCCAGGTCCGATATGGAGTTTCGGTGTGCTACCGAGAGCAACCGGATTTAGGGATGGTTCTAAATTTCAGGGTAATGTAGCGTCAATGATTCTGCACGGTTTAGATCTTGTAGATCATAACCCCTCAATACTATAGGACCTAGATTCATAGCCTGACTTTGGCATCGAAGGGTCCCCTGCTCTAGCCAGAGTCTCCTTTATCTTCTTCTTGTACAGGTACTCGAAGGTTGAAAAAGGGTGGACCGAATTTTTACATCAACAGTTTGGCACCGTATGTGGGAATGACATCTTAAGCCGTTCCTGCTCTACCATAAATACTCTAAACAATCTACAATGACGAAATGAAAGAAGAAAGCTCTAGCTGTCATTGTTATAGCCAAGTCAGAGCTCTTCATGAACCATTGCTGCAGCCAAGTCAGAGCTCTTGTTGAGTTGTGCTAATATAAAGTAATTTACTGAATGTGTTCATGTGTTCATTGAGATCAGACATCTCTATCATATTAAGATTGTAAAATTGTTTCTTAAGATACAGACAATTGTCTAGGAATCTATTCTTATACAAACTATCAAATTTCGTCCATACCCCTATAGTGGTCTTTTGATATAGAACATTGTAGGGAACGTTCTCCACTAGATATAATTGAATCGAGGTTATAAGCATCTCAAATAATTCATCCCATTATCCATTGTTTATAGACAGAGGATTCTTCCTTTTATTAAAGAGAGCTTGTTGCAATCTTTGTTGAACTAGAAGCCCTTTCATTTTCACATTCAATAGTTCAAAATTATTTATATCGATGAACTTCTTTATTTCATATTTTACGTTTGATCCCTTCAGCCCTAATACCATTTGTTGGGGAATCATGGAAGCAAACATTGAATTTGAATCAAACAAGAAAAAGATAAATGCAAACAAGCACCACACACAACACAGATTCATGTGAAAAACTTTTATGGAAAAATAAAAATAAAAAATCATGGTACAAAGTGATGGATCTATTATGATAAACCAATTATAATAGATGAATACACTTACATAGAAGAAAACCTTTGAAAACTCTCTCTAAAACCCTAGTCTCCCTAAAACACCTTAGGAACCTTTTAGAATGCTTAGAATACCTTAATTCCACCTTTTATCCATATTTATACTGTTATATTAGAAATATGAAATAATTTGCACAATTCTATAAAATCATGTGCATCGTCAATATAAGCATCGACCGATCGAACTCCTATGTTCGAGCAATCAAACATGTTCAAACCATCAAAAAAATACTTTAGTGCGTTGTCCCATAAGTTAAGCAGATCCAAAGCTCAGATGAACTACACCACTCAAAACAATGGTAGTTGACCATTAAGAACTACTTATGGGTGATAATAATTTTGGATTAAGTTGATCTTTATATCTTCCCTTCAGCCATGTCCGTGTGACCACATGAACAGGGTGACCTCACCTCATGAACAGGTTGTATGGTAAAAAAAAACATCATGGTGAGCCACAAGAGGGCTTCAATGGTAGCTTTACGTGATACGTGGACCCCACCTATGCCATAATCTGTTCGGGCAGGGCTATGTGGGGCCCACCGTGATGTAAGTGTTTTATCCACGCCGTTGGTTGTTTTTCTCATATCATTTTAAGGTATAAAACAAAACATGAGTCAGGTACAGGGATTAGATAGACCACAAAGTAGGGATTTAACTTCTACCGTTAAAAACTTCTTGGGAGCTGGAGAAGTTTTGGATCAAGCTGATATTTGTTTTTTCACTTGTCTACATGACCTTATTAATAGGTTGGATGGTAAAAAAACATCACGGAGGCCCTTAGAAAGGTTTCAGCGGTGGGTGTCATTATCACTGTAGCTTCCTTTGGTGTGGTCCACTGGAGCTGTGGACCTGCCTCATTTTTTGGTTCATATCTTAAAATGATTTGAGAAAAACGATGAACGCAGTGGATAAAACACTTACATCACGGTGGGCCCCACATAACCCTGCCCAGACGGATTACCGTCCGGGCGGGGTTGGGACGTAATCCGCGTCCACGTGATATTGACCACTTGCGAGTCGTTTCGAATCGTTGCGGTTTAGTCGTTTTGGCGACGCCGCCCAGTCCGCGCGCGTATAAATGCTAGGATTCGGAATGACATCTTCTAAAACACCTGTTCTCGTCGGCGGTTAAAGCACCCAAGTTGTGAGATGAGTGTGGGGGCCACCATGTTATATATTTAAAATCCATTCCATCCATCAGGTTAGAAACCTTATGTATGTCCTATGACCAAGTGATCAATCCACTAAAAAACTCATATGAGTCTCACCAACATTAAAAAATAAAATAAAATGTAGCATTGTTTCTAAAACCGCTAAGGTCACAGGCTGTAGTCTCCTACTTTTTATAAAAGGCTAAACTTTTTTATATCTTCCCTCATCCTTGTGAGGTACACATGATGAATGGGCTTGATGAAAGATATACATCATAGTGGACCGATTCAAAAACCAACGGTTGGCATCCCATCCCCATTGTTGTTACCTTCGATGTGGCCCATCTGAGTTAATTTCTCCAATCAAGGAATAAATATTAAGGAGCGCACCTGATGAAGAGAGTGGATTTGGCAAAGAAAACATGGTGGGCGAACAGAACTTGGGAGTGTTATGCGCTGCAGGTCCATCCCCTCGTTCATCGTGTCGTTTCCCCTCTAAAACCATCGACGTATTCCACGCGAGATTATTCAATCTCGATTTTATCAGATCGTGGGAGGCTATATTAGGTGGGGTTAAGGCTGCTGAAATTATTAAAGTTACAATAATGTACAGATAAGGTAGTGGTTGTGAATTAGGTTTATTCCATATTTTTAAATATTATATCTGAAATGTAGCCATATTAAAAAAAAGTAAATTTTGAGATTTTCTTTCAAATTGCCTTTGAATTGAGCGTGGATGTAGGCGACACGTGGTTTGAAAATGAAATCAATCATCCATGGAGACACGTGCTTTCAAAATTTGAAAAGCAACCGACGTAACATAGGGTAGATATTAATAAGTTTTGTGGACCCCACCATAATGTAATGTATGTGTTATATTTGTGCCACCCATGATGAAACTTTCCTGAAGCTTACTGTGCCGTTTATTTACCATCTAACTTCTTCGCGGGGTCAAACAGAAATGGATAAAGGGAAAACAAAAATACCATGTTGACTCAAAACTGGTAGCCACCGAGAAGTTTTCTATGGTACGTGTTCTATCTCCATTACTTTCTATCGTGTGGTCCATTTGTGCTTTGGATCTGACTGAATTTTAGGCACATGCCTTAAAATAATGTCGGAAAATGGATGGATGAATGGTCTGGATATATCCCATACGTCATGGTGGGACTCATATAACTTGTTGATGTGGATTCCGTGGGATGGACGGGATGGACTTGGTATGTTTCAAATTTCAGATGAACTTGCTGACGTGGATTCACACTTGTTTGTCCCACTCGCACAATGCAATGCATGGTAGACGGACGCTGGTTAGATACTGACAAGGTCAGTAGCCAAAACGCTACTCAAGTGACGTCACCAAGCTTTGTGGACCCCTCCAGGATGCATGTGTTGTATCCATACCGTCGAACCATTTGTAGAGATGGTTTTATGGCATGAAAAAGATAATCAGATAGATCTAAAGTTCAAGTAGCCCACCACTGAAAACCGTGGGATCAGTCACACCCACCGTTGAAACATATATAGGGCCCAACATGATGTATTTTTTAGATCCAACCTATTCTTAAGTTAAAATAGAGTTGGATGAAGAGAAAACAAAATAATCAGCTTGATCGGAAACTTCTGTGGCTCCTAAGAAGTTTTGAACGGTGGATGTCACTGTCCCCACTGTTTTCTATGGTGGGGTCTACTTGAACTTTAGCTCCAGCTCATTCTTTTTCTCTCTCCAAATGGATGGACGGTATGGATACAACACATGCATCATGGTAGGGTTCTCAAAGTTTAGTGACGTCACTTCAGTAGCCATTTGGCTTATGACCTTGTCAGTATCCAATCCGCGCCCGTGGTGGACGGGATGGCATGCTTTGCATTTTAGATGAATTTGGAAAGTGGCATAGAATTTTGACGAGCACTCCTCCTAACCATTTCCAATGCAAATATCATTTTCCAAAGCCTATAAATCTAAAAGGCCCCAGTTGGCCCATGGCATTAGATGGATTAGGTGAGATGGAATTGCATTTGGTTCGTGGCAATTCCACCTAACCTAATTACATTAGGTGGAATTACCTGTGGCTTTTTGATTTCCGCTGCTGTTTTGAAAATTTTGAGAAGTGTTGTTGATGTTAGCAAGTTGTGCAGGTCCCACCATGATGCGTGGGCTATGTCCACACTGTCCACCCATTTTTTGAGATAATTTTAAAGCATGTGCCAAAAAATCAGGTAGATTCAAAGATCTAATATTTGCATTTTCACTTCATCCGGGACCTTTTGACATTATGAATGGATTGGATGGCAAATAAACGTCACAGTTGACCCTAGGAAGATTTCATTAGTGGGCATTATTGTTCCCACTGCTTTTTATGTTGTGGTCGAAATAAGCTTTGGATCTACTTTATTTTTCGGCCCATGCCATAAAATGAGGTTGTAAAACAGATGAATGGTGTGGATATAACACATATATGTTATTATCAATGGTTCCAAATGATAATGGGTATATCTATTCAATGGACAACAAATTAAAGACTAAATGCTACCGTGAAACAAGATATAACATGCAATTAGGCTTGTCCCATGATATCCCATGGCAGTAGGGACAATCCTGCCATATGTAATAATTACAATTTTTGAATCCCATCTCACCTGATCCTTTCAGATACATGAGCCTCTTAATTTTAATCTAATTTGGCGCATCCCAAACCCATGCGGATTCGCTACTGACAAGTTTAGTAACCAGAGTGGATACTGAAGTGTGAATCCCACCATGATGTATGGTTGGTATCCACACTGTCCATTCATTTGGAGAGTCTATTTTAGGGCATGAGCCAAAGAATGAGTTAGATCCAAAACTCGAGTGGATCTTGCCACATAAAACAGTGGAGAGAGTGACATTCACCATTAAAAACTTCCAAGGGCCACAAAAGTTTTCAATCAAGTTGATATTTGTGTTTTACCTTCTTTAAAGTATGTGTTAACTTATAAATAAGTTAACATTACGGTGGACCCTAGGAAGGTTTTAACAGTGGGCGTCACTCTCTCCACTGTTTTCTATGGTGGGGTCCACTACATCTTTGGATATGCCTCATTATATAGATTATGCCTTAAAATGATATCTCCAAATGGATGGACGGTATGGATACAACACATACATCATGGTGGGACCCACAAAACTGGTGACGTCATTTCAATAGCTAATCGGCGTCCTTCCAAACATGCCACCCCAAATTTCAAAAATTAGTATTATTGGGGGAAAAATGGACAAGTCGATAAGTCGGCTTATGGAATAGACCAACTTTACTGAACCAACACAGGCCCAGTGAAACCTGAGCCTGATAAGGCTTGTACGTCCAAAAGCAGGTTGACCTTTAAGAAGGGCAAATGTAAGGACACTCAAAGAATGAGACTACGAATATGCCAAATGGCCAGATATCGACCTAACCCATAGGTCGGTCAGAGGTCACTCCCAGGTAGAGGTAGGCAACTTGGGCCCGATCCGGTGGACCCGACCTGACTAGACCCGACTCGGTACCGTTCCGAACAGAACTGATGGTCTGATCGGTCCTGATTGATTCTGATCATCCAGATCCGATGTTATTTTGAGTCAGGTTCGGATAACACTGTATCCGGACAGATCCGGTCCGATTACCCGGACCGAATGGGTCCGACCCGACCCGAACAGACCCGACCCGGAACGACGTCGGGTATACATATTACATTGATGTCTGAGCTGCTGTAGTAATGTGTCGTGAGAAGGGAAGCGGATTGCGTACCGAGTAACTCAGTACGGTAAGCGTACTGAGTAAACTCAGTGGGCCTCAGTGTCATTCATGCAATATATCCACTCTGTCCATCTCTTTTAAAACATAATTTTAAGGCTTTATCCCAAAAATGGAGTATATACAAACCTCAAATGGACCACACCACTGAAAACAGTGTGAATTGAACATCTGCCGTTGAAATATTTTTTGGGACATGAAGTTTTAGATCAAGCTGATATTTCTGTTTTCCCTTCATCCATGTCTTTTTGATATTATGAACAGGTTGGATGAGAAATAAACATCACTGGGGGCCTTAGAAAGTTTTCAACTGTTGAAATCAATACTTCCACTTTTTCCAGTGGTATGGTCCACTTGTGGTTTATATATGAATCAATTTTGGGTTGAACCCATAAAATGATATGTAAAAATGAATGGACGGCGTGGATGAACCACATACATTCGTGGTGGGCCCAACTGATTTTACTCAGTACGATAAGAGCGTACTGAGTAACTTAGTATGCAATCCAATTTCCGTGAGGAGACGACTGACGAGCACTGACGGCCTGACGCTCCTCGAGCTCCGAGTCGTACGAACGGTTCAAAGGATATCAAAGTTACATGGGCCCCATAGTGATGTATTTATTATATCTATACTGTTCATATACGTTTAGAGATCATTAAAGGAGATTATCCAAAAAAATGAATAATATCAAAAGATCATCTCGACCACACCACAAATAGCAGCATATAATGATTTTTGCCGTTAAACAATTCGTGTGGTCTATTGGATCGTTAGATCTGTCTTATTTTTCGTCTCAAACCTTAATACGAGGTCACCAAATGAATGGACGGTTTGTAAATAACACATACCCCATGATTAAACCCACACAACTCACTGTATATAAAATCAAAACTGTGCATGTACTTGAAAAGCAAGTCCTGAACTTCCTTGCCGTGCACGTAAAGTAATTAATGTCCAGTGAAAACATGAGTATGAAGGTGAAAAGCTCTTTCAGAGCCATGTGGGGCCCACCTTGATGTATATGTTTTATCTAAGCCGTTCATTCATTTTGACATATCAATTTAGGCCTTAATTGAAAAAATAGCATATATTAAAGATTGAAGTGGACCACATTATATGAAAAGTTAAATTAAATTCACACATATTCGAATCGTACCTAACTTGATCCGACTCGGTTTCTCTGACCGAGTTGGACCTGGTTCAGGTAAGGCAAATCATGTATCGAATCTGTTCGGTTCAGGTGACCCGGATTTGATTCCGGATCTGATCAAGTTCGGGTCAAACCATTGCCTTTTCGGATCTGATCGGGTTAAACCCAATCCGTTCCGATCCGGACCGATGCCCACCTCTACTCCTAGGCCAATTGTAACCCGGTTAAAGGGCCCAGTGAAACCCGAGCCTCATAAGATGTCTAC
Source organism: Magnolia sinica (assembly GCF_029962835.1). NCBI lineage: Eukaryota > Viridiplantae > Streptophyta > Magnoliopsida > Magnoliales > Magnoliaceae > Magnolia > Magnolia sinica. The sequence goes on from NC_080577.1 coordinate 10,657,760, forward strand.
GTCCAGAAACGTGCCGACCTGTAAGGAGGTCGATACAACTGTAAGGACACTCAAAGAGCACGACTACGAGCCCATTCGACTATATATCAACCACAGGTTAGCTATAGATCGACCACAGGTCAACCCTAGATCGATTACTGCCTGGCAATAACTTAGTTATAGCACGACCATTGGACAACCATAAATCGGCCTACGTTCAACTACAGCTCAACCCAACTATAGGTCAATGCAACTACAGGTCGACTCAACCATAGGTCGGATATAACTCGATTATAAGTCAGCACTGTCTACAATAGAGTTAAATGATCATCAGGGTTCAACTAAGGTGAATGCTGATATACCAAGAGGCTCGGTATTACCTGCTTTCACTATATTTGACACCTTCGCCTCTTGACCTTTCCCCAAACAAACAGTTTGGGAATTTCTCCAACGGCCTGAAGATCTCTCCCAAGATCTTCAGAGGATAAAATCATATCTTAGGGATCTCGGACGACCATAATCTCAAGAAGATCTCTGACATATTAGCAGTTCTAAATAAAAAAGGCTCCTTACAGTGTGATCTTCCCTCTTATATAAATAAAAACATCTCTAATGGTGAAAGGTATGCAAAATCTCTCACCCAAAACCCCTCAATGCTACAAGACCCAAATTCATAGCCTGACTTTGGCATCGAAGGGTCCCCTACTCTAGCCAGGGTCTCCTTTATCTTCTTCCTGTGCGGGTACTCGAAGGTCAAAAAAGGGTAAACCAGATTTTTGCATCAACAGTTTGGCGCCGTATCTGGGAACGACATCTTAAATCATTCCTGCTCTACCATTAATACTCCAAACAATCTACAATGACGAAATGAAAGAAGAAAGTTATAGCTGTCATTGCTGCAATCAAGTCAGAGCTCTTCATGAACCATTACTGCAGCCAAGTTAGAGCTCTTCCTGAACCATTGCTGCAACCCAGTCAGAGCTCTTCATGAATCATTTAATGCAGTGAATCCAAAGCTCTTCCTTAATCATTTGATGTAGCTAATCTAATGCTCTTCCTAAACCATTACTGTATCCAAGTCAGAGCTCTTCTTGAATCATTGTTGCAGCCAAGTCAGAGCTCTTCTTGAACCATTGGTGCAGTCAAGTTAGAGCTCTTCCTGAACCATTGCTGCAGCCCAGTCAGAGCTCTTCATGAATCATTTGATGCAGTAAATCTAGAGCTCTTCCTGAATCATCTGTTTGCAGCCATCTCAGTTCCTTTTGAATCAACAACCCTGAGCCCACTGGGCGACATAACGGCCAAAACCACCTTGGCCTCGGCAGCTCGGCTCGGCCTCAACAGGTCAGCCCAGCCTCAACAGGTCCGCTTGTTGAGGGTCAAATATTGCATATTAGACCCCGGTTATTACCTGAATTTACAAATATGATACTGTTTAACGACTTATTTTAATCGTGTTTGTGTTACAAGGTGAATTTAGGAGCCTGAACTGAAAAAGGGTACTAAAAGCATGGATTTAATGCTTCGAAGTCACCAAGGTAAGGGACGGACACCAGGGGATCGAGATCGAAGAATCTACGTGCCAAAGATCCGAGAAAATCAAGTCATTCACTCTAAAGAGGCCTGAAAATCGTCTGGAATGCAAGATCTTAGGGTTCCCACCATCCATTCGGCTCGAAACTTTATATATGGCCTGAGGACCATAAATTAACCGTACACGTCGAATTTCAGCAATTGGATCCTTATGGAAGTGCCCAACGGACAGATCAACCCCTAAAATACTAATCTAGGGCCCACCTGATATCTGGATATGCTTCAAATTTGGTATAACGAATGGATGAAGTGGATTTTACATATACATTACAATGGACCCCACATGTCTAGTGCATGTACACCATGTACACGGCACTGGCCGTGCACCAAAAAACCAAAATAGGTCAGCACACGCTGACCCGTCTTCTCGGCATGAAAAGCTCCAGCGGACACACGTTGTTGGCCAATTTTGAGTAATGGGGCCCACCCATCATCCAACTGGATGATTCGGATCGTCCATATGCTCTCGGGGGTAGGGACGACCCTAGCCATGGTGGCCTTTTGGCCTTATGAAAACATATACACATGGAGTAAAGGCGGGAGTAAGAGAGAGAGATAGCGTGAGACGGCTCGGGTTCCTTCCTCCTTTTCTTTCATTGCTTTCTTTATTTCCTTCCTGTTTATTATTTTTTAAGAGATTTTTAGCCTAATTATGTTTGTGAGCGGCTAAACCTCTCAGCTGCGGCTAAACCTCTCAGCTACGGCTAAGAGGTGAAGCTTGTAGCGTGATGGGGTGATTTCTAACGATTTTGATTCATGTTACTTGAACTCTCTTTGATGCTAGTTTGATTATATGCAATGTTTTTAGTCTTTAATGGTTTATTGTGACTTAAATTACAATGGATCTGCGATGGCTCTGAGCATGTTCTGTTCATAATAGGGGTTATGAACGTGGGAGCCCTGTTGTTCACCATCGTCTCCTGGGCAGGGTTGGATGATGGAACCCTTCCTAATGTTCATAACTCTTTCAGATTGTTTGTGAATTGGTTAAATTCTGTTGTTTGCTTTGTCTCATGGGCATGGTTTTGTAATGGAACCAATTCTAATTCTCATACCTCTCATCTCTTGAAAACCAGATCAAAGGAAGTTCAGATTTCATTTTTAATATTATATCTTCCAACTAGATGAAGATAGGACTTTAAATCCAGTTGTGTTCTTGAATCAAGCGTAGATCTCCCTGATCTCTATAAGTGGATCCTTAGCACCCTAGTTTCCTACATTTGAATTTTACAAGTTTTAGTTAAATTTATTCACCATTATTCTCTTAATTCTCCCTAATTTAGATTACATCTTCATCTAGTTCTAGTTCTAGTTACTTTCAGATTATGTACGAGGTTCAGTCCCCGTGGATTCGACCTTGGTCTTACCGAGATTATTACTACATCATAACCCTATACTTGGGGTGTGAACAAGTTTTTTGGCATCGTTGCCGGGGACTAACGGTTAGGTTTTTCTGAAATTAACTAATTTTAGAATTATGTTAAGATTAAGGTTTTTCTAGTTTTCTAATTTTAGGTCTAGGTTTTTCTTTTTTGATTTTTAGAAACTAACTTAACTTTCTTGTTTTGTAGGATCCTAACATAGAAACTTCTGATTTGGTAATCTCTTCCTAATTTTTCTTCCTTTCTATTTCTAGATTAGGATTTGTTTTATATTTTTAGAAATTTTCTATTCTAAGATTTCTTTTATTATTTTTAGAAACTAATTTACTTTCTAATTTTAAGTTAGTCGTGTCTGATTAATTTTTAGAACCTAGGTTAGTTATTTCCCTTTTTAGAAACTTCTTCTAGTATTAGAAACTAACCCATCTTTTTAATTTTTAATTTTAGAAACTAACTTGTTGTGTTTTCTTTTGCAGGATTCTAACATAGGAACTTTCAATTTGGTAACTTCTTTCTAAATCTTTCTCTTTCTATTTCTAGATCTCTTATTGCTATAAGAATTTTCTTTTATTCTTAGGATTAGATCTAGGGTTAGGGTTTCACCATGCAAGAGTTGGAACGTGTGTATGTTAAGCTATCCAAGAAATCTTGGAAAAGTTTTTAGATGTATGATGATTATGATGAGAAACAACCTATGTCTCAAATATTTTATGAAAACTTCTTCAACCAATCGAAATATGATGCTCCACCGATTAAGAAATCCTTCGGTGATTATCTGCGGAAAAATAATTGTACTTCACGAGTTAAGAAAACAGTACGTGATTATTGGAATAATGACGCGTATTAACTCCCAACCTATGACCCGTAAGATTATAATTAGTGAAAATATAAATATTTTGAAGTTGAGTCAGTAAAACATCATGGTAAAAACCCTCTTGGATCAGCCACTTTTGAATATCCACCAGAAACGATCCAAGAGGAGTCACCTCCGAGTTACACATACTAAATTATTGACATGAGGAAATTAGTAGAAATACTTGAATCATGACTCGATATGCTAATGGAGACTAATTCATCCCAATCGCAACCTAAATTACAAATACAGTGCAAGGAAAGTGATGTCAACTCAACATATTGGAGAGATGAACCACCAATTGATTTTTGTTGATTACTTCTTTGGATTCCCTACTTATGATGAGATAATGGAGGCTAGTTCGTCTCAGCCACAACTCAACTTAGAAACACAATGCGTGGAAAGTGATCCTAACTCACTTTTGGCGAACTTTGGAATTTTGAATGAAGAGTTGGATTGTACTAATGAGCATACGGTTCAATTTCCCGATGAGTCGATCTTGATGATGGTCCAAAGAAATAATCAAGAGACATTGTTGATTTTTAAATATAATAATATTGATACACTTCACTCACATAACAATATATTTTAATGATGAGGAAGGGGTTAGTTTATTTGACCCTCAACCCAATTTAGGAACAGAATGTGAGGAAAGCGATCTCATTCCAAGTATGTACTGCACTGAATTGGAAGATGATGCGTATTGGGAGTCAATCTCAAGTTTGGCCCATATCAATAATCAAAAGGTTCAGGAAGTTGTCGACCATATTGATCTACTCCACCTCTCTGACATGGCCAATTTAAATGTGGAGGATGAACCACTTTCACCTAAACATTTTAACCTTTGTGGTGCATGTTTAGACCACTCTCCTGAATTGAATGATAACATGATTCGGGAGATGGATGAGTCACTTGATATGACTCTGAAAGTTGAAACCACCCAATGAGGCCAACATCTGAGTTATAAACTTTTAACGATTCAATGCCTTTATTGAGTAGCTTTAATGAACAGAGTGTTCACATTAATGCATTGCTTATTGATCCTTAACTTGTCTGTGCAGGGTAAGAGCAAGAGAGCATGCCTCCATCAACTTCTAGAGACAATGGAACCCTTGGGTAGATCATCACACACTTCAATGTGGATAATGAGTCACTCTCAACTGAATTTTACAACTCTTTGGATGATTGCTTAATACACTTTACAGATTCACACGAACCTATAATAAAAGAAAAAGTGGATGCCTCACAAGGCAATACCTCGATAGTTGTCATGGACCAAGAGAACCCTTATTATGAAACTCCTCATTCCCCAGATCTTGAATGTTTACCATTAAGGGGGAAGGAGCTGGAAATTGAACCGGAGTCTGAAACTTTGAACTATGTTGAGACTACATCACTTTCTAAAAATTTTTCTGAATTCTATTCACTTATAGTCTTTAATTTATCATGAGATACTACCTTTGACACTTTTTCTGTCATAGGTGAATCATATATCATTTGGATACCTCAAGCAATTCAACGATAATTTTTTGATGAGGTACATAAATTTCTCTGAAAAATCATGCTTCAAGGCGTCCAAGCCTATTGCAAAAAAGTCTTTTGGATGATCTTGTTGAGAAACCTATTGAGAAATTTATTAAGATATTGGCCGAAAGAAGAACCATGCGGTATGATTGAGTGTTTTTCCCCTGCTTTCATGGGACTAGGGTAGTTTGCTTTATGCCGTTCTAGGATAATCGGCTTTATGCCATTAGGTTAGTTTGTTTTCTAGTTGTTTTAGGATAGTTTGCTTTTGTTGAATTAAGTCTTGTGCCGAACCACCAGTCACGATAACATCTCTTTGGGAAAAAGCCGCATAACTCTATCATCAGGTATTATCTTTCCATCACTTCTCCTTCACTTTCGTTGTCTCATGTGCATTGCATGCTTATATTTTTTACATTGAGGACAATGTAGATTTTATGTTGGGGATGGGAGATTAGGTTACTTAATCAGTGTTTTCTTAGTCTTGAGCAAAAATTGTGAAAGTTTTTGAAATTTTTTTTAAAAATTCTTGTGAATTCGAAGTGATTTTGAGGGTCATCTTGATTTTAGAAGTACACAATACGTAATGTTGGTAATTGATGACTCTTGGATTCAACTATCTTTAGATTTCACAGTTAAGTTCGAATTGTTAATCCATGATTAAAAGTTTTAAACATTGACTGCGTCATGATTCCACATGTCACACCTGGCTTACACGTTAAAGCTTCAGTATTGAATTGTTGACCAGGTAGTCACTAGACATGGAAGGAGTCAACCTGGGGAATTTATCCATCATGCTCAAAGAAAAAATAGTACCTAGCTAAAAAATAGCTGTCTTCAGAAAGGGTTGGGTGAATGGTCTTCACCATGGGTTTGCTCCCTATAGGTGAGGGTTTGATTCCCCTCATTGGCTTCACCTTTAAAAGATTGACATAATGCGAAAAGTCATCGATGGAAAAATTAAAAGCTGGAAGAATGAAAAGTTGAACTGTAAGGCAAGTTTTGGTTTAGGTTATGGTTATCCTGACTGCTCTTGTGATTATCAATGTTATCATGAAATAAAGAATTGAGCATTTGATTGTGATAAGTTTAGGTTTCACTATACACCCGTGGAAGTCAGTGTTTAGAATTTTTCTAATTGATGGAATAATACTTTGAACTTGACTATGAAGTTTACCGTACACTTAAGTCTAGGAGAAAGTAATGCCCAACACTCATGAATCTTAGAATTCTTGTATTTAGATTGTTTTTCAAAATTCACTCGGATTTATAGAAATTGTCTCATACTTCGTAAATTATTTTTCACATACTTTACTCGGGATTAGCAAAATGCTGGTTGGGGATTGTGTTGAGGGTCAAATATTACATATTAGACCCCAGTTATTACTTGAATTTATGAATATAATCCTGTTTAACTGCCTATTTTAATCGTATTTGTGTTACAAGGTGAATTTAGGAGCCTGGATTGAAAAAGGGTACTAAAAGCATGGATTTAACGCTTTGAAATCACCAAGGTAAGGGGCAGACCCCAGGGGACCGAGATCGAAGAATTTACGCGCCAGAGATCCGAGAAAATTAAGTCATTCACTCTAAAGAGGCCTGAAAATCGTATAGAATGCAAGATCTCAGGGTTCCCATCATTCGTTCTGCTCGAAACTTTATATATGGCTTGGTGACCATAAATTAACTGTACACGTTGAATTTCATCCATTGAATCCTTATGAAAGTGGCCCAACGGAGAGATCAGCCCCTAAAATACTGATCTAGGGCTCACCAGATATCTGGATATGCTTCAAATTTGGTATTAACCCCTTAAATATGGTGGCACAATGAATGGATGGAGTGGATTTTACATATACATTACGATGGACCCCACATGGCCAATGCGTGTACACCATGTACACGGCACTGGCCGTGCACCAAAAAACCAAAGACCCGTCTTCTCAGCATGAAAAGCTCCAACGGACGCACATTGTTGGCCAGTTTTGAGTAATAGGGCCCACCCATCATCCAAATGGATGATCCAGACCGTCCATATGCTCCCGGGGGTAGGGACGACCCTAGCCATGGTGGCCTTTTGGCCCCATGAAAACGTATACACGTGGAGCAAAGGTGGGAGAAAGAGAGAGAGATAGCGTGGGACGGCTTGGGTTCCTTCATCCTTTTCTTTCATTGCTTTCTTTATTTCCTTCATGTTTATGATTTTTTAAGAGATTTTTAGCCTAATTATGTTTATAAGCGGCTAAACCTATTAGCTAAGGCTAAGAGTTGAAGCTTGTAGCGTGATGGGGTGATTTCTAACGGTTTTGATTCTTGTTACTTGAACTCTCTTTGATGCTAGTTTGATTATATATATGGAATGTTTTTAGGCTTTAACGGTTTATTGTGACTTAAATTACAATGGATCTGCGATGACTCTTAGCATGTTCTGTTCATAATAGGGATTATGAACGTTGGAGCCCTGTTGTTCACCATCGTCTCCTGGGCATGGTTAGATGATGGAACCCTTCCTAACGTTCATAAATCTTTCAGATTATTTGTGAATTGGTTAAATTCTGTTGTTTGCTTTGTCTCATGGGTATGGTTTTGTGATGGAACCAATTCTAATTCTCATAACTCTCATCTCCTAAAAACCAGATCAAAGGAAGTTCAAATTTGATTTTTAATATTATATCTTCCAACTGGATGAAGATAGGACTCTAAATCCAGTTGTTTTCTTGAATCAAGCATAGATCTCCTTGATCTCTACAAGTGGATCCTTGACACCATAGTTTCCCACCTTTGAATTTTACAAGTTTTAATTAAATTTATTCACCATTATTCTCTTAATTCTCCCTGATTTAGATTACATCTTCGTCTAGTTCTAGTTCTAGTTACTTTTAGATTATGTACAAGGTTCAGTCCCTGTAGATTCGACTTCGGCCTTATCGAGATTATTACAACATCACAACCCTATATTTGGGGTGTGAATACCGCTCGGCCTCAACAGCTCAGCTTGGCTTTAGCAAATCATCTCGGCCTCAACCGGTCAGCTTGGCCTCAACAGCTCCTCTTGCCCTCAACAGGTCCACTTGGCCTCAACAAGTCCGCTTGACCTCAACAGGTCCGCTCGGCCTCAACAGGTTCGCTCGGCCTCGGCAGCTCAGCTCGGCCTCGAAAGGTCAGCCTGGCCTCGATAAGCCAACTCGGTGCTCGATCTCTTACCCGGAGCTGTGCTGCTCGAAGAGGAAACAACTCGGTTGAGGATATGAAGCGAAGGGAAGAAAGGGAGCACTCTTCCATTAGCGCCAAAAGAAAGAAAGAAGACGACTAAGACTGAGGCCAATATACTAACCGACATCCAAAAAGTCACTTTCATTGGTACACTCCCTTAAACACTAAGTTGAAGTAAATGTTAAAAGAAGTCGAGTTGATCAAAGAAACCTAACGACTGAGCCTCGGCAAGTCATCTTGGCCTTGGTAGGTTGGCATACTAACAGGTTTGCTCGGCCTCGACAGCTCGGCCTTGGCAAATCAGCTCGACAATAAGGCTCATCGGCCAACTTCAACCTCGACATCGAATACCGAGGAACACATCGACTAGAAGACATGGGGGGCTCTTACCCCACCCATGAGATGCTGAATGCTTGAAGATCTACTATCCCCAGGTTAGCCTGGCCTCGATAGGTCAGCTCGGCCTCGACAAATTAGCTCGGTCTCGACAGGTTGGCTAGGCCTCAACAAGTCACCTCGGTCTCAACAAGACAGGTTGGTTGACTACACTTAGGTCAGGTCGGCAGACTACACTCAGGACAGGTCGGACTAACATGAACCATTAAACCAAGACTATCTCAGGGAGAACTACTTGCTGAGGATAGGACGACCCATAAGTTAGGTCGACCCAACTGCCCTCTCCCGTGAGCTCAATGAGCTTGACATGGTGGTCTTTACGAGTAAAATTGCTCAGAAATAAAAAAACAAAAGGAGGAGGGGGAGATGGAGCTCAGCAGGGATAGAATAGGCAAGTCTTCGGCCTGATTGAAGAAGAAAATGGACGCCGAAAATGCTTAAAGAGGAATGAGAAGACGAAAGGGGGAAGAAGCAAAAATGCAGACGAGAAAGATCCTAAGGGTTAGGGCTTCCCTTACATAGCAGTGCCACATGGCGGTCATTAAAGACGCCCTTCTATGCAACTCCATACGACGCCGCCTTGACTACCCCAACTCGACACGTGGAGTGACCCCATGCGCTGCTTGAGCCTAATATCAAGTACGATGCTACGCATCATGTCACGCCCCAAACTCGGAAAACGGGCTCACAAAATTTTCGATCGCTGAATCCGGCGCCGACAGCCTCCGTAGTGCCCCATTCTCGGATCTCGGCACTCACATGATAAATTTCGATCCTGAGATCCTTCAAGGAGGGTTTTTAGTATGATTATTTTTTGTAATGGAACATAACCACAAGCATAACCAAGTCACAAAACAACATCACCACATATCCACTATAATAAAAACTTTAAGTACAATGCGGAAAGGGAAATACAGGGTGATTAAAAAGTTCCAAAATGATCAGATGCGCGCTCCTGCCTCAACGCTGCCGTTGTCTAACGCTACCTGCACGCAATGGTCGTGCATAAGCTTACAAAAGCTTAGAAGGTGGTGTAAGTGTGTGCGCAAGGCAAGCGCGAAGTGTATAATATCAGAGTAATGTGGAAATATGCGGTAAGTCCATGAATGTTATCAGCTGTACCAAAGCTATATGATGCAAGGTATGAATGTTATCGGCCATACCAAGGCCATGCGATGCGAGACCTATGTAGCTAAATGTCATATACAAGATGCAAAGCAAGCATGTCAGTCCTCATCAAGTACACATATCAGTATAATTCCTCTCTGGATATCACCGGGGTCTACTACACCTCACACTGACTGCCTCCTCCCTAGCTGCACAGTCAAGCAAGTGGAAAAGACCACACTATCCGCCTGACCAGTAGTCTGCCAAAACCTACCTGGCTCGTCGATAGCGGACTCATTTGCGACCTGGTCAAACTCAACCTAGCTTATAGCCCCCTTACTTGGGCGGATAAGGCCACACGCCCTTCCAACCGATCACGACACAGTGGGAGACGCAGTCTACTGGTATTCGGTACTCGGGCGCTTGTGTATCCAATCGGTCTAGACGTTGGAGAATCTCCTGACACCAAAAAGGTTCTGGGACTTTTACCTAAGAACATCCTAAGTGCCCACAGTGCTAGAACCAAGCATTTTCGGTATTTGATATGGCCATCCACGATGTGTTTGTGGAGCCACGGCCCTGATGTCGCTAGGGCGTGCAATGATCAAGTCACACATATGTGAGATGCATGAGTCACACCGCACAATCATGCAGCAATCCTGCGCGTACTATGCGATCATGTAGGGCACTCCGTCTCATAAGGAGTCCTGAAAATGTTTCAGCCTAACGACTTATGCTATGATCAAACATTCCTCATATCAAGCATACATATGATGCGGATGGGCATGAATCATGGAGCTATACTAAGCATGTTATAAAGTGATGAATTATCAACAAGTATAGGCCTATTAATGGGCCCTAAGGAGAGTTACAATGCGGACATTTAACCAACATTGCACTCACAATATGGACGTCAAACCAACATTGTTTCCAAGGCATAGCCCGCCATAAAATATCATTACATAAACCATAGGGAATCACACCTTGCAATGGACCTATATACATCTCATTGGGCCTCGACCCATAGGCCTCAAATACATCAAATGGGCCGTTTCATATGGGCCTTATATAATCAAGTGGGCCACATCAATGGGCCGCACTAATGAGCCTTATGTACATTGAAATGGGCCATAACCCATAGGCCTTAGAATACATCACAATGGGCCTTACAATATGAGCCTTATATCCATATCAAGGTGGGCCTCAACAACGGGCCACAATTACATCAAGATGGGCCTAATAACATGGCCATTTATATTAAATGGGCCGCCCCAACTGGGCCCTATGCATATCAAATGGGATATACACAAGATAAGTGGTGATAATGAATTTCACCATTTAAAATTCCTAAGGCCCACCATAAAATATGTTTCCCATCCAACCTAATCATAAATTAACATAGTGATAGATGAAGTGGGAAACAAATATCAACTTAATGGGAAGCTACTATGGCCCTTAGAGGTTTTTGAACGGTGGGCGTCATTGACCACTACTTAAAATGGTGGGGTCCACTTGAACTTAGATCTGCCTCATTCTCTAACTCATGCCATAAAATGGTCTTTCAAAATGGATAGACGGTTTGGATGCAACATATACATCATGGTGGGGTCCACTATCCGTCCAGCAGTCAGCAAAATGGCTGGACAGCGTGATAAAACACATACATTAAAGTGGGTTCCACCGTCCACGGCAGTGGACGGTGTGAATAACACACATACATTATTGCGGGCTCCACTGTCCGCCTGGACGATGGGCATAAAACACATGCATCACTGTGGGCTCCACATGGGGCCCACCATAATGTTTATATGCCATCCAATCCGTTCATAAGGTCACCCGTACCTGGATGAAAAAGGAAAACAAATTTCAAACTGATCCAAAACTTTTGTGGCCACAATAAGAGTTTCAATGACAAATGTTCATCCACACTGTTTCTTGTGATGTGGGCCACCTGAGCGTCAGATCGGCCGGATCTTCGGAGGGGGCCTACTTCAAGGAGGGGCCCACCCAATGGACGGTTTGGATACTAAACATACATCATGGTGGGGCCTACACAAGTGGCCCACCTAAATAGCTTTGAACCAAGGCTAATATTTTGGTTTTTCATCAACATCCAGCGTCCCTGGACGCTGGAGAGTTTGGGCATATTACATACATTTGAGGTGGGCCCTACCTATGTACGTGGGCCACCAAAAGGACAGGTTGGATGGCATGGGTAATACATATATCAAAGTGGGGTCCATCCAAGTGGGCCACTTAACTACACCATCACACAAAAGGAAAAGAGAGAGAGAAAGAGAGAGAAATAGAGTGGGACACATGTGATGGAGGGACCCCGACACTATGGGCCCTCCCTTGAAATCGATCATACATCAAGTGGGTCCCATTACACGTGGGCCCATCAAATTGAAAATCAACGGTGGAGATCCTTTCTCCACCAAAATGAAAGGTCTAGATGATCCTATTTATGCAAGAAAATAAACATCATGATGGGGTCCATGGAGAATGGCCCCATCATGAAATGATCATGAGGATCAAGGTGGGCCATCGGCCACACCTAGGGTCCAAAGTGAGATCCATACCATCAATCGGTAGGCCTCACTTGGCCCATCATCAAAACATAAAAAGTCTAGCCTAATGAGCACCCACCGTTGATCTTCTCAGTCCGTTGGAATGCCAATCTCCTTGTGCTTTACTTTGATGGAGGGAGATGATGTTTGAATGGCTAGGATGAAGGTTAAAGGGATGGGAAAGTGGGCCACCAAAAATCACTTTTCTCTCACATGGAAGAGTTTGGACGTGAGCACCTCTTTTGCTTAGTATTTGTTACTTGGGAAATGAGGGAGAGAGAGAGAGTTGTAAGGAGAGAGAGTGATGGATGTGAGTGATGGGTGAGGTGATGGTGTACTTGACATGTATGGGTGTGTAAGAGAGAGGGTGAGAGAGAGTTGACTTGGTGGTTGTTTAACTTGTGGAGAAAGAAAGCATGGGTGCTCTTGTACTTGACATGAGGTAATGGATGGGAATGATTGATGGGATTGATTTGACATGTTGTAGAGATTCTCTTGGGATTGTAAACGCACGGCGTTTTCTTCGAAATAAACGCCGACTCACATCTCTTAGCCAGGGTATTAGATCAGTGCGCGAGTCGCGGCGTTGGAACCACGGCGACGGTACGGTCGCAATGGTATAAGTCTCGGATTAAGCCGACTCAAATCTATGGGATTCGACTTACGGTCGTGCGCAAACGTCGATTATATGTCGCAGGTTGTCGAAATTCGATGGGAAGGATCGCGGTAGTCGACGGAACAGTATGGACTAGGATACGGGTCTTACACGTCACGACCTCATTAGTCCATCGTTGAAAAGACGGCTTGGCGCCCCACATGACATCGAGCCATGAAACGACGCGCCATGATAAGGAATTGAAACGTTTCGACTTCTGAACAACGCTAAATTTTAGTACATTATAAAAAACTAAATTAAATATTTAAAGATTTTATTTTTAAATAAAAAATAAAAATAAGCTAATAGTTGAGTTGGTAGAGATATTCTTAGTTGAGAGAGAGGTTTAGGGATCAATTATTAAAGTAGTAATAATAAATTTTTATCAAATGTCATAAAAAAATTTTAAATTCAGGATAAAGGAGGATGTGCTCATCCTATCTTATGAGAACTTTCTTTAAAAGGGATACGGAAGGTTTCTGCATTAAAAAAAAAGGATAGGAAGCCTTAAAGTAAAAGGAAGAGAAAATTCTAAGAGGACTTGATCAGGTAAGTTCCAACGCTCAGATGTTTTTAATTTTTTATTATGTTGTTAATTTCTTCTTGATTTATACAATGGATGGTGTGGATCATCCACATGATCATTGTATGGGTATGTAGAGACAATTTTAACAAATTGATGCTTTATGATTTTAGAAATAAATTTAATGAGTGCAATTTGATCGAATTAGATTAGATCTATATGAATTATATGATCCCTAAGGCCAAAATATACAAGGGCCCTAATTTTCAAATCAATCTGACCATCAGATGGGCCACATTAGTCAGATCTAGAAGTGTTTAATAAGGGAATTTTAGAATTTTTCGCAAGTGTTGGTATTACTTGGCGTAGAAGGTCGAGATGGGCCATTGGTGTATGTGTGGTTAGATCCACACCATTCATCCAATGTGTAGAGGCAAAACATGACAAGACTTCAAGAATCTGAATGATCTAATCATCCGATGGGCCACCCCGATTAAATAATTTTTGAAAAATTTTATGATCTTAAAAAGGAAATAAAAGATAGAAATATAAAATAAAATTTTTAATTATTTAAACATTTTGGATTTGGCCACCTAGGATGTTAATCAAATGTAGGCCCCACCATGTAATAAAAATATATGAATAACAACATCGTTGATATAATTGATAGGACCTTAGAATTCAAATCAACCTAATTACCTCGCAGAGTCTATACAACTAGACTCTGGTGAGCAACCCAACTTATCTCATAATTCATTAAAATTAAAATAAATCGTTTGTGATTGTTTGATTGATTGATATACTGATTTGAGAATTTTGTTATGATAATTGTATGCTAAATTCATATGTGAATATTCTGATCAAAACAACTATGCCAAATATGAAAAATATGCATTTACATATCATCCATCATTCATTGCATTGCATAATGCATATTTGATCTTGAGGGCCCTCCCTGAAAGAAATGTCGATCCTAGTAGAGTGTTACCAGATGCAGGCTATACCCAAGCTTACTGAAAAGTGGAAGCCTACCTAACGGGTGGATGTGGGTTGACGACCTCCAACCCAAACAGATGAACGATCACCCCATCTGATGCATTTATACATCATTTGCAACCATATCATTGTACATACATTTTTATGTTATTTTAATTGCTATGATATGAACCATGCTAGGTTATTTTACTAAGCTTGGCCAGCTTACATTTTTATTGATGGAAAAACCGTACAGAGGATCCATTAGTAGATGATGTGGCGTAAGAACCGTAAGGATCTACCATCCTTGAATACGACCCATGTGAAACGTGACCATACTTATCAAAAGATGAAGTGGCGGCATTAGACAATTTCTGATTATGTGATTTATTTGTCAGTATAATTTGATTCACGTATAATACATATTAGTATTGATCTTGAGATTTTAATGAATTATTTAGATTTATTTCATTGAAACAATATTAGTATGGAATAAACATAATTATAGTACGATGATATAATAAATGAATGACTTTTAAGTTTTATTTTATTTTAGGGGTTGTCAAGATTTATATATACCTGGTTAATTGGTGTTAAGTGTTATGTATGTGTGATTGAGATTATGGTGGAACTTAGATTGAATATAATTATTATCTCTGATTAAACTGATTAAGGAATTAAATTAGTACACTTTGTGTACGAGTTACTAACTGAAACTCGGGTCTGAGGGTGCACACTCCGTACCCGGATTTCGGGGCATGACAACTTCCGTGCTGACCGCCATACTTGGCATTAATGACAACACGACTCCACCAAGTCCATGTAAAATCCGACCTAGCTTTGACCAACTTACTTCTCGAACCTTCATAGGTCAGCCCGAGAAGTAAGGGGGCTCACTGTTGGGGGAAAAATGGACAAGTCGATAAGTCAGTTTCTGGAATGGACCAACTCTATTGAACTAGCACGGGTCCAGTAAAACCCGAGTCTGATAAGGATTCTACGTCCAAAAGTAGGCTGACCTTTAAAAAATGTGATGCAAATACAAGGACACTCAAAGAATGGGACTACGAGTCCGCCCAAATGGTCAGATATCGACCTAACCCATAGGTCGGCCAGAGGTCAATCCCATGCCAATTGTAACCCGATTAAAGGACCCAGTGAAACCCTAGCTTGATAAGGCGTCTACGTCTAGAAACAGGCAAACCTCCAAGGAGGTCAATACAACTGTAAGGACACTCAAATAACACGACTACGAGCCCATTCGACTATAGATCAACCATAGGTTGGCTATAGATCGACCACCGGGCAACCGTAGATCGATTACTGCCCGGCCATAGCTTAGTTATAGCTCAACCATTGGACAGTCATAAATCAGCCTATGTTTAACTACAGGTTGACCCAACTATAGGTTGGCCCAATTAAAGGTCGACCCAACCATAGGTCGGATATAGCTCGACTATAGGTCAGCATTGTCTACAACAGAGTTAAATGATCATCGGGGTTCAACTAAGGCGAATGCTGATCTACCAAGAGGCTTGGTATTACCTGCTTTCACTATATCTGACACTTTCGCCTCCCGACCTTTTTCCGAACAAATAGTCCGAAAATTTCTCCAACGGCCTCAAGATCTCTCTCAAGATCTTTGGAGGATAAAATCATATCCCAAGGATCTTAGGTGACTGTAATCTCAGGAAGATCTCCGGCATATCAGCAGTCCTAAATAAGAAAGACTTCTTACGGTGTGATCTTCCCTCTTATATAATTAGGAGCATCTCTAATGGTGAAATGTATGCAAAATCTCTTACCCAAAACCCCTCAATACTACAAAACCCATATTCCTATCCTGACTTTAGCATCAGAGGGTCCCTTGCTCGTGCCGAGGTCTCCTTTGTCTTCTTCCTATACAGGTACTCAAAGGTCGAAAAAGAGTAGACCAGATTTTTGCATCAATCCCATCTGATATGGCTAAATACTACTGTCCAAACAGGCTCTCATGGAACTCAGAATGACGATCTTAGATTACTACACTTGACACGCAGATACCCATAAACATGAGACCGAGCCCAACTTTTGTTCACGATATGTACAAAGTGGGGCCATAATTTGAACGGTTTAGTTTGGATTACTTGTAATCCATGTACATAATTCTCTCTATAATAATTATGGTGATGACGATTGAGAGACATTGCATGATAATCTATGGTGCTTACGTCCTGTGTTCCAGCTACTCCAATAGTGGCTGAGAAAAAACTATATAAATAATCAATTTTCTTTACCCTCACATCCATACCCACACCCATAAGTGAATCTCTCCCTCTCTCTCTCTCTCTCTCTCTCTGAAACATGTCTACTGAAGGAGGATCAGGAATGGTTGTAGGCGATAAGTACCGATCTCACATACATGGAGAGGGAGAAGAGAACACACAATGGAGGTACGGTGGCCCACCTACCTTTGATCTCGTTGACAAACTTTTTGAAGAAGGACGTACCCAGGTATAACACTTCATTGACTCTTCGCTATAGTTCTTTTATTATTGTTGTTGTTGGTGGCAGTGGTGATGATGGTGGAGGAGAAAACTAAGATTACTTGTCACACTTATCAGTGACTCTCTTTTGAGGGCCACTGGAATATTTATTTACCATCCAACTTGTAAATCAGGTTATAAAGATCTGGGCAATGGACCACACAGATATCAGCTTGAATCCTTGATACAAAACTTTTGTGACTCGCATGAAGTTTTTAATGCTCAATCACCACTTTTTTGAATTTTGGAATCATGCCCTAAGATGAGATTTGCTGATATTCATCAGAAAATTTCAAAAACAGTTATAAAAAACCCTCTCAAGCACGTAAAATACCAGCAATCGGAGCGTACCTGTTTCGATATCGGATGGCTGTTGTGGAATATTTTCGGGTGCATGTACGGACGACCCGAAATCTGAAACCTCAATAGAGGGATGGAGGTAATACAGAAGATATTCATGATCCCGACAGATCACGCAGCGCAAAAGGTGGATCAAACATCATCTACCACCAAGATCTTTCCTTGTCTTTACTGTCGAGAAGAGGGAAAGAGAGACGGTTAGCATTTCCAAATAATTTGAGGAAGATAAGAAGATAACCTTGCATGACAACCTTCCAACAAGGTCGCCAGATCTTTGACACAGTGATATCTAAAAAGGTCATCAGATGGGGTGGGATCTTACCGGACGACTGGTAGAAATGAACTTCAGGTCTCGGTGGGAATGAGATGAAGATATGAAAAGCTGCCTGTGGAAATATAAGAAGAATGCAATAGAGACCCCTTGTATCCTTTGTATGGTGTCCCGTGGACCACCATATGGTTTTCATTCTCTCAAACGGGCATTGGGTGCTTTCTCATCGAGTACCTGCAATTTGCAGGGACTAGCGTCTGAAATACTGCCGAATCCAGCGAAACGTGGATTCGCTGATAAATGCAGCCGATTACGTTGATATTCAAACGGGTGTGATTTGTCATTATTACCCTTTTCACCCGAAATGCTGGTATTCAGTAAAACTAAACAAGGCCTTAGGTCAGGTCGGCAGACTACACTCGGGACAGGTCGGACCGACATGAACCATTAAACCGAGACTATCCCAAGGGAGAACTACTTGCTGAGGAGAGGACGACCCATAAGTTAGGTCGGCCCAATTGCCCCCTCCTGTGAGCTCAATGAGCTTGATATGGTGGTTTTTACGAGTAAAATTGCTCAGAAATAGAAAAACAAAAGGAGGAGGGGGAGATGGAGCTTACCGGGGATAGAACGAGCAAGTCTTCGGCCTGATTGAAGAAGAAAATG
The DNA here is from genome assembly GCF_029962835.1 of Magnolia sinica. Lineage (NCBI taxonomy): Eukaryota > Viridiplantae > Streptophyta > Magnoliopsida > Magnoliales > Magnoliaceae > Magnolia > Magnolia sinica. The sequence continues at coordinate 10,676,352 of NC_080577.1, forward strand.
GACACCAAAAATGCCTAAAGAGGAATGAGAAGACGAAAGGGGGAAGAAGTAAAAATGTAGATGGGAAAGACCCTAAGGGTCAGGGCTTCCCTTACATAGCAGTGCCACATGGCGGTCATTAAAGACACCCATCTATGCAACTTTATACAACGCCCCCTTGACTACCTCAACTCGACACGTGGAGCGACTCCATGCATCGCTCGAACTTAATATCAAGTACGATGCCACGCGTCACGACCTCATTAGTCCATCGTTGAAAAGACGGCTTAGCGCCCCACATGACATCGAGCCATGAAACGACGCGCCATGATAAGGAACTGAAATGTTTTGACTTCTATAACAATGCTAAATTTTGGTACATTATAAAAAAACTAAATTAAATATTTAAAGATTTTATTTTTAAATAAAAAATAAGAATAAGTTAATAGTTGAGTTGGTAGAGGTATTCATAGTTGAGAGAGAGGTTTATGGATCAATTCTTGAAGTAGTAATAATAAATTTCTGCATAAAAAAAAGGAGATATAAAGCCCTAAAATAAAAGGAAGAGGAAATTCTAAGAGGACTTGATCAGGTAAGTTCCAACCCTCGGATGTTTTTAATTTTTTATTATGTTATTAATTTCTTCTTGATCTACACAATGGATGGTGTGAATCATCCACATGATCATTGTATGGGTATGTAGAGACAATTTTAACAACGTGATGCTTTATGATTTTAGATCTATTTAGTATTATTTTAAGAATAAATTTAATGAGTGCAGTTTGAACAAATTAGATTAAATTTGTATGGATCATATGATCCCTAAGACCAAAATATATAAGGGTCCTAATTTTTAGATTAATCTGACTATCAGATGAGCCATATTAGTCAGATCTAGAATTGTTTAATAAGAGAATCTTAGATTTTTTTACAAGTGTTGGTATTACTTGGCGTAGAAAGTCGAGATGGGCCATTGGTCTATGTGTGGTTAGATCCACACCATTCACCCAATGTATAGAGGCAAAACATGACAAGACTTCAAGAATCTGAATAATCTAATCATCCGATGGGCCACCTCGATCAAATAATTTCTGATAAATTTTATGATCTTAAAAAGAAAATAAAAGAAAGAAATATAAAATAGAATTTTTAATTATTTGATCATTTTGGATTTGGCCACCTAGGATGTTAATCAAAGGTAGGCCCCACCATATAATAAAAATATATGAATAATAATATCGTTGATATAATTGATAGGACCTTGAAATTCAAACCAACTTAATTACCCTGTAAAGTCTATATTACCAGACTCAGGTGAGTAACCCAACTTGTCTCATAATTCATTAAAATTAAAATAAATCATTTGTGATTATTTAATTGATTGATATACTGATTTGAGAATTTTATTATGATAATTGTATGCTAAATTCATATGTGAATATTCTGATCAAAACAACTATGCCAAATATGAAAAATATACATTTACATATCATCCATCATTCATTACATTATATAATGCATGTTCGATCCTAAGGGCCCTTTCTGAAAGAAATGTCAATCCTGCTAGAGCGTTACCAGATGCGAGCTATGCTCAAGCCTACCGAAAGGTGGAAGCCTACCTAACGGGTGGATGCGGGTTGACGACCTCCAACCTAAGCAGATGGACGATCACCCCATCTGATGCATTCATATATCATTTGTATCCATATTATTATGTATACATTTTTATGTTATTTTAATTGCTATGATTATGAACAATGCTGGGTTATTTCACTAAGCTTGGCCAGCTTACATTTTTGTTAATGAAAAAATCGTACAAAGGATCCATTAGTAGATGATGTAGCGCAAGAACCGGAAGGATCTACCGTACATGATTACAACCCATGTGAAACGTGACCATACTTATCTAAAGATGAAGTGACAACATTAAACAATTTCTAATTATGTGATTTATTTGTTAGCATAGTTTGATTAACATATAATACATATTAGTATTGATCTTTAGATTTTAATGAATTATTTAGATTTATTTCATTGAAACAATGTTAGTATGAAATAAACATAATTATAGTACGATGATATAATAAATGAATGGTTTTTAAGTTTTATTTTATTTTAAGGGTTGTAAAGATTTATATATGCCTGGTTGATTGGTGTTAAGTGTTATGTATGTGTAATTGAGATTATGGTGGAACTTAGACTGAATATAATTATTATCTCTGATTAAACTGATTAAGGAATTAAATTAGTACACTTTGTGCACGAGTTATGAACTGAAACTCGGGTCTGAAGGTGCACACTCCATACCCGAATTTTGGGGCGTGACAACTTCCGTGCTGACCGTCATACTTGGCATTAATGATAATACGACTCCACCTAGTCTATGTATAATCCGACTTAGCTCTGATCAACTTACTTCTCGAACATCCATAGGTCAGTTGGGGAAGTAAGGGGGCTCACTGTTGGGGGAAAGATGGACGAGTCAATAAGTTAGCTTATGGAATGCACCAACTCTACTGAACCAGCACGGGCCCAGTAAAACCCGAGTCTGATAAGGCTTTTACATCCAAAAGCAGGCTGACCATCAAGAACGGTAATGCAAATACAAGGACACTTAAAGAATGAGATTACGAGTCCGCCCAAATGGCTAGATATCGACTAACCCATAGGTCGGCTAGAGGTCAATCTCAGGCCAATTGTAACCCGATTAAAGGGCCCAGTGAAACCTGAGCTTGATAAGGCGTCTACGTTCAGAAACAGGCTGACCTCCAAGGAGGTCAATACAACTGTAAGGACACTCAAATAACACGACTATGAGCCAATTCGACCATAGATCAACCATAAGTTGGTTATAGATCAACCACAGGGCAAACGTAGATCGATTACTGCCCGACCATAGCTCAGTTATAGCTCGACCATTGGACAGTCATAAATCGGCCTACGTTCAACTACAGGTCGGCCCAACTAAAGGTCAACCCAACCATAGGTCGGATATAACTTGACTATAGGTCAACACTGTCTACAATAAAGTTAAATGATCATCGGGGTTCAACTAAGGCAAATGCTGATCTACCAAGAGGCTCGGTATTACCTGCTTTCACTATATCTGACACTTTCGCCACTTGACCTTTCCCCGAACAAATAGTCCGAAAATTTCTCCAATGGCCTGAAGATCTCTCCCAATATTTTTGGAGGATAAAGTCATATCCCAAGGATCTTGGACGACCGTAATCTCAGGAAGATCTCCGGCATATCAACGGTCCTAAATAAGAAAAACTTCTTACGATGTGATCTTCCCTCTTATATAATTAGGAGCATCTCTAATGGTGAAATGTATGCAAAATCTCCCACCCAAAACCCCTCAATATTACAAAACCTATATTCTTAGCCTGACTTTAGCATCAGGGGGTCCCCTGCTCTAGCCAGGGTCTCCTTTGTCTTCTTCCTGTGCAGGTACTCAAAGGTCAAAAAAGAGTAAACCAGATTTTTGCATCAACAAGTATTAATGCAATCCCATCTAATATGGCTAACTACTACTGTCCAAACAGGCTCTCATGGAACTCAGAATGACACTCTTAGATTACGACACTACACTTGACACGCAGAGGCCCATGAACATGAGACCGAGCCCTACTTTTGTTCACGATATGTACAAAGTGGGGCCATAATTTAGACGGTTTAGTTTGGATTACTTGTAAGCGATGTACATAGTTCTCTCTATAATAATTATGGTGATGACGATTGAGAGACATTGCATGATAATCTATGGTGCTTACGTCCTGTGTTCCAGCTACTCCGATAGAGGCTGAGAAAAAAACTATATAAATAATCAATTTTCTTTACCCTCATATCCATACCCACACCCATAAGTGAGAGATAAGTGAATCTCTCTCTCTCTCTCTCTCTCTCTCTCTCTCTCTCTGAAACATGTCTACTGAAGGAGGATCAGGAATGGTTGTAGGCGATAAGTACCGATCTCACATACATGGAGAGGGAGAAGAGAACACCCAATGGAGGTACGGTGGCCCACCTACCTTTGATCTCGTTGACAAACTTTTTGAAGAAGGACGTACCCAGGTATAACACTTCATTGACTCTTCGCTATAGTTCTTTTATTGTTGTTGTTGTTGGTGGCAGTGGTGATGATGGTGGAGGAGAAAACTAAGATTACTTGTCACACTTATCAGTGACTCTCTTTTGAGGGCCACTGGAATATTTATTTACCATCCAACTTGTAAATCAGGTTATAAAGATCTGGGCAATGGACCACACAGATATCAGCTTGAATCCTTGATACAAAACTTTTGTGGCTCGCATGAAGTTTTTAATGCTCAATCACCACTTTTTTGAATTTTGGAATCATGCCCTAAGATGAGCTGTCAAAATGAATGGGTACCGTAGATGTAAGGCATATGCATGGTGGGCTCCACAGTCAGGGATTCACCGAAGCCAGTCCCAAAATTTTCTGGGTGTATGGTCCAACTAAGGTATAGCTTACTTCTTGATTAGTTTGGATCTCGTAATCGTTTGAGACACCGAAAGAGAGTAGCTAACACTAACATCTCACGGCGGCTTAAGCAGGTACTCTGATCACCAATTGTAGGGCCTACCATGATGTAACTTACATCCATGCCGTCCATCAGTTTTGACATTTTATTTTATGTCATGATCCTAAAATTGAAGCAGATCCAAATCTTAGGTTGAACACACTACAATAAACAATGATTGAATACCCGGCATTAAAAACTTCTCGGAGGTCACCAGAATATTTATTTTCCATCCAACCTGTTGATAAGGTCAAAAGTACTTGGATGAAGTAACAATACAAATATCAATTTGATCCAAAACTTTTTGACCCATAATAAGTTTTTAATAGTCAATCGCCTACTGTTTCTGATGGTGTGGTCCACCTGAGATTTGGAAATGCTTCGTTTTTGAATCAGCCCCTAGAATGAGCTGTCAAAACAGATGGATGGCATGGATATAAACTGCATACATCATCGTGCTCCGCCAATCGGAGATTCCACCCAAGCCACTTAGCACGGCGTAGTTGGGCGCGGATTCAATCTGGTCGGGACCTGACCGGGTTCGTGCAGGTTGTGACCGTGGGGCCCTCTCGATCTATATATTTGTTGTATATCCACTCAATCCGTCTGTTTTCCCAACTCATTTTAGGAAGTGGGCCCAAAACTGAGGCAGGTCCACATCTCAGGTGGACCACAGCACAGGAAACAGCGGTTGATTCAACACGTAGCGTTAAAAAATTCCTAAGGCCCACTGTAATGTTTATTTACCATCCAACCTGTTGATAAGGTCAAACAGACCTGGATGATGAGAAAATACAACTATTAGATTGATCTAAAACTTTTGTGGCCCATAAGAAGTTTTTAATTGTCAATCACAGATATTTCCTATGGTGTGAACCATATGAAATTTGGATATAATTCTGGGCCCACCTTCTAAAATGATCTGGAAAAACGGATGAACTGCGTGGATATACAACACATACATCAAGGTGGGCCCCACGGTCTCTCCTGACCGAGTCAGGTCCCCACGTGACTGAATCGGCGCCCGGTGTTGTTGCACTTTCCTGTAATGCCTACTTATGCAGTTGTTGATTAATGATGCTTTAGGTCTGTAAATTAGCTTTTATATAACTGTATATTGAGGAACAAAAAATCGAATTTTTCTCCTCAAATTATGGTAACTGTTTTTACAGGAATGGCCAAAAGGATCATTAGAAGAAATCGTCCAAAATGCTATTAAGACATGGGACATGGAAATCTCTCACAAGACACGCTTACAAGACTTCAAAACCCTAAATCCTGAAAAATTCAAGTTATTCGTTAATGGTAATCCCATACCAAATTTATCTTCTTTTTTTTTTCCATCCTATTTTCTCATGAAGATCATTTGAATTCACATATTGAACATGAGTCTTTTGGTCATTCTTAAAAATAAATAAAAAAGCAAAGCTTTGTCTCAGTATCTTGTAACTTGTAAGGGTGGATTTAACAGGAAGAAAAGGATTTTCGGCAGAAGAAATAATAAAGATTGGGAGCTACAATGCGTTGTTGCAGAATTCTCTGCCGGAGGAGTTCCAATACTACAAAGTTGAGGAAGAGAGCTTCGAGTCGTCTCACGATGTATTCCGCGCGGCTTTGCCTCGAGGGTTCGCATGGGAACTCTTGAGACTTTACTCCGGCCCACCTGTGATAGTTTTCAAGTTCAGCCACTGGGGTTTCATGGAAGGGCCTTACAAAGGACATGGTCCTACTGGTGAGAAGGTTGAGTTCTCTGGGATGGCTGTTCTTAAGGTACACCCACATCCCATGTGCCTACTGTTGTTTCTTCATAAATTACTCATCATTACTTGTTGATTCCTCTCTCCCCCCCTCTCTCTCTCTCTCTCTCTCTCTCTCTCATATATATATATATATATATATATATATATATATATATATATATATATATATATATATATATATATATATATATATCACCTGACCTATTTACATGAGCACCATGCACACCTTTGCACTTGTGTCATGGCACATAATCTGAACGGTCCATGCGATGTGACACCCCCTTGAAACCTCACAAGCTCAAATTTCAGACTGATTTAGAACTTTGGTGGGCTATGACAAAAGGAAACAGTTTCCTCTCTCGATTTGCATTTCTCTTTGCTATGGACCGCTAGAATTTTGGATAGGCTGAAAATTGGGCCCATAGAATTTCAAGGGATGCTGCATCACGTGGACAGTTCAGATTCTGTGACATGACAAGTATGCAAAGGTGCTCATCGGGTGCTCATATAAGAAGGTGGGCAGGTGAGCACTCTTCTCTCCCTTTATACATATATACATATACCAAGTAATTGCCTATGCCTACGTGTCATTTACATGACATCCAACCCACCCAAAAGATTGACCCCACCATGAAGAACACCTGATGCAAAAATTAAGCCAGTCCACTAGTCAGGTGGGCTGCGCAAGTGCTTTGTACCAGATGCGCAGTTGTCCATTTTTTTCCAAGGTTGAATTTTGTGAATGTTGAAGTACCGTCCGTATATATTCAAGTGCTTGTTGAACTATGACAATATCGTCCAAATAGTTGTGTGTGAGACCTGATCACATAGATGGAGACAACTCTTAAATAGCAGGCAAATTAACTTAGCTTTTCATTTTATTTATCAATGACCTGCTCTTCTTACACCTGGCAAACATGTACCGGATTGGAACCGACCATCAGGTTGGCCCTACCAGGGGTGGGCAATATCTTAACACGCATAATAATATTGGATTTCTTTAATAGATTGTCCAATGAGATTTAGTTTTTCCTTAGGTTATCCATGTAGCCCATTTAAGATGGATGCAAATTGCGTCCAGCAGGGCATGCGTGCTTCACATGTGGAGCTTCATAAAGCAAAAACTCTGATAATTATAACCTTATCGGCCTGGGTCTCACACTGGTGCACGCACATACACTGTTTTTTTAATTGGCGCCGAATGGGGTGCGTCCCACGCAGCGCCCTGCTGTATGCAATCCGGTTCATGTTTGGGGTTCCATCAGGTTGGCCCTTCCTTGGATGGGCAATAGCCTAACATCGGCTGTACTGGATTTTCTTTAATGTACTGTAGGATTAGCATTGGTTTTTTTTCTTTTTTTCCTGTCCTGAGTCCGCATGGTTAGAATTTTCAGTTGGCTCATTCAGGATCAACGGCATTGCCAATGAAAAAGAACTCACAATGCAAAAGTAAAGGCTCCCTCACCAATTTTCCCATATATATACGGGGCGCCTTTTCATGGCATTAGATGAAATGAGTCTCACTTTCCATACCAGATCTACTGCATGAATGCAACGTGTATGAAATGTCAAGTACGGGTAAGCGAATTCTAACAAGAATGGTAATGACAGGTGGATGAGTCTATGAGAGCAGAAGAAGTGGAGATATACTACGATCCTGGGGAGCTGTTCAGTGGACTTCTAAAGGGGCCTCTCATCTCTTCTGACCACTCCTTGGCTTCTGCCTCCCTTCAAGCCTGTCCTTTCTTCAAGGGAGATTGATTATTTACATCCTTTCTCCTCTTTTCATTTCAAGTTTAGCTAATATCGCTTCTTCATAAAGACTTTTCTTTCAGCTGTTGTTACATCACGTATGTGTTATTTTCCGTCTGGGGAATCCCCAACACATCTATGGTTTGTGTACTTTTTGTTTTTGTTTTTTTTTTTTTCCTTTTCATCCTTTCAATAAAATAGTTCGTTTTAAATTCACGTGGTTATGAACCTTGTAAATGTACTGATTTTTGGGAAATCCATTAATCCTGATGTGTAACGTCAGCTGAGCGGATCGAATGGCATATACACAATTTGGTGGAGCCCACAGGCAATTGGGACGATTTTAATGGTGAGACTTCCATCTCAACTGTTTCCCATGATGTAGTCCAACTAAGTGTTGAATCGGCCTTAAACTATAGGCCCCGATCCAAACAGACACCAGACGGATGGAGTGGATCTCATCCGCATCAGCAAAAGTAAGGCCCCTGTAAAGTCACACAAGCGTTTTTATGGAGAGAAAATTGGGTAGGGAGAAAAAGTCATTGAGTGGAGAGGTTGCCTGTGGGCAAAACGTAAGCCTATGTTGGCTTTCGCGGGTGAAAACAGAGCCATTGGTTGGCATTTGCGGGTGAAATCGGAGTTGGCCCTTAAGCAGCAGCCACATTTTCACTTTCCTAATATACCCCAAACCTTAATTTAAAAGGGCTTCCCCCACATCCTTTGAATATAACAACTCCAAAATATCTAACAACAACTAGAGTCTTCTGTAAGTCTAGATGGTGGTGGTTTTTCTTTGCTTCTCTACTTAGGTGTTTCCTTGTTCTGTGTGCATCGGGCGCTCCACGTGGATAAAAAAAAAATTGTCAAAGAACATACACTGCTCCTTCCATCCATGGCACACTCAGCAGGTGATGCATCAATCAGAGCCATCCATCCAGAGATCATCCTACTAAAACTTGGTGTGTCAACTCAACATGGTCGAGTCGACTCGGTTCATGGCTATACAAGACTATTGTTTTATTGTACTACCAACTTACATAGAAAATCCGTTCAGGAATGAAGAGATAGATAAGCAGAAGATTGCCTTTTGAGGTTTACAACAATAACAACAGCTCCCAGACAATTTTCAATACACTTCCGAGGCATGGAAAGGTATCAGAGAATGAAAACTTTCAGGTGGAATGTGGGTTCCACCTAGTTCTGTATACGATATCCAATTGGAAGCGGATTGGGTGGTGACCCCAACACCACCTACCACTGTAGGGCTCACTGTGATGTATTTGTTTTATATCATGCCTTAAAATGAAGCAGATCCAAAGCTTAAGTGGACCACAGCATAGGAAAGAGTGGGGATAATGACACTCACCATTGAAACCTTCCCAGGGCCACCCTAATGTTTATTTGCCATCGAACTTGTTGATAAGGTCATATAGACCTAATGGATGAAGAGGGAAAAACAAATATCAGTTTGATTCAAAAATTAAATTGCAGCCCACTAGAAGTTTTTAATAGCAGCCATTCAATCAGTACTGTTTCCTTCCTGTGGCGAAGTCCACTTAGAGCTTTTTATCTGCTTCATTTTTTGGGCCTTTGCCCTAAAATGAGCTGGCAAAACGGATGAAAGGCATGGATAAAACACATATATCATAGAAGGCCCAATATGACCCAACACTACTTTGCTGGGTAGTGTTGGTGTCACCACCCAATCAGCTTCCTATCCAAGCCATTCATCAGGAGACCGTCAACCTGGATGATTGTACCTTGCTTTCTGTGGCGTGAGTCCCACCTGAGTTTTGGATTTAAATTATTCTTTGAATGTGCTCCGAACATTAGGAATTGCAACCGAATCGTGGTTTGGAATCCAACTACAAATCATGGGTGGACCCCACATCTTAAACATACTCTAGCAGTGTGTCTAACTTAAAACTAGTTGTATCTGAAACCGCCCTCTCAGGCCTTTAATAAGCCAAAGTTGTTAACATCCTCCGTAGGTGCGTGTGTTTGCACCAAATATCATAAGCTTTCATGACACCAAGTATCGTGAAATTTCATCATATATTTAGGGCAACAAAAAACACACATGTTGGACAGATTGAAATGTCCTGCACCCGTAATACTGGCCCCACACACAATCTAAAAGGGTTTTTATTATTTATTATTTATTATTTATTATTTATTATTATTTAATAATATTATTATTTTTTTAATTTTAACGGTAGGTGTTTCATCCCACATGTTCCTTTTCGTGTGGCCCATTTGATGATCAATCGGGCTGTTTTTGGGGTCATAGGAGAGCATCAAGGGCGGTCATAAGTTACGTCGGGTCATGATTCATGTATTATATCCACTGGATTCATCCGTTTCTTAATTCCACTTTCCACACGAACGAAAACATGAGGCAAATCCAATGGTCAAACGGACTATGCCTTCGGAAAAAATGGGGATTGAATTTCCACCATTAAAAACTTCTTGGGGCCCCAGAAATTTTTGATTAATTTGATTTTTAAACCTTAATACACCTTGATTAAGGTTATGAACGGGTTAACTTGTGAATAAACATCACCGTGGGCCTTAGGAAGGTATCAAAGGTGGGAATCAATATTCCCATTAAATGATTTAGATTGCATGCTCAGTATGATTTTAGAGAAAGGCCCACTATCTGGGCCTACGGCCTTCCTACTTTTGCAGCCCAGTAAACTCACCAGGCCGGAGATGGGCTTCTATTTGCCTACAACGGTTCTTAGAATCCTTAGGCGGTTTGCTAATCAAGGCTTGCACCTGGCTATTTTTCTTATGGGCCATGCTAGAATTGACCTAACCTACCCCATTACTGTATATTCAAATTTCAATGGCCTAGGGTATGGGCAAGCACTGAAAATTTGGATAACTTCTATAAAATTTTCACAGTATAAACCGTTCAAATCATGAAACCTAATTTAGATAAATCATTAAAAAAATTAACTAAATGGTCCATGTAATGGGAAAATCCGGTCCGACCACTTTCGAGAGTCAGCTCAGCTCGACAAACAACCGATCCGTTCCTGCGTCACCTCACAGATGGAGATTGGCATCGGCTCCTGTGGGCACAGTCTTCGGCAGGGTATGACTAAGTTTTTGCCCGCCTACACCCACCAAGACTGGATAATTCAGTAAGGCCAAGGGACCATCAAGAACAGATAGACCCGGCGAAGGATCAGTTCCAAGCTGTAGCTCGGATCAATTTAGTCCAGATCTAGCTCGACTCAGACCGTCTTCGGTCGACTGGCTGAGCTCCGCTCAGATTAGCTCAGCTCGGATCATCTCCTGTCCATCGACAAAGCTCGGTTTAGATGAGTTCAGCTTAGGATCCCCCTCGATAATGCACTATTCGAAAATAACCGCCAGCGCCCGCCTTTTGCATAACTGTCCTCCGCATGAATCATGGGTAATGGCCCATATTCATCACTCGCGCACGTCCCACCCAAGGGCTAAGATCGCACTTAAATTGATACAAAGCCCTACCCTATAAACACCATAAATAAGTGGACCATCAACAGGAGGAGGTATGAAAAAGCTCTCGCCCCAAACCTCTCCATATGACTAGACATAGACTCCTAGCCTGACTATGGCATCGGTGGATCCCCTGCTCTAGCCTGGGTCTCCTTCGTCTTCTTTCATGTGCAAGTGTGAGGAGGTTTGGAGGAGGGCGTTCAGATTCTTGCATCAACAGTCCACATTTTGAATCTGTGAGCCCAAATTTGTGACATACCTGATAATTAATATATTTTAAGAATCAGCACAAAAATTCATCAATGTATTTCTTAGTAGGTTACCCGCCCATAAAAAAGATAAGTAGTCTGTAAGTTACTGGGCCCACCAATACCCAACTGATCACCCGCTCTAAAATAAGGTAAAAGCTTCCTCTCTGGAAGCATTAGGTGGTGACTCACAAATAAACGGCTTAGAGATGTTGATCAATGCCCAAACAAACACTTATTCACCAAAACGCACTTAAAAAAGAACAATTTCTCATTTTAACAAAAGAACCCAAACTACAAACGATCATGGAATAACAAGCTTCTTCCCAGCATAGATCGTATCCCCACTCAGACCATTCGCCTCCTTGATTGCATCAATCGAGACCTACAGCCACCCATCATTCACAAAATGCCCCAAATCAGAACCCGAAAATATAAGATTTTTGGTACCCAAACATGCATATACACTAAAAATGGAAATCGTACCCCGTATTTTCTCGAGAGGCCCCAAAGGGTATCTCCCCTCACAATCTCTATCGTTCGAGGCGACGATGGCTTCTCACAGGCGACGGCCTTCTAAATAAACAGAAAAACGAAAATCAAAATCATATGATGTGAAGAAAGAGGAGAAAATAAAGGGTATTTTCGTACCTTGGGTTCTTGGAATGGTGCTGTAGATTCGAAGGGTTTTGGGGTTTTGTTTTGGTTGAAGTTGGGGGTGAGGGCTTTGATGATGCTCATTGCGATGCCTGAGAAAACTACGAATCCTGCCGTTTTGGCAACGGCTGCCTCCTTGCCGTTCTCGTCTCCGCCTTCGCCTCTGTTGGGTTGCGGAGCGGACATCGTATCGGTTTCGATTGTATCGTGTCGGCCCCTTTCGGCCTGTTTTAGGGATGGGAAGAGGGGAGATCGGACTTCCTGCTGCTTCGTTTTTGGGGTTCGGACCGAAGAAGGTTCGGAGTAATTTAGGCTCGGACTGCCGGGGGAGTTATTTCATGTACATGGCCTGCTTTTTTCAGGAGTACACACGATTTCTCGTTCTGACGGGTGGGCCAGATAGTTCAGTAATCCATGCGGTTGGTCTGTTGATTCCCACCGTTGATAGACAACAACCCAAAATTATTCCACGGAAAGTTACTAAAAACGGGTATTAATACATTTTCCATTTGAATGTGAATTCTTCCATTTCTCTTCTGAGCTCTCTTTAGGACACAAATCGAAAGCTAAGATCTTAGTTTGAGGTTTTTTAATTTTTTCCAAGAAATGATCGAGCGGTCTAGATCACCGGACATTGGATGCCATTTGAAATAATTGGATACTTGTGAATCCTGCGAAGAGGTGCGGGCGGCGTATCATTTAACTTTTCCAGGGGTTACCGTGACGTGTGAGTGCCATCCAATCCGTCCATTAAATGTGCTCTCCAATTTTAGGCTTAAATGTAAATATCTAATCAAATCAGTGAGTCAGGTGGGCTACATCCAGTGGAACAGTGGAGGACACTGGGAAAGGGATGCTCACCATGGAAACTTCTGGAGTTAGAGCCCACAGTGTTGCGTATCTGTAGGCCAAACCCATTCATCAGGTGCGAAACACCAGGATTAAGGGATACGGTGATAATAAAATCATTAAAAAAAAAATAAAAAATCTGGGCCAGAGTTGTTTAAAAAAACGTATGTGAGCCCCTACCGTTGATCCAATAGACCTACACTGTAGTGCTCTCTGCTAAGGTGTACACGAACCAAGTTAGCTCAGTTAGCTTGTTCAAGCACAATTCGACCCGGTTCGAAGCTGAGTTCACGCAGAGTTGAGCTGGTTTTTTTAGTTCCAAAAATTTTCAAACCGCATTTAAGCTTGTCCGAGATTGACTCGACTTGAATCGAACCCCAACTTGAATCGAACTAGTTCGGTCACTTAGTTACTTTGATATTAATGTTGCTCACCGAGTGTTCGGTGAAATGACTCACAACTTGAATCGAACTGGTATGTACACGAAACAAATACCATTTTTTCTTGATTTTGATATTTTCTATAAATTGTTTGATGAGATATTTGTTGCTCTTTTACATACACAGAAACTGAAAGAGCCCTGCATGTGTTTATGAAAATGCGAATCAATTTTGTCTTGAACTCGACTTGAACTGGTCAAATCATTCACCGAACTAAGTCGACCTGGCCAGTCAAGCTCAAGGACTGAGTTCAAGATGGGGTCAATTAATGGCTGAGCCAAGTTGAGCTGAGGCTAGCTGGACTTGGTTTACAACCCTACTCTCAGCTCAAAGGTGACAATTATAGTGAGACGCAGTTTGGCTAGTGCCCCCGACACCAATCAGCTAGCTGGTGTCACAGCTCTGTAGGCCCCACCGTGATGTGTATGCTTTATCCACACTGTCCATCCATTTTGCTAGGTCATGAGCATATCCAAATCTCAGGTGGAAAACAGTGGGGATTGAACGTACACCATTAAAAACTTTCTAGAGCCCACTCTTAACATTTATTTGCCATCCAACTTGTTGATAAGGTCATGTGGACTCAGATGAAGGTAAAACACAAATATCATATCGATCCAAAACTTCTGTGGCCCTCAAAAGGTTTTCAACGGTAAGCGTTCAATTGGGGATTCCTGTGATGTGGTCCACCTTAGACTTGGATCTGCCTCATTTTTAAGTTCATGCCGAAAATGAGCTGAAAAAATAGATGAACAGCTTCGATGGAACACATACATCATGGTGGGGCCCACAGAGCTTGCACATCAGCTAGCTGGCTGATGTTGGGGTCACTAGCCAAACGGCGCCAGTTATAATAGTAGAATCGGGGACATTTGCTGATTTGATGTAACCGTTGTTTATCTTTGTCCTTCCATACCGTGTGTAGTCATGATCATGTGGTTCTGGTTGGTCCATGTGATTTTCCATTTGGGCCGTTACAGTAGATCCCACGAACGCTCTTGATCTCATCCACGTCTAAATGCGTCAACATTTAGATCACGTACAGCTTTTGTGGTCCACTAGGACCAAACTACTACAGAGGGATCTGTGTCACGCATCTTTTGTCTTGCATGCTTCATCCAAAACCATACATGTAATGCAAATGGGCAAGATCAGAAGGTTGGCAAGGTGGGTCCTACCGTGGAGGGGCCATATCTCGAAAATATTGAGGGAAAGTGTTCTTCTAGAATACATACCTTCTGTCAGATGCATGGGACCATAGCCGTTGGATCTGGGTCGTGTTTAGTTGTCTAATTAACTGTCTATTTGATGAGATGATATGCGAAAACTTAAAGTGGGCGCCTAAAAAATCTTTAATGATGGGAAGATCTCAAGCATTCGATCTGTTTACGTCCATCTATGCTGTGCTGATATGGACTAATAACAATTTGGCCATCTGTTGACATTGACGCGGGTGGAAATCATACTTGAAATGAAGATTTTTTTGTTTGATGTTCCTTTGGCAATGTGCATTGCATTATTAATGCAAGGTGCAAATCCTTTCGCGTATCCTTTAAGAGCAAAACGACACATTTCCGTGTCTATGATTACCCAGCCAATTAATAAAGTAACTTTCCTAGCACATTTATAAAGATCCATCCATAAATTCTTATATATATATATATATATATATATATATATATATATATATATATATATATATATATATATTATCATGGATCAAGTTATGATTTACTTAGTGAGGCTCTCTTACGATACTTCTAAAATGAGAGATCATTCGAGAGACATCTAAATGGTTTATGGTGATAATGAAGATTCGTAATATTCCAAGATTGGACTGGTAATCAAGTAATTTTCGGCTACGTTTTGGACCAAAACCAATAGGGGACAAATATTGTTGATGCCGGAATTTGGTCGATCCTGTTCTACCCCCTTGCAAGCTCACTCGGTACCTGCAAATCAATAGCGGACAATGAGACATTGGGGCCACTAATTGTGGTCAGGGACTCTCTGATGCTTAAGTCAAGGTAGGCTCACAGTATGCATAGTCAGATCAAGGTAGTTGTGCATACCTTTCTTCCATGGTAAGAAGTGTATTTACAAGTCCTTTGGGCTGTTTACATATTCAGCTGGATTTGTTGAATATGCTGGAGGGACCCGTATTGTAGTGTGAATATACTCTCGGATATTTCTTTGATTGTGCTTCGCTTAGCGTAATCTTCGATTGAGATCTCGTTAGACAGTCCCGATATCCATGCAATTTCAACTGCGTTTTGAACCAAAACCAGGAGGGGATGAACACCAAATGAAAATAGATCCTTGTTCGTACATCAATCGAAATTAAGAGAATCGGAGAGCTCGATGGTTAATTTGACCCCTCCAAGACCAAGATCAGAAGAGAGCGAGAGTTCAAGGTCACGTAGGATGTGGTTTAATCAAGTCATTAAGATGCATGACCATGATCTATTTGAGGCCTAGGATCAGCGGTAAAGGTTCCCCTAATTAATCTAGTTTTAGATACAATATCATCCATGAGGCCATTTACACGTAGATTCAGGAGCTATGGATCTAGATCTACATGGATTTTCTTATTCGGAATGCATATCAATAAAAGCATGAAGGATGCATGATTAGCAAAGAAACCCAATAAGGATTTAGCCACCTTAAGAACCTATAAAAGAAGCACGTGAAAAAGAGCTCGAGTCTCACGTTATACACAATTCATCTATCTGTTACATTTATCTTTACTTTTATTTCACTATAGGCTAGTGTAGTTCAATTTTAGCATGGATTACTATTGTCCAACACTATCGCTACAGTACCGTAGCATTAGATTATCCACAACTCTAAATTGCTGGATCCCGATCAACTGAGTTCTTACTTAGGTGATTATCTTTCTAGTCACATCTTGCTGACAATCAATCTCGATGATTTGTTTTTACAGACGAATCAAGTATTTATCGTTGGTTTATTTATCTAAATTGTTTATTATGATATTATGTAGATTATAATGAGTCATATATTTAAATATTAATAAAATCGGCATTGTTTAACCTTTTATTTTATTTATCATCTCTATTCCTTTGAGAAATATTATTTACAATTAATAATGAAAGAAAAGTTTTGAAGTCAGAAGACAAAAAGAATTCATCATAAAGGACTAATCCTACCCTTTTACAAATCAGTTATTTGTGATCAAAATCAGTGACTAATTTAATAGCTGAAGTTCCAAATCCAATTCTATGCATTCATTTTGGCAAGAGATGGCACCAATGCTCAATCATATATTGAATCAAGTATGACTCTAGGCACACCCACACATCATAATCAAACAACAAAATCTAAATACAAGCTCTGAATCACACATATGACCTTGTATTTGATTGAATTATGCAAATACAATCGATGGTCCATAAAACAATAACTTAAATAGTGTCAATATTTAAAGGATGCGTGCATCATTGATGCAATGATGTATGTGTTTTATCCCCTTAGTCCGTCCATTTCACTAGCTAATTTTAAGGCATTAACTTAAAAATGAGGTAGATTCAAATCTCGAGTGGACAACACCATGAGAGCAGGGGTGTTTGGACACCCATGTTAAGAGGCCACAAAAGTTACGGTGATTGAGCATCTACATTAAAAATTTATTGGAAGCCATAAAAGTTTGGGTGATTAAATACCCTTATTAAAAACTCGTTGGAGGCCACAAAAGTTTTGGATCAAGCTGACATTTGTGTTTTCCCTTCATCTAGGTGACCTAGTCAACATGTTGGATGGTAAATAAGCATTATAGTAGGTATTAATTAGTTTTTAACGGTGGGCATTCAATCACCACGGTTTCCTGTGGTGTGGTCCACCTGAGATTTGGATCTCTCTCATTTTTTGGCTCATGCACTAATGAATGAATGGCATGGATAAGATCCGTAAATCGCGTAGATAAAACACATACATCGTGAAGGCCCCCCGTACACCGACCAGTACCGAGGCCTGGCACTTGAGGGTCACTACCGAGTTCGAGTCTCTGACGGCTTAAAAATTTTCAGCCAAGTTTTCTCCAGCCGTGTATTTGTTTCGTAGGGTGAGGCCCATCTGATAAGTGAACCAACCTAATTCTTTTGACAGAGAATCTAGATAGTGGGAACAAATGAATTTGATCTTCTAGTTACGTGCCATGCTGGCTCACATAGTGCCGTGCACGAGAGTTGCATTGAACAAACGTGTGAGCGCGTATCAAAGGAAAACGCCTGCGTGACTCGCTACACACAACTTTCCGAGTCACTTCCTCTGATGTCGACGAAATGATTTAGCGTTCATGAAATCCACGCCGTCCGTAAGGTACCCCACCCTTTGATTGCCCAAAAAAATCTGCCTGATTCAAGGCTCAGATGGGCTACCCAATACAAAATTATACAAAAATATCTAAATTCACGTGTCATGGTCCACTTGGGTTTTGGAACATTGCGATTTTTTGCATCGCCTAATATGAATACATTGAATGACACCACGGTCGCCCTACATAAAACTAACGGTAGGCATCCCATCCCAAAATGATGTGGCCTACCTGAGTTTCGGATCATCATGATTTGTTTAATGTAGGCAGAACATAAACAGCGTACCTGATGAACGGAGTGGATTTCACGGAAGCTGGTACAAAACCCGGTAAGATTATCAATGCATCGTCCACGCGGACCACGCTATGTCACGTGCCGATGAACATACCCAAGTGTGGCGACGCGTGCATCCATGAGCCGTGAATGTAAGGCGGATAGATTGCCATGTCAGCCAGAAAGGACGACGGGAGAAGGGAATTGAATATTCCTGGATTTTTCTCCTCCTCAATTATCGGAGGAGAAGGGAATTGAAATATCAGGGACTTGGATGTCTTTATTTTTCTGAAGCAGCCTATTTCATGGAACATCTCTGTTACAACACCTTTTGAAACGTTGATTCGTTGGATTTCATTCATTGGTTCGTTTGGCTATGGCTCAATTGCTTGCACCGGTTTGCACTGATACCCTCAAATTCCAGACGCCCTTTCCTTTTTGTTCGAGAAATCGAAGCCGCAGGTTAGAGAGGACCATCCCATCCAACGGTGGGAGGCGAAGAGAGGTGAGAATCAAGGCCACGGCTAACAATTCCGTTGCTCAGGAGGCGATCGCTGATGACTACTACTCCGTTTTGGGGCTGGTACTTCCCAGACTTCCCTCTTTCTGTTTTCTCCGTAGACTTCTGTGTTAGTTTAGCACCATTTAAGAAATATCGGGGACTCGTCCACCGTACACATGGTGTAGTTGTACGGCAATCTAGACCAAATCGCTGGATCAACTGTCAATGGAGCATGAACAAGAATTACACTGTGAATATGTAGTAACAATCTGATTCTTCCTCTCTGATATGGACCATTCATTTAATAGGCATCAATTGAATGGTTAGGATTGCTTGATCACTGCGATTCTCGAGATGTGCGCTATTCGCAATTTGGATCGTCCTAGCTGTACATCGTTGCCACGTTCGAGGAAGATGAGGTGACCTATCATATGAGCCTACTCCTCAAGTTATGGTAATCCTAGTTGTATGGGGATGCATGGGAAGTCTGATCAAATTGATCTGGATTGTCCATTGGATCGACTCACCGATCTGGACTGTTCATTAGGTCTGACAGACATTTCATGGGCTACCATTCAAATATCACACCAATCAAACAATCTTAACCATCTGATCAATATCCTTAAAATGTGGTCAAGATTGTTAGTAAAAAAAAAGGTCCATCTATTTGTTGAGGTCCATCACTACTTGCTTGTGATTCTAGAGAATCCCTTTTGTTGGCAATCCTAACCATCCTTTCCATGGCTTGGAAAAAGATGTCTGTAAACGATGATGTTGAATTAAGGATAGATTGCATCGTCTGATCAGTTTGAAAGTAGACGTGATCCACCATTTTAATGATCGAACCAATAATTTGTATGATCCCATCATGGATTGGTTGTAGTTCCAAGGAATCACCTTGATCAGATGATCGTAACCGTTCCATCCACGACTTCGAAAAGAGAGAATTTTTTTGGATGGATAGGATCATCTGATCGGTGTGATTTTTGTGGTGTTCCCAAAGCATGGACTGGATCTAATCACTGTATGTAATGCTAATACTCCCACTAATTGCACACAACTTGTCTCCACATTTTTTTTTTCCACTTAAGTTCCCATGGGAGATGTGTACAGGATCTGAACTGCTCAACTAGCAGGGTCCACCACACATGGGTCACGGCCAAAAGAACTCTTGATTGGACAATCCAAATGCACAATTTGAGGAAGAAAATGCCCAACAGCCTTTTTTGGGCCTGTTCTAATCAAGTAGTTTGGGAAAATCCAATTTGGCCTACTTTTAGGCCAGGGCACATAAGTGATGGATTCCGCTATTCAAATGGTCTTGATCTTGTATGATGTGTCCCCTTAGTAAGTCATAGGCAGAAAGTCAAGCGAAATTATCGTTGCCCACTTAGCAGATACCAAATACTTGCAATTATGTATGAAACTGGTGGGCCACCTGAAACTGATAAGGTGGGCTACCAGCATGGTAGGTGTGATCCTCACATTGGAAAACCATCCGAGCATGACCATGTCTGATTTTCTGCCTGGATCTCCGCTTTTCGAAAATGCAGTCTGATTTCTATATTGATCGTCGTTACTGAATTTGTGTCTCGGCATCATGGAGTTGCTTTGTTTGTCTTTACGGCGGTGGCTTCAATACAGAGAGCTGATTCTCTTAAACCATGCGTCTTCGATGGTTTCTTTCTTCATCACATGACCGCCTCTTATCAGCTTCCTTCTGATTGTTGTTCAATATTCAGTCTGCATTTGGAGGCACAATTGAATTGAATCACAAACATTCAGTTTCGTCACTAGGAAATAACAAGAGTTGATCATGTTTCCCATCATTCATAATGAGGAAGTAGTCCTCAAATAGCAGTTATGCTTCTCATCCAACTGAGAGTGAAGCAATTGCTATTTGGAGCCTACATGCACTATATGGATGCTGAAGAAGCAAACTGCAATTTGGTTATTTCCACTTTTATTCGATATTGCATCGAAACATGCCATCATAGTGTCCGAATAATCAGTTATAGCTTCTTAATGTATGGTTGGTCCATGTTTCCAGCTGCCAGATGCAACACCAGCACAAATAAAGAAGGCCTACTACAACTGCATGAAAGCTTGTCATCCAGACTTGAGCGGAGATGATTCGGAGACGACAAACTTTTGCATGTTCATCAATGAGGTTTATGGGGTGGGTTCTCCATTCAAAATTTCAAAAAAATTGCTAAAATGTAGTTGTTTGAAGCTTATGCTTTTGCCATCAGCTAATGAGGAATGAGCTTAATGCAGGTACTCAGCGACCCTGTGCAGCGTATGGTTTATGATGAAATTCATGGGTATGCATTGACTGCTATTAACCCGTTCTTAGACGACACCAGTCCAAAGGATCATGCGTTCGTTGATGAATTTAGTTGCATAGGTAGGAATGAATTACACTGTTTTGGCAGTATCTATGGGTCCCTCAGTCTCTGTAAGTGGTCCCCTTGGTTGGATAATCCAGGATGTTGATCTGGTGGGCCCCAGAATGAATATACCTGGCTCTAAAATCTCTTTGATGGGCTATCTCGACCCTTTGCCTGTAGTGGTTAAGAAAAGAAATGCAGCGATCACATTCAACTGAAAACACACTAAAGAATTCATTTCAAGGATCTTCCAAACGGAAGAGTTTTGTGACATCGTCCATCAACAGTGGGCCCATGAGATGAACAGTCTGGATCACTAAATCATGGGAACCCGTCGACAATCTGAAATCCTAATGATTAAATGCATATCATCAGGTCGAGGATGATATAATGCTTAGTAAGTTGTAAAATTGTAATTGAATGAGACGATTGATCATCACAGGTTTGTCCCAGCTATTTGTGTCAGCTTATTCTCATAAGACAACTATGAGCCGTTTTGAAGAACTGTTTCCTCTTAATATTTCCAACTTTTTCTAAGGATGGAAATGACTTTCCTTCCTCAATGTGGAAACTAGGAAGCAATGAACATGGCTGAATGGTTGAACATATTGTACGTGTACACTAGTCCAGCCCTAACCCTGAGGGATGAGGCAATGGGAAAACCAGTTTAAACCCTCATCTTTCATTCATAAATGTTGAAGGGGAAAAAAAGTACCGGAAGAAGGGAAAGTGAAGGAGAATGGAGGGAAAGAGGGAAGAAGGGAAAAGAGGAGAAGGCACAAGCACTAGGGTTTGAGGAAACCCTAGCTTTGATACCATGTTGACGGGAGGAGAAGACAAATTTGGGGAAAATTGTGTCTTAGGGAGCTAACGACCTCCCTAACCTATTTTATTAATAAGAAAATGATCCAATGGTATGGTGTCCTGAGGGAGCACCGAATAAAACAATAAGATTCTCTCTCTAGTAATAAAAAACGCATATGGAAGAAACATACATGGCTGAATATATAGAACTTCTAATGGATATGAACAGATCATACTCAGTATTCTGCTTAAGAAGTCCTCAGCTTCGAAAGTCACAGCTTCATTTCCTTGTGTGGACAGGCTGTAAAAATTGTGCCAGTTTGGCCTCAGATGTCTTTCGAATTGAAGAGGACTTTGGAAGAGCAAGAGTCTGCAGCCAATCAGGGAATCCTGAATTAGTTCAACAGGCTATTGATAGTTGGTAAGTGACTGTTTCTGCAATGTAGCTGCGAGTATTTGTAGAGTATTCATTATTTGCATGGCACAATTCTAGAATGCATTTCAAAATATGATATGCTCATTGTTTGAACTCAAAATGTATACAATTAAGGAGCAGAACAGTACTTTTTTGTTGCAATATTTCACATTTTATTGATAGGTATGTCCCAGTGAGTCTCTTGTGCATGTGTTAGTAATGGAAGAGAACTTACATGCTGTTTATAACCCACAGATATGCCTTTGTGGCGTTCCATAAAGTAGGTAGACTTTGATTTTTTTTTTTTTTTCCAGCTCCTTTTCATGATCACAGATCCAATGAAATCATAGGAATTGATGGTGGGTTTTTACAACTCGACTCAATTTTGCTTCATGGAGCACTGATATTATCAATAGTAACACCAGTATTTTCTCTTTCTTACTTCTTTGCAAGAAGTCAAGTTAGTAAGAAGCTTCTTGCCCTTTCTTGTACGAGGTGCAGTCCAGTGGTACTGGTACCACCCTAAGCTTACAGTGGTACAGGATGATGTGGGTCGCACATGATGTATGAAGGCCATCCAACATGTGCATCAGATGCATCACCTCATATGACTCCTAGTGCCAAAAATCATCCTGATCCAATGCTTAGGTGAGCCACAACATGGAACAATGTGAGAGAGGATGTCCACCATTGATTTGCACGGGGCCTCACTGGAATTGCAAAACAGCCTGAGTTTTGGCCTGATCGGCCTATATTCCATATATGCAACATGGTTGGCCCTCCATCCAAATCAAGGGTGGGTGTGACCTCCCAACTTGTTCCCTATGATGTGGCACACCTGATTAACACATTAACCTGATTTTTGAGCTCTGGGGGTAATATTTTTTGACACATCTAATGGACATGAATTTCTTTCATGCATCACAGTGCGCCCACATCTGTTTGGTGCCACTGGAGCTTACTGGTACCACTACCACTAGAGTGTGTCGCTTTTTGTATTTCGAAGCCTTTGACACACATATGCCAGGGATGGACCAACAGATCTATTGACGCAGGGGAGGACGTGAGGTCGAGCACTGTCTTCCTCAAGAGGATAACTATTCTGAATCCACAGAAAAGAAAGCAAGAAAATAGAAATAAATTCTAATAAATTCGAAATTGATTGATTAATAATCGTCTAATGTGTCTCCTTACACCATTAATAAAGAAAAAATAAACCAAAATTCTTAATTATAAAAAATGGCAAAATTCTAACTCTAATAAAAATCCTAATTCTAATAAAACTCTTCTAAAGCCTAATTTCTAAAAATAAAAATTCCAAATAAGCTTTCTCTAGAAGAGTCCTAGTATAATTAAAAGTTATTTCTAAAAAGGAAAAAAAAAAAATCTAAAACTCTAAAAATAGAAAAATATTAAAAAATTCGGAATTACTAACAATAGTATTTTTTTCCCTAAAAATTCGTTTTTGAGCTGAAAGCGCGCGTTTTCTGACGAAACAGACAGATACGACCCACTTTGTGGGTCGGTTCACCTCGGATGGCCTGTTTCAATAAAGATTGATAGGTTGTGCACCCCATAACGATACCCGGATCAAAAGTTACAGTCGATTTACGGTCTACCTTCTTTTGGCCCAACCGTGCTAGGAACGTATCTGTGACACTTTATACATCAGACCCCTCCACCTGAAAAAAACTCGTTCTCAAGTTATTCAAGGGACTTAGCTCATGATTCTGAGATAACTTGTGACTCCAATGTTTATTAGCCCTTTTCTCATACTTGGCATTAGGCTCTTTAGATAACACAATACATGTCTTTATGCTTTCCTTGACTTGATTAGTATCGATCAGTTCCTTCACTTTTACCTTCAAGATCTCACATTCTTTCTGATAACATGGGCAATTAGGCAGACTTTTCCCTGAGACGGGATCAATATGGTCTTGTATATCTCGTATGAGAGATAATTTATTAGGAATTCATTGAGCACAACCGACTTGAACTCCTACAACACTGGTTCCAAATCCTCTTGGATGTTCATAGGATCCGCATATTTTTTCTCTTCAACTAATGCATATATATCTCCCGTTTCCTCAGATTGTTTAATAAAGGCCTGTTCAATCATGAGAGATTGTCCTTCCACTTTCGAAGTCTTGAGTTGGTTCTCTGTTCCCATAGGGGTCACATGTTCGCTACTGATGAATCCTGTGGTCTGTTGCAACTCCGTTTTGACCCAGTTACCTCTCGTCGACAAATAATAGGATTTCTCTGCATAATCCTTTAATGATTGGTTATCTTGCCAATAATTTTGATTTTGTTGGAATAATACCTGATTGTAATTGGTAGGGAGGAATCGCATGCACAATAACTTCTTCCGCGATCATGTGCGGATTGGCGCCTTCATCTGTCTCGTCCGCTCGAGTTGAAGTTGTTCCCACCAATCTGAAGCTTTGCCCGTCAACTTGTAGGCCACTAGTTTAACTTTTTTTTCTTTTACGATGTTTATGTAGTCGAAGAAATGTTCGACTTCAAGCAACTAATCGAGGAAGTCCTTGAAGTAGAGTTGGCCATTAAAACTACGAAGATCGACTTTCATCTTGAATTCTTCATCCATCCTGTTGTTCACTGATAGCATCGCCCTACGATCAGTATGATTACGAATTCCAACAATTGCTGGTGGTGGATTACCACCATGAACACGGATTTGCCCTAGGGCCTCCGTCAAGCGATCCGCCATGCAATCGATGGAAGCCTACAACCCTTGCATGGCTTGCCGATTCTCTCACTGCGTTGCTTCGAAAGTTGCCGTCGTTAAAGGTAAATTTCCTGGAGCACTGTCCATGGGATTGTTGCCCGACCCGTCGTTAGAAGCCATCGATCCGAGGGAAAACCTTGCTTTGATACCAAATTGACGCAGGGGAGGACGTGAGGTCGAGCACCGTCTTCCTCAAGAGGATAACTATTCCAAATCCATGGAACTTCTCTGGACTCTTCACAGAGACTTCTCGAATCCACGAGGAAAGAAAGCAAGAAAATAGAAATAAATTCTAATAAATTCGAAATTGATTGATTAATAATCGTCTAATGTGTCTCCTTACACCATTAATAAAGAAAAAATAAACCAAATTCTTAATTACCAAAAATAGCAAAATTCCAACTCTAATAAAAATTCTAATTCTGATAAAAAGCTTCTAAAGCCTAATTTCTAAAAATAAAAATTCCAAATAAACTTTCTCTAGAAGAATCCTAGTATAATTAAAAGTTATTTCTAAAAAGTAAACAAATTCTAAAACTCTAAAAATAGAAAAATATTAAAAAATTTGGAATTACTAAAAATAGTAATTTTTTTTCTTAAAAATTCGTTTTTGAGTCGAAAGCGTGCGTTTTCTGATGAAACGGACAGATGCGACCCACTTTGTGGGTCGGTTCACCTCGGATGGCCTGTTTCAATAAAGATTGATAGGTTGTGCGCACCGTAACGATACCCGGATCAAAAGTTACAGTCGATTTACGGTCCACCTTCTTTTGGCCCAACCATGCTGGGAATGTATCTTTGACACGTTCTACATCATCTATGTAGCTGTAAAACTCTTTTTTTGATTCAAATGTTCTCTCTTTGTTCCTTTTTGAATATTTCAAACTCACTGCTTTAAACAGTTGGGTGACTCGAACTTTTTCATTTTCAGCCCAGTCGATTGCATTCACTGGACTTCTGCTGCTCAAGTTTCCCTGCTTGAAGATGAAATGCGCAGGGTAGAGAGAGTAAATGTAAGATACTTTGCTCTTATTTTGTAGTGATTCAAATATCCAACTTTTGATGATTTTTGCTCATTGGAACAATATGAGATCCAAAGTTTTGGACATTATAGCTTAATATCCATTCTTTACCACATGGAATTTCATGGTTGAAACTCAATCAGATGGGTTCTAAATATCTGGGAATCTCCCAACGCAAAAGCATCTATAAATTCATGGAAATCAGATTATGTGAATTCACTATCTTGAATGCTTGTTGGATCTGTACGTTGCAGGCTTCCATATAATGTGTAATTCTTCAATCACTTAAGAGAGCTTGAAGTGTCTTGATACGTATAAAGATATCTTTTTAACGACAGATAAATGTTTACAAATGACTACTCTCTTGTCTCTAACAATTGAAAAAGAATAACTTTGTGTTGTCACTAGAGATTTACGTATGATACCATGTTCATGGCGCCAAAGTTGAATTTGTGCAAGACCAAGGGTAAAATACAGTTGATAAGCGATAAATTAGTCTATTTTAACTGTTTGAATTTAGAAACAATTTTAGTGCATTTTCAATAAAAAAAATTAGTTAAAATTTTGAAATAATAAGCTCCTTTTAAGTTTTATTAAAACTGAGGTATTCTATGATGCTTGGCTGTAATTGTTTGCTTGAGCAGCCGTACAGGCGGGGCATGCTTCTTGTAAATTCACGAGTTGCAAATATTATGAAAATGCAGATACTGGAACTCATTGGTCTAGATTCTTCTGTTTATGGGGGGACTGCATCAATTTGCACTGGCCTGTTCCAGAACCTGGGTAAAAGAAGAAGTTGATGTCCAGTGGCATCCAATCGTTGAAGGTTTGCCAATTTCTGGGTGAAAGGCTAAGATGATGATGGTGGTGGAGAATTAAAAACAGGATTTGAGTGTGACTCTTGTGCAGTCTGTATAAAGAACTCATGCATCCAATTCAGTGCAGAAATGAAAGTTTGGTATCGTATCCAAGAAGAAGAAAACTGGTTCCTTCATCAAATTCCAAGGAGACATTACATAGCATTACAATTTTATTTCTAGGCATGTGAATTAAAAATAAAAAAAGAAGACTAAAATAAGAGCAGTTAGAGCAATAAAACATTGCGAATTAACTCTGCAGTATAGAGCACACTCCTGAAGCTGAAGAATGCAGATATCTCATTCCAGCTTGACCAAGAGAGAATCAAGTATGTCATATTCAAGTGTCTTCATGAAGATCTTAGCTTTCAACATTGGGACTGCTAATATTCCCTATCCTTACTTTATGTTTATTGAAAATGACAATCCAGTTCAATATATTTTGTTCATCACTGGAAGTTAGGTTTACAAAAATGTGGCGGTAAACCGTTCTTACATGGCGTTGTTGTTGGAAGATTCCTTTTTGATGTTGGGAGACCCACTACAAGCAATTATGCATTAATGGGATAATCTTTTAGCTCAGAAAAGGTTGAAGTAATGTTTAGCATCAATATCTAGTGCTAAAGGAATCTACTATGGCGAATGACAAAGCAGATCAGTGGACCTCTAGGAGGAATCCATACACCTGTGATTGGAGAATTTCTCCTCATCCTTGAGAGTCCTTATGTATTGTTTAGTGGTGCTCTGTTTTGGTCACCCTCTCTTTGCTCTATTTGTGTTGTAGTTTGTCTAATTGTCTTTCTGCCTTGAGCTTACATCCTTGTCTTTTTAGTTTTGAATATATCCGAGTGTTATAAAAAAAGAAGCCTACTATGGTGATCTAGCACTAAGAAGCCCAAATTGTTTCAAAAAAGTACTGAGGAGGTCGGTAGCTTTGAAGTGTTCTCAATTGCAAATATGAATCCTTAGGGATTCCAATTTTGCAATCCTATGAGTGGGATGGTTTTGAATAAATGGTATAAACGTAAATGGAAAGAAAGGCTATATAATGACCCCAATTAGTTGAGATGAGGCTTAGATGATAATGAAAGAAAGACTGCACAAAGAAGTATTATTTCTGCAATAATATGACTCCCACATTCTATTTTTGTTTAGTCATATGCCCTTTTCATTGAAGTCTTTTACTTTGGTTGTCACTTGAAAATTGGAAGTTCAATCATGGAGCTTAAATTTTGGTTGTCAAAGAGATGGTAGAACTCCCTTTTTTTTTTGAAGGATATGAATAGAACAGCTTCCATTTTGCATACTACTAAATATTATCTACCCCACTGTTAAAGAACTGTTGAATATTGTATTTTAAAATCCTAACTCTCTTTGGTATTTCTACAATATAAGGATTAAAATGGTTGGTAATGTGTCTCAATATGAGCAGGTTGGACTGATGCTTGCGGGAATGGGAGCCAACTCTGATGTTTTCAGAATGGTAAGATTAGGATAGCTGTTGATTTGTTAGGCGTACATTACTGTTTGATCTCTTACACTATTTATTTGTGTGGCAGGCTTCTTCTCGGTGGGAAAAGCGCCAATCAAAAGTCTTGGTAAAAAAACGGATTCCTCTTTAGCTTTCATTCACAAAGCATGCGTGCGCATACGCACAGCACACACACACACAGAGGGAGGGAGGGAGGGAGGGAAGCTTGTGTTTGAAGTTTGTACTCGTCTATTTTTTCTCTTCCATTTAAGAAGTTTCTGTGTATTCCACTTATTTGAATTAGTCACTAGAGAAAATTCCTCATCCTTCATTTTGTTTATAATATTCGATATTGCCTAAAAACTCATATATTTAAGCTAGAAGTATTTGCTCAAACCTCTTTCTCTTGATGGTATTTGACCTATCACCATGCATAGATGATAAACAATAAGTTGAGATTCACTAACATAGAAATTAGAACAATGTTACAACATAAAGAGGCCAATCCTGCTAAACAATTCTGGATCTAATTGCATCTTGTTGAGTTCCTCTTGATTAATGGAGCAAAGGTCTCCTCATGAAAACTCCATATTTCTGAGGGCAAGCAATTGCCACCAGCATGGCTTTTTACTTCTCAGCTTTCCCATCAAACCGTCGCTGTATTTTGTAGGTCCACTTGTGGACACAAAGAAGAGCATCTAATTCTTGTTTCATGTCTTGCTTCCAACAAATTCAGTGAATTCTGTCGAGAGTATCTTAGTTCACATAAAGAGTTGGAAGCAAGAAATGGACTATAAAATTTGGAAAGGAGTTGAAGATGCAAAATATCAAGTAGGATGCAGATAAGATGGACACTTTCATATCTCAACAAGGGGGGTTTATGCAAAAAAAAAAGTTGGATATTTAGAAGAAGCAGAAGTATGGAAACTTCTTGAACATGAGTACTATCCTTTTGGATCTCAACACCTCAATGGTGCCTCTAATGCACTTCAAAAAGATGACATCTTCTACTTCACTTTCAAACAGTCAGCGTTAATACTTGTTCCTTCACCATTATAGCTGCTTTGACCTCCCTTGTCCAAATATTCGTGGACATCAATTTTACCTGATTAGTTAACTCCCTAAATTGGAAGTGGCTTGATCCTCTATAATATTGTTTTATTATTATTATTTGAGACTAATTATCATACTGTAGATGACTAAAAAGCAGCCTGCTGCAGCCAAATTAAGTGCTGAAGCTTGGTATTCAGCGATGTCATCTACTTGCAGTGAGGATGCCTACTTTTTGTTGTTTCGTTGTTTTGTTTGATCTCAACGCTCACTCGTCTCATATATTACTATGTTGTGAGTTGTGACAACAAAAATGCTTTTCCGTTTGCCTCAAATATGTGTCTTTGATGGGTGCACCAAACACATTTGAGGCCCAGTGTTACTTGATGAGAGTGAATCGATTGTTTCCTTTCTTAAACTTCCTGGCCTTTTCCCGCAGTCAGTAGCCTAACCATCATCATCTAAACCTTATCCCAACTAACTGGAGTCGGCTACATGAATCCTTTTCCAACATTCCACTCAATTAAGGGCCACAATTTAAGTTAGACCATAGATCATCATGTCTTTTCTTACTACCTCCACCCACATCCTTTTGGGCCTTCCCCTCGCCCTTTAGAACCTTCAACTTGTACTAAATTTCTCCTTCTAACCAGTGCAGTTCTTGGCCTCCGCTGCACATCATCTAGGTCTGCTTTCCCTCGTCTTATTACCTATTGATGCTACACGTAAATTTCCTTGAATGCATTCATTTCTAATTGTATCTTTCCTTGCCTTGCCACTCATTCATTTATAACTGTATCCTTCCTTCTCTTGCCACTCATCCATCTCAACATCCTCATTTCAACTACACTATCCTATGACCATGTTGTTCCTTAACTGCCCAACATTTTGTCTTATAAAGCATGGCTGGTCTTATAGCCATCCTTTCCCTTTATTCTTTCCCTTTCAGTTAAGTGGAGTCAGTAGCCTTTGATCGTGCCCTTTTTTTTTTTCCTTTCTTAAACTTGGGTTATAATTTCCCTTCCAAGTAGACAATATGTCTCCCTGAGACATTTATGGTAGGGGGTTGGTCACTTGTTCATGTGCTATTATTTCCTGATAACGATAAGCATGCAGTGTTCTCATTACTTCAGATACGTCCCTTGTATTTAAAAATTTGTTGTGATATTATTAATCTTTGAAGAACCTTATAAGTTGGGATAGTGACCTTTCGAAATTCAAGGAATGAAATAATATATTATCTTTCTTTCTTCTTCTTCTTCTTCTTCTTCTTCTTTTTTCAAGTTCCCATTTCATTATATATGCTCTGCTCAATATCATTTATGCTTTAACAGTTCCTTAACTTGCATGCAGGAAAAAGCTAAGATCAGGATGTCGAAGCAAAAAACTTCTGACAAACCTGGATCATATTGGGATGATCTTTGGGGAAAGCCCAAGAACTACCAAACGTCAGGTATTTTGAATGAGAGAACTTATGTTGGATTATGTCTTTGATTTCCCTTTTTTTTTTTTTCACTTGTCATTTGCCTTTTTCTTCCATGACTTTCATGATATTCTCTTCATAATTATTGGGAATTACAGTATTTCATCAATAGTGTTTTTGTAGGATAACTAATAATTATTAAAAGAAAAGGAAGGAAAATACAACAGGGTAGGGGCTGCACACAAGCTATAGAAAAACAGGGGACCACAATATGGTGCAGAAATCTGCACAAATCCAATGCTTCTTCCATGAAGTCAGCCACCCTCTATGGACTTACGCCTGACTTGGCCAATGAAGTTGCATTACCAGAATCCGCTTCGATAATTTCCCGGAGAAGATTAAAAATAGATATAATCGTGGTTGCTTGAAGGAGAGTCAGTGCCTCAGCAAAACTTGAATCCTTGATGCCAACAGGGCCCGAATTAATGATCAGATCTACACCTCTTACATCGCAGATTGATCCACTAACTCCGATCGAACCCCTCCAGCCAACTAGAGTAGTCTATCCTGCAAGATACGGGGGGAAAATGGTTATTATCACATTTGCACAGAAGCGGGACCTGGGCCTTCAGAGCATTTTACTGGCAATGCAGCACCTCATACCAATTTGATTCCAGCCCTGAATCTTTTATCAGCTTTAAAATACAAGCAATGGAATTTTTTTTTTTCACAATGGTACTGCCACGAGACTTCTTACCTTCAAATACTCTCTTATTTCTGTCTAACCAGATGGTCCGTAAAACAGCATGCCCCACCATTTCTGAGATCAATCTCCCTATCCCGTCCTTGCAGAGACTGTCCACTTGATCAAGTTCACCACTGTCCCTGGGAAAACCCAACTGCCGCCAAATTTCGCCACCACAGTGCCCAAAGCCACTTGCAAATAAGCTCCTAGTTTGCAGATTGGTTCACGGGATTTTCTCCAATATAATTTTAACATGCTCTGTTCAATTTCACATCATTTGCTACTTTCCATGAGAGGGAACATCATATTGAGGCCATAGATGCAGTTGAGATTTTAATTGTTTGAAATTCTTAGCTTGGACTCTTGGTACCTTACTGATCTAAAATGTTTGAGGTAATTAATTTCAGACTTTTATTTGATTTTTTTTTTCTTTTCTGAAAGCCATTTATTTGAAACTGGTAAATGATCAAACTAATTTACTCCCGTAAAGCTCCATTTGATCAGTAACATTGTTGATCTTTTATGTGCCTCGTATGCTTCTTCTGATGCTTCATAAAGCATGGACACCATGCTTTCACGGTGTTCTTGTTGGGACGAGTTCTCATCTCCATGTCCTTCTAAATAATTATGCTTCATCTTTGGGTGCAGTGATAATATTTCAAGTATTTTGCAAAGTTTTTGTGCTCGAACTCCTTGTTTCTTTAGTGTTTGCAATTAGTAATTCTACTTTGGTGGTCATTGTGGACATGCTAGTCACTTTGTGGTTTGAAAATATCCTCACATGATGCCTAATACTTTGATCCTTTGGTAGTTGGGGACAAATAGTTCTGTTAGCAAATAAATGCAACTTGTCAGGTATGTGACAAGTGAGGAACTATATGATGTGGTCCATATCTATGCATAGTATACATGTGTTTCAATGCCACCAAGTGGGATCCATGGTTTGGAAATCCATGGGTCATTGCATGCCTCAAAAATCTCCCGGATTAGAAGATCCTAGTGACCATATTGGGACATTTTCAAGTTGAATGTGGACTACTACTATGTTTCTCTTCTTAGCAGTCTATCTGTAATCGACAAACCGAGAGGTTAAGATTGTCCTATTGATCATATTCTTGTCAAATTCCCATAGATATGAATATTGGTATCATATCGGCCTATATGGCCATATTGTATCCATATCGGCACGAGACGATATGTGATATGGGGTTGTATTGACCCGATACGAAAAAATTAACCCGCATCAGCCTGTATTAGCCCGTATTGTACGGGGCCAATATGGCCGATATACCCATAAAAACCCAATTTTGATTTTTCTTTTTCTTTCAAAATTTCATTTATGTCTTATTATTATTATTATTATTATCATTTAAATCATGGAAGAAGCTTAAAAACTCATTTAAGCTAGATCTAGACCTATTTTGAGATTAAAACAAATGATTTGAATGTGATTCGGCAAAGCAAAGCGAAGTGGACCATTGTGGGAAAAATCGGAAAGAAGGGAAAACCTTCACTTTCTTTTTGATATTTTCATCCTTTTTTTTTTCAATGTAATGGTCCCTTGTTCACCAAATCATGCTTGATTTGTGTTCAATTATGGCTCATTTAGTTGACCTTCAACAAGTCAAAGCAACAGACAACATTCTCATCAAAGAATTGTCCAAAACAACATTACATGCATATCCAAGATACAAAAAAAGATTGATTCTTGAATATTTTATTGTTCATTTTTTTCTTTCTTCGTGATATTTTCCTTAAATCTTTGGCTTTTTTTTTTTTGATTGATACTGGCTGATATGGCCCTGATACTGATACACGATACTGTATCATTATCATATTTTCGCCGGGCCGATATGCCGCTCGATACCGACATTCAAAACCATGCACATTCCCTATGGTGTGAAACAACATGACAACGTGCTGGATCAGAGAACCATGGGTCCCACTTGGAAGAATTGAAAACCCATGTATGCTACAAGGATGCGGGCTATAATGCCTCTGTGATAAACATGCTGGAGCTTTTGGAATTCATAGCGAGCAGTACCTTTGTGGTTATTGTGGACATGTTCGTGGCTTTGTGATTTAATAGTTTCTGCATGCAATGGCTAATTGTTTACAGTGCTTCTCTATAAGGATTAAGATAGTTCCATGAGAAAATTAATTTGAATGGTGCGGGTACCGTACACCAACTACTATGAAATAACTGAGTTAGACTTTAGTTGTGAATGCTGTAGATGGTACGGTGGAATGAACAGGAGTGATTGGCAAGTGATGTCCTCATAGGGCTGTAGCCAGTGGCTACTTGGATGAATTCACTGCCCTCTTGGATTACCTTTTGATAATTCATGCTCAAGATAACGGTGTTTCAAATGTATGTTACTGCTTTTGAACTGAGCTACTATTTTCACACACTCTTGTTCAAGTTTGATGCACAAACCCTTTGTTCTTCTTCATTCGGTACTACAATAGTGCAATGTTGTACCTCTATTTTACTAGAAATAGAAAATATTGTGCCTCTCTTGTTGGGTGTGAATATCAGTTCTCTTTATAGTTTATACATTTGGATACCAAGCTATTGATATTTGGAACAGGATATAATGTGGTGGATTAGCTCCTTGTTGTCGAGGAGGAAGAACCCGACTGACTTTCACATATCATGAATATTTTCAAGGACTGGCTGTTGCTATTTAGCTCCTTTTATTGATTTAGACCCATTGCTGCCACTAATGTATATTACAAATACTGCAGAATTCTAATTCATTTGAAGGAAGCCCTTCCATTTTAAACTGTTGGAACCTCTGTCGAATTCCAACTGGAAGGGTTTCAATCCAATGCAATCACTCTGATCCACCTCCAAAACCAATCTGCTCTTCCCTTACTGTTTGGAACATATCAATTCTCTCCAAAACCATTATGTGGATTGAGCTTGTAAACTGATTGCCCACCATTTCGAGTTCCTTCTGGGGTTTCAGTATTTGCATTCTTCTTCTAGAAGTGTAGAAAGAATTTGATTAATGAAGATGCTGTGCATGCTTTTCTTCCATTTGGATAATTAGGAAATGTTTTGGTATGCAGAGGAGGAAGCGAAAGAGAGAGCGAAGAGAGCAGCAGCAGCAGCACGAAGATGGAGAGAATACTCAAGCAAAGGTGCGGACAGGCCACCAACCTTCAAACTTCCAGAGACAATCTCCAACAAGGACTGAACAAGGGTATTTTAAAGCATCTGTAAGTTCTTCCTATCACATGAAATCTATGTAAATCTAATTATTTGTAGACACCATTTCTGATAAGCAACGCTGTTGGTACCCCTTCCCCCATTTCATGTAATCTATGTAAAAATTCATTCCTGAGGGGAAATCATCACTATAGTAAAAATGCAATGAATTTATAAAGTTATACATGAATTTATGCAACTTCTGAGTTCACAAATGACTTGAATACCCTAGATTCCTTTTACAGGTTTGTTCATGCATCTCAGCTTAGATCTATGAACATCATCAATGAGCCCTTTGAAGTTCAAGCCCACTATTAGTGCAATCACAATCCACAATCAGATACCAGGTGCTTGTTATTTTCAAAACATGCCCATTTCATAAATGGCCAAATGCCCTTTGATTCTTTATGGAAATGCCCAAAAAAATATCATTCTTACTGTGAAATGGAGACACACCCTGTTACACTTTTTAATATTGATAACTAATAGTTAAAAGGCCTAGAGCCTAAACAATTACAATACACTGGAACCCACAACAGCAACAAGTCCTATTACAAAAACCCAAATCAAAATCATCACTAAAAAATAGAGAGAGGAGAAATCAGTGGAGAAAGTCATTCCATCTCTTATCTGACAGTGCAAGCAACCGCATAAGCCCATGACTTGAGATGCTCCTTCATGGCAATGCCATCACTGAAAGGTGGCATCTTGCAATGAAGAGATCGCCTTCTTGAAATTTCAAACTCACCCATTGGCCACCCAGTATCCAACCCAACCTCTTCAATACCATAACCCAATTCCATAAACCCCTTAACCTCTTCAAATTCGTTCATCCAAGGATTCGTCCCTCTCCTTCTCAAACCCGACTCACTACTTCTCTTTCTTCTCGTTCTTTGCTCCATCTTTAATGATGATTCATACTCGGCCATTGAGATATCAGAATTTGAGATTGTTTTCAATCCCAATCCAACCCCAACGTCTTCAATATCAAAACCCAATTCCGCAAGCCCCCTTACCTCCTCAAATTCCATCATCCACGGATTATTCCCTCTACTTTTTGCACCTGACTCGCCGCTTCTCTTGCCTCTCCTTCTTTGATCCATCTTTGATGATGATTCGTATTCGGCCATTGAGAAATCAGAATTTGAGATTGTTTCTATCCCGACCATAGTGTTTGGGGACTGATCATGTTGTTTTTTATGGATTGGGATTCTGGGTGTGGGTTGTTTTGAGTCTTTGAGATGGGTTGGAGTGATGTTGCTGCTGTTACTCCAAGAGGAAGGTGGAGGTTTGAAGATACTACAGAAGAACCAGTAAGAGTCCAAGCTCTCTATGATCTCCTCCCCATCCATTGAGAAATACCACTTTTTTTTTTTTCCATTGAAGTATGAGGCAGGTGGCAAGCTTTGTAAATATCATGGACTTGTATGGTGGACCCGGAAAAGAGATCCTAATTCAAACCAGAAAGACAACGGTCCACTAATGTGACCAAAATAACCTCGTGGTTTGCTCTGTGCATTGATAGGAACATCTAACTTTCTAAGCGCATTTTGGTCATTTGGTGAAACAGTTGGCGAGCATTAACCCTGCCGGCCGTGGGGAGTTATTTTATATACTCTGGCTGAGTAGGATGGTTCATAAGCATGCACAGAAAATCCTAACGGACGGATAATTTGATTCAAATTGAACCGTCCAGATCTTGGGACACACTATCGATTGTTTGTAGACCAAAAATCAAATTGCGCGGAGCATTGTAACCTCTGATTCATGGACATCTGAAACCATGACTATTTTCATTTTAACCGTCCAATGGACGCCTAACAACCAGTCATGTAGGACATCTTTCAACGTAATTGTTGGTTCATGATCCATCTTTAAGTGGGACCCGCAATGTGGACGGTTTAATATGAGTTCCATGCATTTCACCTAAAAAAAATTTGTAACTGCGCATGAGTCACGCACTCTGCCAGAGTATCAGAAAGATCCTGGCCTCCAGGGTATAACGCCGTGTTTGTCGAGGGCGCAGATTAGGTGAGATCCCGGACTCACCCAAGACGGTGCTGCCCTTACTGTGGGGCCCACCATGATCCATGTATTCTGTATCCACTCCGTCCATACGTTTTTCCAGATCATTTTAGGCATTATCCCCAAAAAATGAAGCAGATCCAATTATCAGGTGGACCATACCATGAGAAACAGTGGTGATTGACCATTAATGGGCCACAAAAGTTTTGGATCAAGCTAATATTTATTTTCCCTTCATCCAGGCTTACGTGACTTTATCAACAGATTGGATGGAAGATAAACACTACGAAAACATTAATGTGCGACTTAAGAAGTGTTTAATGGTAGGGCGTTTAATAAACACTGTTTCCTATGGTATGGTCCAGAGCTGATTATTGGATCTGCTTCATTTTTAGGATGATGTCTTAAGATGATCTGGAAAAATGGATAGACGGCGTCGATACAAGAATACATACATCATGACGGCCCCATGGTAGGAGCTGCACCGCCTTGGGTGAGTTCGGGGTCTCACCTAATCCGCACCCGTTTGTAAATTGGACAGTGGTCCGTGGTTTCGGTGTTTTTGACCAACAGTCGTGCACGCGGATTAACTACTGAACCTGACAGTAGCGAGTCTACTTCCAGTGACTTTTACCAAACAGTCGTCGACGCGGATCAGCTACTGAGCATGACTGCAGCGAGTCTAGCTAGCTACTGATGTGACGCCACCGTGTTCTCTGAGCCCCACCGTGATGTATGTGCTGTATCCA
This sequence comes from Magnolia sinica, assembly GCF_029962835.1. Taxonomy (NCBI): domain Eukaryota; kingdom Viridiplantae; phylum Streptophyta; class Magnoliopsida; order Magnoliales; family Magnoliaceae; genus Magnolia; species Magnolia sinica. The sequence continues at coordinate 10,714,096 of NC_080577.1, forward strand.
CACCATCAATCTATCTGTAGAGATTATTTTAGTGCTTAAGCCAAAGAATGAGGCAGATCCAAAGTTCAAGTGGGCCCCAACACAGAAAACAGTGAGGACAGTGATGCCCACGGTTGAAACCTTGCTAGGGTCCTTCGTGATGTTTATTTGAGATCTAACCTGTTTATAAGTTAACACAGACATGGAATAAGCTGAATCATAAATATTAGATTGATTGGAAGCTTATGTGTCCCAAAGAAGTTTTTAACGGTAAGTGTTCTATCCCCACTGTTTTCCGTGTTGGGATCCACTTGAGCTTTGGACCTTTCTTTAATCTCTCCGAATGGATGGACGGTGTGGATACAACATATACATCATGATGGGCCCACAGAAGGTGGTGACGTCACTTCAGTAGCCAGACCGCTACCGCGTACGACAACAGTCGTAGGCGACCGACTTTTGCGGACTTTTGCTGGATAGTGCCGCAAAAGTCTCCCAGACAGGTATTGGAAGCTAGGATATTTAACTATGAAAGATTCCCATTGCAAGCTCCATGCATGTGGCCATGTCGTATCAACGGTCTGTATCACAGAACCATGGGCAGTACCCATTCAAAAAAAAAAAGCCCGAGTATTCCATGCACATCATCATATAACTGAGCAGTGGTGGCAATCCGGCAATGACATCGAAATCTGGTTAAGGTAATGGGCACGATAATCAAGGGCCAGTGGCCTATCTGGATTGGATAGGACTTCAGAGCAAAAGTAGTCTAAAAGCTCAATCATTATGTTAAATTGCCGTGTTCTTTTCACATCAGAAACAATGGAATGGTATTATAAGTCAAATTACGTTGCCCTAAGCATTCTTACTCTTGCTCCATGGTAGACTCTCAAGAGTTTCAACAGCCCGTCAAGGGTTCTACTATCCATTAGTGGTGAAATCCCTGAATTTAGATAAGGCCATGATGATGTTTGTAAGAGATCACACGCTAAATCAGAATATGAGCCAAAAAAAGATAAATATCAACATCAAGCAGACCACATGACAAGAAATAATGAAAATCGAAAATCTATTATTGAACAATGCACAAGGTCCACTGTGATTTAAGGCCTCTTTGGATACCACCGAATAAGTTATTTTTTCTACTTACATCAGTAGATGAGTAGCTAATTTCAGATAAGTAAGTTGGTTTATGATTAGTTATAAGTAAAAAGTTTAAAACTACTTAATCACTTCGGTTAATTGTTTTTGCTTATATACTTTTTATAAGCTGTTGAAGAGAGACATAAGAAGAGACAAAAAAGAGGAGAAGCTGATAGGTATGTTGTTTAACGAACACACTTATTTACTTAATAAGTAGAAACAAAGATAAGCTACTTGACGGATAAGTAGCTTATTATAATTTATGATCCAAACACCTCCTTAATATGCCATCCACACCCTAATGAATGAAAAACACCAATATCATGCTCATTCTAAACTTTTGTGAACCCATTTATACTTAGATGGTAGGCATTTAATTGTCATTATTTCCTGTCATGTGGCTCACTTGCGTTTTGCATATGCCTCATTTTTTGGCTCATGTCCTACCATAAGCTTACAAAACAAAGGTTTGTTTACAAAATCTTTAGCAGATGAGGTTGGAGAGTGAATTTTTCACACATACATCACTCTGAGTCCTACCTATATTGCAGTAATCTCTTATCTGAAAAACAAGAGGTAAATCAAGATAGATTCGAAAAGATTTCATCGCGGTGATACTACAAAGGAACATGACATTAATGTTTCTTTTATCTAACATCCAACCATGTATCAAAAGCGATAATTGTGATTTGCATATTGAAATCCTCCTATCCAAACAGGCTTAAATGCATGAAGGGCTGGATTCCTGTGTTAGTTTGCACCATTTAAAAAAATGATGGTGACTCTTCAAGCATACACATGTCATAGTTGCTATGCAACACGAAATGGCTAACTCAACCGTGGCAACTGCTTTGACTTTTTCCTTCAAATTTGAACTCCTCACTAATTTACTTTTAATCACTTGTTAAGATTACATGGTCAATGTGATTTTAGATAGTGCTCCGTCCAAAATGGGATGCAAGTAGAATGGCTTGGTTGGTTGTAAATCAGAGCCACATGTGAGGAGTATAAGCCACCACGGTCTTTTAAATGGTGCAAAACTAACATAGGAATTCAGCCCATGCACCAAACGGTAAAAGAGAAGCAGGGCCTTGGTAGCAGTGGTTGGTGGTACCTTCCATTTTACTCAATTGCCACATCATTTTAGTTATGATCATGTTATATCAGTGTGACAAATATCAAAATTTTGCAAAGGATATAGAAATATCAGGAGATTTTTAAATATTGTAATTTTATTGTGAATTTTTTGGTGATTTTAAGGCTAAAAATATAAAAAAAACTTCAACAATCCATTATAGGCTTCATTTGGCATCATGGATTCCGAATATTTGGATTGGAAATCTCTTGGATTTAGAATTCTCTTGTTTAGTTTGGCACTATGAATATAGAATTTCCTATAATCTGAAAATAGCTTTGCACTTAAATTATGCAATATATTTATAGTAGTTTAAATTTGATTACCAAATCAACTTTATTATCCCTAATTAGTAGACACATGTGTTGTTTGACACAATTATTGTAATAAGTTCATTGAAATATACACTTTGGCAAAAAAATGCTGAAATTCCAAGCATTAGAAGGACCACAAGCATATGATGATATTTGAGTGACTAACTAACATTTTTTAATTGCTGATTTACATGGCCATGTTTGGACTTTTCGAATCATTTTATTAATGTAATTTTAGTGATGCAATTGATAATTTGATGAGAGAGAGAGAGAGAGAGAGAGAGAGAGAGAGAGAGAGAGAGAGAGAGAGTGTTGGTAATCCAAGCAAAAGGGAGAGATTGCAAAACTCACAAAAAGTGAGGATTTGAAATCCCCTATCCCTGCCCCCCCAAGTATGTATTTAAAATTTAAAATTATTTATTAATATACAACAAATATTTTACTTATTAATGCACAACAAATATTTTATTTTTGGCCAAAATTTTCTAATAATACCATTTATAAAAAACTCATAATCTAAAAGTCTCCTATAAATTCCTTAGCCAAGAAAAAAAGATTTGTCACTCATTTTCTATAGTGATTTATGCCAATCCTTAATTAGTGGCGATTTACACTCCATTAGATCACATGGGTGATGGCTCATCTTTTCAAGAATAGCCCATGAGTCCCATCTGGATGGGAGAGTTCAGTAAGGAGCCGTGCAACAAAGAGTTCTTTAGGGTCTACTCCGATGTATGTGTAAAATCCACTCTATCCATCGGTTGTGCTAGTTCATTTTAAAATGTAACTGGGAAAATCAAACAAATTCAAATTTCAATTGGACCGCACCACAGAAAACTGAGATGGAGATGCCCACTATCTAAAACGTTCTGGGGATCATAGAAAATTTGAATTAGGATGATGTTCATCTTTTCTCTTCATCGCGATGCAAATCGCCTTATAAATAGGTTGGATGGCATATAGATATCACTTTGGGTCCATGAAGGTCTCAATTTTGAGCATCCCCTCCATGGTTTACTTGAGTTTTGGATTTGGCTGATTTTTAAGTGCGAGCCATAATCTTGCCAGATAATGCATGAATTTGATGTCACATACACATCATTGGACCCATAGACCTTTCTTGTCACTTGGTTTCCTACACGACTTTGTGTCGGATGTTTGTTCTCGGACATAGTGCATATGTCCAATGAGAGTCAATTTTCACAAATTGCAATAGCATTCTTATAATCTCATTGATTAGACAATAATTTGTCATCTCCTTTTTACAAACTTTTACCACGCGATAATTTTATCTATAAATTTTCAATCCTTTTTTATCACGCTCCCTCATGAGAGGGGGTGAAAAAAATCCATCGAGTCACACATGTAATACACCCTGGCCAAAACAACTATGATTAGAGTTGGGCATCAAGTCAAGTCGGGCTGAGTTAGGGTTGACTTGACTCGATCCGGTTTTGAAATATGCCCGACTTGAACTCAATACTGAGTCCAGCATGCCTGACTCGATTCGAGTCCGATCTAACTTGGACTGATTCGGACCGAGTCCGATCTGGTCAAAAGTATCGAGTCGGGTTGAGTTGGCACCGAGTCGGATTGAGAGATGAGGGAGGGAGAGACCGAGAGAGTGGAGAAGAGAGAAAGGAGGAGGAGGGTGATGGTGGTGGGTGGTTGCTGGGCTTGAAAGATAAAGAGGGAGGAAGGGAGGCAGGGAGTTTGGGCTTGGAAGATGAGGAGGATGAGGGAGGGAGAGAGATTTTGAGATCGGGTTGGGGTAGGGTGTGGCAGTAGGGTTAGATAGTCGGGTCTAACAGGATCGATTTTTGGGTCGAGTTACTAGGTAACTCGAACTCGACTTGGTTTGAGTTTGCATTGGGCGAAGCCTACTCGGTTCGGACTGACTCACCCATTCGGTTCGGGTGGAGTCGGATCTGAACGAGTCGGACGAGTCGAGTTAGCTGGATCGAGTCGTCCGATGCCCACCTCTAAGTATGATACACTTTTTTGGCAGTAAAAAATAATTTTGCTCTATTAATTTGCTTGAGTTTTAGGGCATAATCTTGTCCAACTGATGGATGAAGTGAATGTCGCATACGCCGCTATTATTGTGGCCTTACAAACCTTTCTTGTTACTTGGCATTCCACTCAACTTTCCATTGAATGTTTTTTCTCAAAAAACCAAGGTAGTGCACATGTCCCAATGTAAAGCAATTTGAGCAAATCACATCAGCATTTCCATAATCTTATTGATTAGACAAAAATAATTTGTCATTTCCCTTTTTAAACTTTCAAATTCCTTCTTGATTACGGCCGCTTATGCAAGGGGATAAGAATATCCATTCGATCAACTGCCAGACAGGCCATGTTGATTTAGGTCATTCAACAAGCTTGGTACATTTGGGCGAGTCAAAAATAATGTTGCACCACCGATTTACTGATTTTTAGGGTCAGGCCTAACATAGCCTTGCCCAACCGATGGATGAAGTGGATGGACATGGATTGCGTCTTACCCCTGCCTGTCTCTAGCTATGAACGGACAGTTCTATGGGCAGGCCCACCATGATGTATCTGTTTATCCACTTTGTCCATCCATTCTTTAAATCATTTTAAGGCATGTGCACAAATATGAGGCAGATCCAACTCTCAAGTGGGCAACACCAAATAATAAGCTTAGGTTACATTAAATACAAGAGTCATATGTGGTGTGGCCCACTTGGGTGTTGGATATACCTCAATTTTGTGTTTATACCTTAAAATGATCTGAGAGAAGGGATGGACAGCATGAATAAACAGATACATCACTGTGGGTCTGTCCATAGAACTACCCATTTGTGACTAGAGACGCGGATCACCCAAAGTTGATGTCACATTGACATCGTTGTGGCCCTAAGGACCTTTTTTATTGCTGGCCTCCAGCCACATGACTTTGCATCTAATGTTTTTCTCAAGAACTGAGGTAGTGCACATGTCCCAGTGGGAGGCGATTTGAGCAAATCACAGTAGCATTCCTATAATCTCATAGACAGAGGAATTTCTCATCTCCTTTTTTTTAAAAAAAATTTTATTTTTAAATTTTTTTTTTTTTTTTACTACTATATATGATAACTTAATCTAGAAATTTCAAATTCCATTTTGATTAGGGCCGCGCATGTGGGGTAGATCCGTGCCATTGAACAAGTATGGCACATTTTCACAAATTAAAAATAATGTTGCCCTACTAATTTTCCTGATTTCTAGGGTCGGGCCTAACATAACCTTGCCAACTAATGGATGGATCAAGTGGATGTCGCATTGACATCGTTGCGGCCCTAAGGACCTTCCATCCAATGTTATTCTCAAAAACTGAGGTGGTTCACATGTCCTAATGAAAGGTGATTTGAGCAAATCAGAATAACATTCCTATAATCTCGGTGATTAGACAATAATTTGTCTATCTCCTTTTAACTTTTACTACTATGATAACTAAATCTAAAAATTTCAAATTCCATCTTCATTACATTTGCTCACGTGAGGGGACGGTAATAACCACTGGATCAACTGCCAAACAGGACACATGTAATAGATCGAGGCCATTCATCAAATATGGTACATTTTCATAATTTGCTATGTGAAATTGACTGATTTTTAGGGTTAGGGCTAACATAACCTTACCCAATAGTTGGATGAAGTGAATGTCGTATTATTGTGGTCCTATCAACTTTTCTCGATGCATGACTTTGTATCCAATGTTTTATTTTTCTTCTAAAACCTTAAATATTGTACATATCTCAATGGGAGTTGATTTGAGCAAATCACAAGAGCATTATTGTAATCTTGTTAATTAGAAAATAATTTGTCATCTCCCTTTTTTAACTTTTACTACTACCTAAATCTAGAAATTTCTAATTCCTTCTTGATTATAGCCCCTCAAGTGAGGGTATGGAAATAACCATTGGATCAACTGCCAAATAGGACACATGTAATAGATTCGGGCCATTCAACAAGTATGGTACATTTTGGCAAGTTAAAAATTATGTTACTCTGCCGATTTGCCTAATTTTTAAGGTGGACTTGACACATTGTTGCCCCATTGATGGATAAAGTGGATGTCGCATGGGCATGACTGTGGCACTGAATAATTTTCTCGTGGGTACATATGGAAACCTTTTGCAAGAACTTCCTATGATGAGAAGCTAGGTGGGACCCACTAAGATGCTTGATCCACCCCTTTCATCCATTTTGCTAGATCACGTTGGGACATGGGCTAAAAATTGAGGCAGGTCCCCACGACAGGAGAAAGTGAATAGAAAAATGTATATCGTCGAAATCTTCCTAAGGTCCATTGAGGTGTTTATATGCTAGCCTGATCCAAAACTTTTATGGCCCTCAGAATGTTTCAATGTATACATTCAATACTCACTCCTCCAAGCCTATTTGAGTTTTGGAGCTACCTCATTCATGGGCCATGTCCTAGTATGATATAGAAAAATGGATGGACGGGTGGATTTTGCACAAGCATCACTATTGGCCCACCAATGTTCCACTTCTTCCTAAAGGTTTCCCTAGTCAATGGATGTGGATTGCCTACTGATGCTTCTTCTGTGTGCCCCACCATGATAGATTTGTTTTATCCACTCTGTCCATCCAATTTTTTAAGATCATTTTAGGGCATGACTCTAAAAATGAGGCAGATCCAAATCTCATGTGGACCACACTATAAGAAAACTTTGATGATTGAAGGTTCACCATTAACAACTTCTTAAAGCCTGCTGTAATGTTTTTTTGTCATCTAAACTATTGATTTGGTCACAAAGACTGAATGAAGGGAAAACACAAATATCAACTTCATCTAAAACTTTTGTGGTACGTAGGAAGTTTTTAATGGTTGGCGTTCAATCACGACTACTTTCCCTTGTGTGGTTTACATGAGATTTGGATCTGCCTCATTTTTAAGCTAGTTTCCTAAAATGATCTAGAAAAGTGGATAAAACACATACATCATGGTGAGGCCCACAGATTACCATCCAGTAGCTACTAAGGACAGCATCGTAGGCAATCCGTGTCAGTAGGCATGGTGGCTATTAGACAATGCTATGTGAGCCCCACCATAATGTATGGCATACATCTATATATATATAGAGAGAGAGACTATTTTAGGGGGTGAACTCAAAAATAAGGCAGATCCAAATCTCAAGTGGACCACACCACAATAAAACGTGATTGAACACCCACCATTATAAACCTTCTAGAGCCCAAAGTAATGTTTATTTGCCATCTAACCTATTGATTAGGTCACACAAACACAGATGAAGGGGAACACAAATATCGGCTTCATACAAAACTTTTCTAGCCCCTAAGAAGTTTTTAATGGTGGGCGTTCAGTCACTACTGTTTCCTATAGCATTGTTGACACAAGATTTGGACCTGCCTTGTTTTTTGGGCTCATGCCCTAAAATGATATGTAAAAATGGATAAATGGAAGGGATAAAACACATACATCATGGTGGGGCGCACATAGCACTGTCCTGTAACTACAAGCTAGGTGGGAACCACCATTGCATTTGAGAGAAATCCACTCTTTCCATCCATTTTGCTGATTATGTTGGGACATGAGTCCAAAAATGAGCTGGATCCCATATCTCAGATGCCGGCCGCATGAAAATAAGATGTGAAGATTAAATGTCCACTGTTGAAACATTCATGGGACCATAGAAGTTTTGGATCAGACTAATGCTATTATGTTTTTAATTAGATCATCCTAGTAGCATTGGACTTATGAAGGTCATGGCTGACATAAAAATATCACAATGGACCCATGAAAGTTTCAACATTAGGCATTTCTCCTCATTTATACCGTGCAACACACTTAAGTTTTAGATCTACCTCATTTCTGGGCTCATGTCCTAATATGATATTGACGGGAAATGGAAAAAGAAAAGAACAGGATAAATTTCTCACAAATAATATGGTAGGCCCCACCTAGCTTCTTAGTGCAGGTACATCATGGCATATGCTAACAGGCTGTCACAGGCACTCTACGTTCACATGACTTATTTGAAATAGTGCAAATGCCCCAACCGAGGGGATTTCAGCAAATCGCAGTATCATTCCTATAATCTTATTGATTAGACAAAAATTGTCCTCTCTCTTTCTAAACTTTTACTATCATGATAACTTAATTTAGAAATTTCTAACTCCATTGTGGTAACAGCCCCTTATGTGAGGGGATGAAAATAACCATTGGATCAACTACCATATTTGATATAGATCCACGCCATTCAACAAGTATATTACCATTGTAGTAGCCCAAAAATAATGTTGCTCTGCTGATCAGGCAAGTGAAACTCATATGAGAAAATTAAGCAGATGAGAAAAGTCCAATAGTCCAATTTCAACCCATAGCTGTACCTTACCTTATGAGCCTACTGTCTTGGATTGTGTGGGCTGCCTCATTGAGAAAAATGAATTTGAGGGAACCTCTTGAATTTTCCCTGCTTTCATTGAGAGGATATGTATGAAAAATATACAAGAGGAGATACCCATGAAAGGAAGATTACAACAAATTAATCTTTAATTAAATCTAATAAAAAAGAAACTATGTAAAGAAAAATTAGAAAGATTACAATAAATTAATCTTTAATCAAATCTAATAAAAAAGAAACCATATACAGATTATTTTTTTTTATAATGGCTTGTCACTCAACAATGGTGAAGAGGAGTTTGGATCTGTGTAATGGATCAGCGGTGAGATGAATGCTGAGACTGTTGATGGGCTGCCGATAGAGATAGGTTATTAAACATTCATAGAAAACAATGGTTGAATTAAAGGCTTTAAACCTGTGCTATGATATCATGAAAAAATTGCTAGAAGATACGATGCGACTGTATATATATCAGAGGTGAGACCTACAAAATACAGATTACTATCAATTAATCCATAATAATATCTAATAAAAAAAGAAACAATATAAAGAAAAATATAATTTTTCGTAATATACATGAGAAAATTTAATTTTTTTCTAAATACTAATTGACATTCATAGCACGCTACCTAATTGACAGCCATGATCTCTGATACGTGTTAATTCCATCCAACATGGGAGCCAAAACCACATGCATGGAACGATCGTGTGAGGTCTGCATTTATGAAAACCCATTTATATTTTCATAATGGAGGTTAAGTATTTAAATTTATATATGCAAGATCATTGTTTAAATGAGGAGAAGTAAACAATCCAAAAATGAAATAATAATGATAATAATAATTCTTGCAGCACAAGTTCTATTGAATCTGATACCACTTCCCACTTGAAATTTAAAATGATACAAGCAGCTAATCCCACCTTTTCTGACGTGTCTGCTCTAACCATCAGAATAAACGTTTTCAATCTCAATAAGAGGTGGGCATGCATCCAAACATGGGTTATTCAATAGGTTGCGAAATTGCAATCCTCTCTCTCTCTCTCTCTCTCTCTCTCTCTCTCTCTATCAAAAATTTCTATTCTGGATCCTATAATCTAAACCCCAGCTTGCTCCAGTGTTTATACTGCCATCGTGTCGCATGTGCGAGACATGTAAGCAGTGTATGAAGATGGGCTCGGTCATGAACATCACCTGCCAAAAAATAAAGCTGATCCACACCATCAAAATAAAGCGACAGATAACTATCTAATCCAATGAATATAATGATTGCTTTTGTAATCATTCATCATTCATAACCCCTAAATCACTCCAATTGTGCTGATTTATAAACCAATTTTAAAGACTAAGAGCGCCCGTGGGCCACGGGAGTGGATTAGGTGTTACCCTTCCCTTGTGAGGCCCATCTTGATGTTTTTAAAATTTTTTTTTTTTTTTAAAATATTATTTTTTATTTATATGCATGCTATGCTGTCCATCTGTTTTCCCGTAATATCATTTTAGAACGTTATCCCAAAACTTAAGTAGATCCAAATCTCTCAGGTGGACCACACCGCTAGAAACAGTGGTGAACGATTATTAAAAGATTTTTGTGGGCCACAAAAGTTTTGGATAATGCTAATTCTTTTATTTTCCCTTCATCCAGGTCTGGTTGACCTTATGAACGGGTTGGATGGAAAGATACATTACGATGGGAATCACTGTGGGCCCTAGAAAGTTTTTAATGTGTGCGTTCAATCAGCACTGTTTCGTATGGTGTGGTCCACCTGATATTTGGATCTGCTTAATTTTTTGGAACACGTTCTAAACTAGGCTGGAAAAATGGATGGACGGCATGGATATACAACACATCATTAAGGTGGGCGCATGGGTAACGCTAAAACCTAATCTACTCTAATAGGCCACATGCAAGGGGATATGCAAATTACTCAACTACCATTTTCTATGCTTAAAATTCCTTTCAATGTACTTTTAAAATTTAAAAGCTCAAACAACATATGAAGATGGATTACTTGGGTAAAATTGTCCATTATTATCAGCTATGATTCACTAGACTATCGAAGTCATTTCTCCCCAAAATGCCCCTAATTATAATAATACTAATTTAACCCTTCTACTCAAGTGCATTGCATGTGCCAGCTACTTGTAAATCATAAATGGGTCTAAATGATACTTATCAATGATTGTTTATTTTCCATTTTTGGCTAGTGCATGTAGGATCAGAACCTTTCTTCACCTTAGTCCTTAACCTCCATTAGGTAAATCTCAAAAAAGGAGGTAGTAGGACAATCATAGCCAGTGTACAGATGGACTTCTGGGCAAAGAAGATGGATTGTACAGATGGACTTCTGGGCAAAGAAGATGGATTGTTTTATATATATATATATATATATATATATATATATATATATATATATATATAAGGGACCAAGGGACGTGTCTTTGACCATCCATGTTGCCTTGTAAAAGGGAATCTTCTAATCACCAATGGTTAGGACCGTCCATTCATGATAACTTGGTATAGATTGCTCATCCAAGGTAGGACCTACCTGATTATCGGTTCAGATCTCGTCCCATGTCCGGAAGGCAAGATGTTGGCAACTTTTAAAAAAGAGGATAAATAAAAAACCCAACATTGCAGGTTATGTTGAATTTAGATAAGAACAAATTGAGTTGTTCATATTCTTTATGAGCCACGGAGAAAAATTTTCTATTTGTTGCAATGTGATTGGCCACATTACCATGAACTGCAATTAATGCAGTAGTGTTGACAAAGTCAATGATGATGTAGACTAATTACAGTGTAATAAAACAAGGAATTGCTAATTGTGGCAAGCAAAGGATCTAAATTCGAACAATTTTGATGCCATTGAAGCCAATGATGATTGAGGTTCGGGTGTTCAAAAATTTGTAGAAGTGACATGAAAGTAGCTCAAATTGAGCCGTCCAAAATTAAAGATTAGAGCCCCACTTTTAATGTCTCATATGTAAGAGTTCTGTAAGGTGGGCCTAATTGATTAACGGTCTAATTGGTGTGCTCCACTAAAGTTGCAATCAATCTAAAGTTTGTGTAAGGGTGGTACACTTGAACTACACACAGTAACTTTAATGGACCAGAAAAGCATTAGAGCTAGGTCCCAAACTTACACACGGTCTGAAACTTTCTCCCATCCCGTGGTGCTCTAAGGGTGTAAAGTGCCGATTAAAAATAAGTGTCCATGAATAAGAAGCTATGGATTATTAGATACATTTGAATTTGTGGCAATGGCATAGTAACGCCTTGACAAGTACTAGAGCAATGGTATGTATGTATATATATATATGTGTGTGTGTGTGCGCGCGCGCGCTCATAATTTCTCAACTCCTTTATGCAGGGAACCAATGTACCATTGGACAAATACAATGGATGCATGGCCATTAGACCTAGAGTTGGATATCTTTAGCCCATGATCATTTATAAATTAAGTGAACATGAGAATTATATTTATTCGTACATATGTATGATATGTTTTAATGTGCCACTAGTAGGATTGTCTAAGTTAAAGCATCCTGCATGTATATATGTGTTACCATCAATCTTCAAGTGTTAAAAAACATCGTAGATGTTGATGCAGAAATATAAGATATGTGCGCATACACATGTAAATGTGATTTCAACCAATTTTTAATTTCTTCACATCCGCCACAGCCTCAATCATGGTCAATGGTGTTCAGCAACTAGGAGAACAACTAGTTAGCCAACACATGTTTATGAGTTATTAGCTTTGATGACTTTATGACGTAGGAAAGAGGTGGATGAGGTGATGAGAAAGATCACCATTTTCCTTAATTGATTAAAACCTTGAATCCAAAATGTATTTTCTTGAATCCACAAGAAAAAAGAGAGAAAACTCTAATAATTTTATTGAATAATTGTTTAATAATGTTTAATGTATATTTTGCTCAACTACACTATTAATAAAGAAAAAATAAATTAAAATTTGTAATTATAAAAAATAACAAAATTCTAACATTAATAAAAATCTTAATTCTAATAAAATTCTTTTAAAGCCTAATTTCTAAAAATAAAATTTTTACATAAACTTTAACCAACATAATTATAAGTAATTTCTAAAAAGAAGAAAAATATGAAACTCTAAAAGTAAGAAAATATTACAAAAACTAAAATTATTAAAAATAGCAAAATTTTCCTAGAATTCTGTTTTTGAATTGAAAGTGCATTGGAAGCAGGCATTTTCTTGTGAAACGGACTAACGCAACCCATTATATGGGTTGGTTGGCTGCGAATGGTCTATTCCAGTCAAAATTCTTATTCGGATCAGAAGTTAGGGTTGATTTATGGTTCACACTTTGAAAGACAATTTCTCTCAATCCAGATTGAATTTCTTCGAATTGGACACACCTGGAGCCTAATTATATTATGCCCGGTATAAGATTGAGCCCAAATCTAATGAATTACTTTTATTTTATATTTGGCCTTCTTTTGGTCAAGTCATGTGTGCTACGTCCTACATCACTTTCTTCGAATTTTATTAGGCGGACTTACATAATTTGGATAGTTGGGTTGAGCATACCGATTGACTCCATAGAAGCTATGATCGGTTTATTTATGTAATGGGTGGAACATGGCTGCTTCCAGGTCAGCTCTTACACATGGCATGGAGTGTAATTAGAAAAATAAGAAAGCTATTTGGAGAATATCTTTTCTAGCAATTAGGTGAGCAGTTTGGAAAGAGAGAAATGCTAAATGCTTTAGGAATAAGAGTAAAACTGTGGAAAGTGTTTCTCAAAGGGTCAGATTATTAGTAGTAGAATGAGTGAATGCTCATAAGCAGATTATAATCTTCTTTTTTTTCTTAGGTTGTAGCTGAGTCATTATATCGGCGGGGTTGATCTTTTCTTTGTAGCTTCTAAGGTCTCTTGTAGAGATATGAAGTGAAAGGTGTCAGGATGGGTATTTTGGATGAGTGAGCAGTAGTTGTGATGGGTGGTTTAGATCACACAATTTGAAATAATTTTAATTTGAGTTGGTGTATGGTAAATAGAGTGCGCTTCAACATTGAGGTCATGAGTTCAAGTGCCCATGTAGTGGGGACACCCTCATGTGTGTAAATAAAAAAAGTGATCTGTATCGACCATCCCAACTAGGAAGCAGATTGCATTCCGCCCTAGCGGCATGATGTATAAGTTTTATCTACACTACTAGTAGAATTTAAGGTAGAAGGAAAAAAAAAAGAGAACAGAGAAGAAGAATAAGAGAAAAAAAAGAGACAGATCCAAGGCTCAACTAAGCCACGCAATGGGGATTGAACGTCCACCATTAAAATATTGGAGGCCAGAGAAGTTTTGGTTCAAGCTGATATTTTTTCCTTTTCTGTTCTGCCTTCATTTACGTCTATCTAATCTTATGAGCAAACGAGATGACAGATAAACATCACGACGGGCTCTAGGAAGATTTCAATATTGTTATCGACACTGCTTCCTACGTTGTGGTCTACTTGAACCTTCAATCTGCCTCATTATTGGGCTCATATCCTAAAACGACATGGAAATATGGATGAATGGAGTGAATAAAACCCATCCATCAAGGTGGGCCCAACAAAGCCTCTTCCTAGGCCGATTTCCGTCTGGGCGGAGGTAGGACGCAATCGACTTCCTCGCAGCAATCTCACTCTTTCAGAGCGGCAACTCCCACGGACCATCGGGTTTTGTTGACCTGACCAATAAGAATACAAGGATGTACAGTGGCACTTTTGTGATTTATTGAATAACCTTTCTAGAAAGATACAGACAATGTCGTGGAAATCTTCCACAAAACATGGTCCGACCAAAACCAGATCATTACAAAGATTTCCTTATTTACAAGGAAAAAAAGAAAATAAAAGAAAAATAAATAAATAAAAAGAGATAATCAGATAAATCTGAAAAAAAAAAAAGTTGCATCAGCAGTCAATCTCTTCATCTAACCGTTGATGCAACAGCATGGGCCCAAGACCTCAAATGATCTTTCATATCAATTCCATCTCCAACGGCGGGGATTCTCCAATTCAACAATGGGTTCTCTTCCGCTCTGCTCCTAACATCCCATGCTTCTGATAGGTAAGGCCTGGAAACAACTTTTCCATCAACAGACTCCTCTTCCCCACAACTCTTTCCTAATCTCCGCAGCCCCGGAACGATTGAAATCAGCCTCGAATCCATCTCTTCTTCAGAAAACGTAAAACCCAGATCCAAAAATCCCTTTAATTCTTCAAATTCAAGATCAGACAGGCTCTTGCTAATCTTCTTTTGGTGACGGAATACCGACTTTCTCGACGGTTTACAGGCTTCTCGTGCTGTTTCCTGAATTGGGGTTTCTTCAATTTCTTTGCCGGAGAGTATGGTGTCGAGCTTGGGTTGTTGAAGGACTGAATTTGGAGAGAATGGGTCAGATTTGAAGCTGGAATCGTCGCTGAAAGATTGACGGTGGAGGCTACCGACGGGAGAGATGGCGAGTTCTTCAATCTTGGTTTTGGTTTTTACTGAAATTGGGTCGATTGGAGGAGGAGAAGATGGTTGGGTGAAGATCTTGCGGTAAAACCAGTGGATTTCGAAGAGGGATAGGAACTGCTGTTCTTCCATGGAAAGCCAAAAGGAGGAGGAGAATCCTAAGCAATTTGGAAGAATTGATGTGGATATTCGAAAAGCATTAGCAGGAAGGTTTAATATAAACAGCTGCCGTAATGAATAAACCCTGGTTTGCAATTAAATTGCGAAATTGCCCTCCAATTTCGGAAAGCATCAGGACGGTCTAATATAAGCAGCTGCCTGACTACGTGGATAGTGGCGTGCCTGCTACTAACCGATCGGCACGTGTATGACAACTTATATTAGATCCATCCCGTCCATTAAGTGGATATAATCATTTTCACTGACATCTTTAAAATGTAGGTCGTTCAAAAACTCAGGTAGGCCACACTGTATGGAAGATTTGGGATGAGATGCCCACCATTAGTTAAGTGTGGCTCCCACCATATTCTATATATTCCATCTAATCCGTTCATCTGATGTGCATCACTTGGATTAATAGAATTTCAAAAAATTCACTCTATTTTAAAATTTAGGTGGGAAACATGTGAATTTAGAGTTTTTAGGCACAATTTTACACTGTTTATTATTGTGAGATCCACCTGAGTTTAGGATCTTTTCATATATCTGAGTCAAGGCCAAATATTATGGGATGCACCTGATGGACGGTGTGGATCCCATCCATATGCAGTATTTCACCCCACAGAAGCTGTATGCGCACCCCCATATGGCTACGCGCAGCCACGCCAGCGTTTTCCTTTCTTCGAAAGGATGACGTGGATGCTAATTTCAGCGAGCCGGATGTAGCGCAGAAGTCGGAAGAGAGCCTCCGATGGAAAAGTGCCTCTTCTTGAGGGTCCTTTCAATAGAGTTGACCCAATGTGTAAATCCACTGTAATTAAACGGTTGGGATTGTATGAAAGATTCGACTTTTGTGCCATGGCCTATCTTTAGGGAAACTTACCGGGTGAACGGTCTTGATCTTGTAGACATCTACCACAGGACGTGTATACTGATCAAAATCGTTGATCTAATGAGATTCATAGCGAATGGACCACACCCCAACAACGCTGGAGGACCCTAACACTCCAAAGCTCGTTCGCTTGACAAGTTGGAGCACCGATTTCACAGGGGTTGTGTCTATTCATTTTGTAAGAAAACGGATTTTTTTAAGTTCGAAATTAAAATTTAAAACAAAATTATTTTATTATTACTATTAATTTTTATTTTTATTGTGTTTCCTTGTTTTTAGAATTTTAGAATTTTTATTATTTCTATAAAATTAATAGCGGCGTAGTAAAGTTTGCTATATTAGATGATTTTTATTTTAATTGAATTAGGACCCTTGTTAGGACTAATTTAATTGAATTAGGATTCGTATACGTCCATTCCACGTCAGATCCGTCATGTCCGGCATCCAGGTTGTTTACAGTGGATCGGCGTTGATCTAAGCCATTGGTGGGTTGGGCCACACATCTGATAGACCATCCCGAAGATATCTTTTAGATGAAAGATCCTGGCCAATAATTTTAGGCCCCCCCCCCCCCCTTTTTTTTTCCGCTGTACTTGGAGATATCGCTGCACCTCTCCTTCTCACTATTTACTTCCAATGAGGATCCCACTGCAATGGGATGCGGTTGGCCACCAGCCTCAGTGGTGTGTTGACGTCCCCAGGTTATGTGGGCCACACCAACCGGTATGTGTTATATCAATACGGTTCATCCAATTTTTGAGATCATTTCTGGTATAGGCAAAAGAAAAAAAAAAGAAAAAAAGAAGGCAAATCCAGTGTTTAAGTGGACTGCATCATTGAAAGCAGTGGGGTAATGATTCCCACCATTGATACCTTGGAAACCTTCTCAGGACCTGTCATGGTGTTTACTTGCCACCCAACCTGTTCAGGAAGTCACGTGATCCTAGATGAGAGGACAACTAAAAAATCAGCTTGATTGAAAACTTTCATAGGCCTTTAAGTTGGGTAGGCGTTCAATCTCCGTTGTTTTCTATGGTGTGGTTCATTTGAGCCTTGGATCTACTTTATTTTTGGGGCCATGCTCTATCTTGGATATAACACATACATCATGGTGGCCCAAAGAACTTGGTGACGTCAACACACGACCTAGGTCAATGGTGTTCGGCACACCACGCAATTAGCCTCCGGTTCAATGAGATTTGTGGGGGCATGGTACAGCAAAAAAAAAAGGTCTGGATCGCTGAAACATGGGGTCAACTCGTCCAAGCCGAAAACCCGAGTACACTGCACATCATCGGGTCGAGGATCAAAGATTCAAAATGCGAGGGCCCTCATGTAATATCCGCCATCCTCAGGGGTGTACTGGAACTTGGAACCCTTAAATATAATAAACCATGGAGGTGTCACCGGTGAGCAGTGAGAACCGAGTAGCTTGATTTCGGCATCAATAACACGTGCTTAAACTCACACGGTTGTTGCATCCTGACAAAAACCAACCCACGGCTTCTCGACGAACCCTCGATATGAGCCGCAGTAGGGTAATTCCCTGTTGGTACCTACCGCGGTTACTTTTAACGAAGCCGACTGCGTAGCGAGTAAACTCTGTGAGGCCCACCGTGGATGTATGTCTCTTATCCACGCCGTCCATCTGTTTTTTCAGATCATTTTAGATTATGAGCCTAAAATTAAAATATACTGAAAGCTTAAGTGGACCACATCAGAGGATACAGTAGGTATAATAACATCGACTGTTGAAACCTTCCTATGACCCAAGGTGATTTTTATTTGTTATCCAAACTGTTGATAAAGTCACGGATGGGATTTCCTGCTAAAGCCTTTTGCAGGAAGTTCCTGTGCTGGGATGCTAGGTGGGCCCACGTTGGTGTTTGTCATAAATCCAAGCCGTTTATCTGTTTTCTAGATCATTTTAGAATATTCTAGAGAAAATTAGATGCATACAAAACTCAAGTGAGCTACATGAGAGGAAACAGTTTTGATTCAGTCACCACCGTTGAAACATTTTAAGGCTACAAAAGTTTCTTATCATTCTAATTTTGTTGTGTTTTCACTGAATCCTAGTGGTAATGACCTTATAGACAGTTTAGATGGCATATAAAAATCAAGGTGGGGTAGGTTTCAACTGTAGAAAACTCTTTCCCCAATTTTCCCCTTTGTATGGCCCACTTGAGTTTTGAATTCATATCATTTTCGGTTGCATGTCCAAAAATGAGGTCAGGAAACGGATGGACGGGATGGATTTATCACAAACATCAGTAGGCCCCACCTAGCACATCCCCGTACAGGAACTTCTTGTGAAAGGCTTTCGCGGGAAATCCGCTTCCTAAGACTTCTGTGACTCTAATAAGGAGTTTTGAACGGTAGTTACTCAATTCCCACTGCTCCGTGTGGTGTGGTTTACTGAAACTTCCAAAATGAGCTGGTAATAGGAAACAAACATCACGGTTGCCCCTGCGGAACTGACTAAGTACGGTATACGTACTGAGTTACTCAATAGGCAATCGGCTTCCCACTTTCTCAAACCGAGATCAATTTTTATGGAACTTTCATGGAATCCAGCCCGTCCATCAGATACTATGCATCATTTTAACCATTGAAAACAAAATTAATGATAATCAGTGACTCCTTAGCCCGCAACACAGGAAGCAGTTTGTATGAGACGTTAATGAAGGACCCACGGTGGTGTTTATATTGACACCAATCCATTCATTTGATGTGAATAATCAGGAATAAAGAATTTCCCAAAAATCACAATATTCTAAAACCAGGTGGGTCATTCTGCGTGATTTAGAGCTTTTAGGTATAGATTTTGATGGTGGCCCACCTGATTGTTAAATCATCACGATTTTTGGCGTCATGACCAAATAAAGGGTTTCATTCGTGATGGACGGCGCGGATTTCATGCCTGTTAAGTTCTTTTTTCACAAGTTAGTGAAAATAACCCGGTTGGTACCGACCGTGAGGTACCCGAGTGTTTTCTTCCCAATATAGATCTGATCAGGCACAGTGGGAAGTATGTTAAAACGTCATCGAACTAGATCCTTCGTGCTAACATGTCAGCGGTGTGGAATATCCTCACCCTGAAAATGGTACGTCCTACCTAAAGATCACCTGAAATGAAATTCAGGCTGATCTGCTCATCGCCTGGAATGAAAACAGCTGACTAACATTTAAGGATGACCCACCTGATGATCGGACGGGCCTGATTTTCGTGCCATGTGATTTTAACGGTGGATTATAACATTTGAATTGTACGGATCTCCTAAACAGATGCTTGTTGGTGAGAGAAACCTGATGGGACCACAAGTTCAAGTATTTTGAGCTGCACTGGTCGGACGCGGATTGCTTCCTGCCATTGCATGGACGGACTCGGTCCACGTAGGGACTCTATGGGGCCCACGTGATGTATTTGTCTTATCGGCACCGTCCATTCCATTTTTTCAGACCATTTTAGCATATGAGCCTAAAAATAAGGCAGATCTACGGTTCAAGTGGACCACAGAGTGAGGATTGAACACCCACCATTAAAAACTTCTTATTAGTCAGGAGAATTTTCAATCAAGCTGATATTTGTGTTTTCCGTCCATCCAAGTCGGTATAACCTTACGAATAGGTTGGATTGCAAATAAACATCAAGGTGAGCCCGAGGAAGGTTTCAACTTCCTGTGGTGTGGTCCACTTGAGCCTTGTACGTGCCTCCTTTTTTATCATGCGCTAAAATGACCTTTCAAAATGATGGACGGCGTGGTAAAACACGTACGTCACGGTGGGCCCCACGGAGCCACTGCCTCCGTCCAGACAGGAACAGGACGCAATCCGCGTTCGCATTGGTCAATTCTCCATCCATCAAATACAGCTGCTGTATCCTAATTTAGGATTCAACCATTTTTCTCACAAACTCATCATATATATAGAATAATCCCATCCTTACAAAATATTGGTTACAGTAGGATGATTATATGTGACAAATATCAATGTAATCCACTCTTTGAGTGGGCCGCACCATTACACTAAATCATACCATCGGCTGTCTATTGATATTGAAGTTGTGTCCTACAGAAAGATTGAAACTGCCTAGATTTCGTCAGATATGATCATTATAAGGTAACCCGCATTTTCGAAGGAGAGAATTTTCTACATGTATGAAAAGTTGGCAGGAAAGAAATGCTGTAGCATACAGCCACTGCATC
This sequence comes from Magnolia sinica, assembly GCF_029962835.1. Classification (NCBI taxonomy): domain Eukaryota; kingdom Viridiplantae; phylum Streptophyta; class Magnoliopsida; order Magnoliales; family Magnoliaceae; genus Magnolia; species Magnolia sinica. Next base: position 10,734,811 of record NC_080577.1, read on the forward strand.
TGACCCTTTCTCGTAAATAAAATAAATTTGTAGAGAGCGGTTGGCGCGTGATGATGGCAATTTATAAATTGAAATCTGCACACGAGTTTCTATTCCCATGCGAGCTTCACGTTCTCTTTAGTTAAAGCCTGATAGAACGCTTTTCATTTTCTTTTCAGGGTTAGCTTGTAAATCACTCGCCTTTTATACACGTGGCAAATATGTAAAAAACAGGTCAGCCCCATGTTGGGTGGCCATACTCCACATTCAAACAGTGTAGACTGTCCTAATTCCTAACCCTCATGTTAGATGACTTTTTTATTTATTATTATTATTTTCGAGGAACAAAAACGAAAAAAGGAGAGTCAAAAGAACGGTTGTTGAGATTTTATTTACAACCGTCCATTTTCTTCCTCAAAAGTTCTCTAGTACAATGATTTAGACTATGTGTTCACATCTGATATTTGTTACACGTCCTACCAAACGTAAAGCTTACTTGATGAACTGGAGATTTTTCATATGTTTGCCACGTGTTTGGAAGTCGAGTCACTTATCGTGCGGCCTACCTGGTGTATGCACGTGCATGGCATGGAATATATTTTGTAGTGGCCCCAGAAAACCAAGCCCAATTTCTTTCCTCATGGTCTGGTTTGGTGATTGGACTCAAGTTCTTACCTTATGGGTTCGACATGGACACCCTTGGGTCTGGTCCAACCCACTTGCGACCGAGCGAGATGTGACCCACTTTGCATTTAGCCCTTGTTGCGAGATCACAAGTTTTCCATTGCGAACGGTGAAATCTAACCTAACCACAGCTCGCCAATTACCTTCCATGATATGGACCACTCATCAGGTGGGTCACATTGTGTTTGCTCATCTACTTGTCAAGATGGATGATACTACCCATACGTTTGGTTGACCTTTTTCACGTTCCGTGCAGATAATAGTGGCTTATATTGTTTTCCACCGTCCATTTGTAGGGTTAACTATTGGAGAGTTAAGATCGTCTGGTCGCTGAGATTTTTACCAGGCGGTGGTTGATCATGTGATACTCTTTGAACATGCGAGCTACCGGGCATGGGCATATAGCACAATGGTCCAGTGAGAAGGACGGCTCATTTATATGTCTCCACTATGGTGGACCACTACTCAAAATTCTCACCGATGTGGTGCACGTGGATTGTCTTATAAGGCACTCACCACCTTTTAATTATCATGCTGTGAAGACTTTGTGGGGCCCACCATGATGTAGGTGTTTTATTCATTATGTCTGCTTCAGCTTATTTTAGAGTATGAAACCAAACTAGAAGTATATACGTAGTCAAGTAGACTACACCATAATGGGAACTGAATGCATACTGTTTAAAATTTCAACAATGGACGGTTGACATTATGAACGGGTTGGATGACAAATAAACAATGGGGGATGGTACCATCACAACTGTCTTTTGGGCGCATATTAGGTGAGGCAGGATAACAGTTTAGTAGGGATCTAACCCATGGCCAAGTGGTAGACACGTGTATGGTGCGTGTTACCAAAAAAAAAAAGACGGTAGAAAATGCAAAAAAAAACTTAGTGGATGAGGTACTGATTATGTGGCCCACCTAAATGTATATATTACTTAATCAACAGGTTGGATGGCAAATAAACATTATAATGGGCTTTAGAAAGTTTTTAACGATGGCTGACCTTACCACCGAGCTGTTACCACTGCCTCACCTAATGCCTGCCCCTATTGTTTTCTAAGGTGTGGTTCACTTGAGCTTTGGATATGCTTCAGTTTTAAGCTCATGTCCTAAAACGAACTTGCGAAAACTAGAAGGGCATTCCGGATAAAAGACATATATCAGTGGACCCTGTGGACTCGTCACACTATAGTTAAGGGTGGTGAGTGCCCCACTACACAATCCACGTTGGGATGTGGTGACTCTAGCTGTCTCATCGGGACGTGGATAGGTGGTGAGGAGCTCACCACTCACAGCGGTTAGCCGTATGCTGTCGCAGATGGGCGGTTTTTAGGCTAGCATGCACGTGGCTCATCTTTGACTGCTTACCCAGAGCTGTACATGAATTGGTTTAGCTCGGTTAACTCGCTTGGCTCGATTCAACTCGGTTCGAAGCTGAGTTCGAGCCGAGTCAAGCTGATTTGTGGAGCTTGAAAAAATTTCGAGCGGATCGACTGGGATCGAACCAGTTTTGTTACTTAGTTATTTTGATATTAACGTTGCTCCTTAAGTGTTTGATGAAATGAGTCAATGAAGTGCTGTTTCGGATGGATACATTCTCCGCAGGTGCGGTGAGGAAAGTATGGATATGAAACAAATCACTACTGAAAAACAAAACATTACATGATTAAGCTATCCTTGTATCTTGATTTAGATGCAGCCTACTGAGTGTTTGATGAAATACCTATAAAATATTACTGCTATTTTGCATACTATGAGAAGTTAAAGGTGCACTCCATGTGTTTGAAAAAATGCCGCAAAGGCTCAAACTCTGCTTGAACTGGCCCGGGCTGCCGAATGAACTGAGCCGGCTAGTCAGGCTCAAGGACCGAGCTGAGCTGAGTTTGAGATGGGGTCAGCTAGTGGCCAAGCCGAGTCGAGCTGTGCCAATCTCAACTCAGTTCAACTCGTATACAGCTCTACTACTCACAGCCAGCCAACCAACAACCAAATGTCGCTATGACCCCTCACTATTGTTGAGGGTGGTGAGGGCATTCTCTTGGGTGGCCTTTGCTTGTGTTGAACTGTATATCCATTGGTTGTAATTTTTTTTTTTTTTTTGGAGCGAGGTTTCTTTCTTATTTCAACTGTCTATGTTTGTCCAGCAGTCCAATTGTTGAGATTAATGGGTCATGGTATATATACTGTGTGGCCCACTAGATCAGCGGTTTAGAAAGGATGAATCTGGCATCAGCTAATGACAGCCTATCGTACTTTATAATTTAATTTTTGCTCATATAAAAATTATTATCTCATTTTTCAAAATGAGGTATTGGAGCCTTTTTTGGTTGAAATGATGAAAATGCCGTTAGCCTTTTATTTCTTTTTCTTTTTGGGCACACTGCAAGATATCCAACCATCAAACATGTTAAACCTACCATTATACTTAGATGTCTCAGAAATCATGGTAATTCAATAATTAGGTGTACCATACAATATAAAAAATGTAAACCTCTCAGAACATCCAAATTCAAGTGTGGCCTACAAGATGATCCGATGGGTCCTAATTTTAGTTTGTCTGATGTAAATGGTGGGGTCAACCTGCTGGACGGGTTAAATGTCAAACACACATCATGTTAACAATGTAAAATATTATTATATTTTTAAAGTTAGAATGATGATATTCCCTATCCTCACGTGGCACCACCCACATTACGGGCATTGGCCCTAATTTGCCACGTAGGTCCACTATGTATATTGGCTCCAGTGGGCCAATAGGTAACATCTTGACCATCCAATATTAATTGCACTAGAAAAGGTCTGATATGACAGTTCTGGCAGGGCCCTAATTTGTACTGTCCAACATGTGCTGGCCGGGCCACCTTTGGTAGCTGAGCTTTATAAGAAATCATTACGATGGAATGATCCTAGCCATCTGATCAATGATTTAGAGAATGGGTGGTCTATAACTATTATTACAGAACAGGTCCGATTATTGATATGACAGTTCATTTGTGTAGCCCACCTTTGATAGCCCTTTACTCTCAAAAATCATTATTATTGAGTAGATGATCTTTACCATTTGATCATTAGTTAGGTGAATAAATGGTCCGTGTTAGGGGAAAATATAACCCGACCACCTTCAAGGTCAGTTCCGCTTGATGAACGCTTGTCCCGGAAACACTTCACCTAGGAAAACTTGCATGAAGCCAGCGCCCGCTCCCACAAACATAGCCTTTGGTGGGGTGTGGTCCCAAGTTCCTGTTTACTTGCACTCACCAGAAACTGGATGACCTGACAAGGCTAAGGGGCGGTCGAGAGTAGCTAGATCCGACAGGAGATCAGGTTCGAGCCATAGTTCGGACTGATTTAGCCGTGATTGGATCAGCTTGAGTCATCTTTGACCGAACAATAGAACCTGACTCTAATAAGCTCGGTCTAAGCTATCCTCAGCTGCTCGACAGAGCTCAGCTCAGTTGAGCTTGGCTCGGATCATATTCAGTCGACCAAGGGAGCTCGACCAGATTAGGTTGGCACAAGACCCCCTCCCAGTAACGCACAATGAAAGTAACCACCTGACGCATGATTCCAGGGTAACCACTAACATTCACCACTAGTGCACATCTCGACAACGGCTGAGATAGTGCCTGAAATCATGGACTATGTGGCCTTATGAACACTATAAATATTGGAATCACTGATAAGGACAGGTACGCAAAAATCTCCTGCCCAAAACCCCTCGAATATGACTAGACACAGATTCTAAGCCTGACTTTGGCAACGGAAGGTCCCCTGCTATAGACTGTGTCTCCTTTGCTTCGTTCTTGTACAGGTGCTTGGAGGTTGGAAGAGGGCAGCCAAGATTTGTGCATTAACAGTCCGTGTTAATGGAACTCGAAAAGATCCAATGATTGAACCTTCCAACATGTATAGACCACCTTTGATGACCCATCTCTCAAAAATCAATTAGTGGCAACCATCTCATAAATGGATGGTTCATAATGATTAGACTAGAAAAGGTCAATACAGCACATGATGATAATTCCATATCAGGAAAAAGAAAAGAACATTATCACAAAGCTCAACCGAATCCAATGCCCCACACAGGATCTGTCTTGCACCAATACAAAAGTGAAAAGACTCTGATTGCATGTACGGCTATCAATGGGCCAGGTGGAGATCTGTACGGCCGAAAACAAACAGGCCCAAGACTACCGCGATGATGATTATGCTGGGCCTATGCCCGAGCCTAGCCGCCGGCTTTTGTGGCAAATCAGCCATGATATCAGCAAAAATGCCTTTAAACACGAAATGGGCCGATCCAGGCGGGCTTGGCCGGCTTCATGGGCTCCTAGACACAATCCAAGGCTTTAAGTTTAGGCCTTGACCTGGAACTGGGCCTAGAAATGAGCCCAAGTGGGGCTGAAAACGGGTCTAGCCCGAGCCTGACAGGCCCATTGATGGCCCTGATTGCATGCATGGCGACCCGACTAAATGAATTCTAAAGAATAAAAATAAGAGTTTACCATAATGTAAGATAAACCTTCTTGAATGGCTTAAGCTATATTATGTCATGAACGAAGACTTACCTCCCACGTGTGGTGTACAAATGAAGTGACTGTGGTGGTGAATTGCGGGGCAAATCTCCTTTGGCAGTGGGCACATTGGTGTCGCACGTGTCTGGTGCACGTGTGATCGAGAGGCCGACTGCCAAGGGAGGTATTGCCCTGCAAGGCACCTTCCACACGGTTGTAGGCTGCACACAGTAATGGGGTCATGGCAAGGTATTTATGGGTGTGCTTCAAAGGCATATGCCATGGAAAGATACTTTTAATTTTTAATTTTTTTCCTTTTTTTCTTTTTCAAGTAAAAGTTAAGATAGAGTGGAGAAGGAGTGGCTGGGGTGGTGTCCTGACTGTATTGGGTTAGCTAGGCTTGGGCTGAGCCTTGAGGCCAGTGGGTAAAAACTGGGCCTATGTTTCAGGCCCACCTTTTAATGGGCTAGGCCTTGACTACAAGTAGGTTTTCTCCTACCTTCTCTGATTTTTGTCTTGAGATTTATTGCTTAGCTCATGGGCTGGCCTGGGCAGGTAATAAATTCTGGTCTGGGTTTGAACATACTCAGTCAAGCCCAATTTCTAAACAGTGGTGGAAACGGGTTCGGATGGTCCGACAGGTTTTGGGTCCAATCCCAACATATGATTAGCGCTCACACCTGTAAAAGAGGCCCATCGGTCATTTGTGGGCCTGGTTTTAAAACCCAATTAGCAAATGGGTTGGGCCTGACTTGAGTGTGAGATGGTTCCAGTTTACTAGCGTTGTACTGGTGGGTGATCAACTGCAAGGATTATAGTGACTTTTGCTCATTTCATGTGAACCACTGCTCTTTTTCTTGAGCTAACCATTCATTTTTCATGGCATGATTTGATGTAGCTAGCGTCGTCTGATCGCCTATCTGTTCGAGATATGATCCATCCACAACGTGGAAAAACAGATCAACGGTTCGGATCACCTTACCCAAGTGCCATTTATGTAAAATAGATCTTTTAGTCTGTGCACACGTGCCTGGAAGTCTCTACCTGTGATGATGAGCTGGGCATCAATTAAAAAAGGGTTGGGGAGAAAATGAAAGGAAGAGCTTTCATGAGGGAAGATCCGAAGGATGTTCTCTCAATCCCTCATCCTTTGTATTCTTCTCACTCTTCTGTGGCCTTTGTTTCTGTGGCTATCGTTGGACCGTCCAAAAGAAGATTCTTTTATGCGGAAGCTCGATGTTGCACTTATTCCTGAGTCCCCGTATATATGACCATATACACATGCATGAGTCATTCTACGTATGCATCCATGTCTGCAAGTACATAAGCGAATGTTTTCATATGGTGCATTTGGACCCACTATCAAAATGAATTGCAAGGGGGCAGGTCCAGTCGCAAATAATTGAGTCATTGGCAACAGATTGCTGTTTTCATCGCTAAATAGAATTTGTAACGACTTATTTGTAATAAAATTGGCGATGAGTAACACTCGTCACAAAAAAATTTTTAACAACGAATTTGAAGTTTTTAGCGATGAGTTAACTTGTCGCAAAAAGTCTGAATTGTTGTAGTGTGATCTCAACTGGCCATTGATCAAAAGCTTTCACAATAAGAATGTGGAACTTTTTTATTTTTCCTTCGGTTGAAAGGTTAGGATATATTGTCCTATTATTGTATCTTTGAAATTGCTATATTTTTGTTACGTCACAAAAATGACGTTCCCGGATGATTTATGCACCAATGTATTAATGTCTGTTCTTTAGCTGTTCTAAGACAAAGAAGAGATTTTCCATCTTTTGAGCATTTGGAGGTAAATTCTGTTGAAATGGAAAGGCTTGAATCCTGGAATCAGAAGGGGAGAGTATGTAAGCTTCTTTCCTTTAGGGATCTGTTGGATGCTTATAAGCTTTATTAGTTGTAAAGGGTCTTCATAGAGCTGACTCCTGTACAAAACTTTCACTGGTGAGTGATAGCTATAAGTTACAAGTGATTTCAAGCACGTGTAAGTCATTTACACCTGAAATATTTCACTTTTAGCCTTGACTTGTTTACAACTTAAAGGGTTAATTACATGCATCCAAATGATCCCTTAGTGATAGCACAAACGATGATGATGATGATGATAATGTAATTTGTAGTCTTCTTCAATTGTCTCCCAATCAATGGCTAGGATCACCTGAATAAACGTGATTTGGGATGCAATTAATCCATTTCTTGGCCACCAAGTGAAAGGTCTGGATTCTGACATGGAATGATTGTAAATAATTTACAGGATTATTCACGAAGTGCGCAGTCATTTTGCATTAAAGTGAAAGTTGTGTTAGTAGAAGCCGTCAAGGCTATTTTGTGAAATCAATTTATGCGCAGAAATTTAAGAAAATAAGGGCAATGGATCTTTAATGTTTGATCCTTTTGATTTATTTGTTTCACCAAGTACCATGGTAATATAAAGAAATGCACAATAATTACAAATTACTTTAATGGTCTCCTAACAATGTCTGCATTAGTTTACCGGCCATAAAACAATTTTATGGTTGACATTTTTACACTACTTCAATATGAAATTATTATTAAAATACACTAAAGGTGTTGTTTGAATTCAAAATTTTCACCATAATACCATGAAAAGTGCAATGATTATAATTCCTGCACCGATTTTTCCTTTTAATTATGAAGATAATTGCCGAAGTAAATAATACCCATGTCTTTATGATGTAGAGCGGGTCGCAGACAATTACATGGCCAAGATGGATCAGAAAAGGCCCGGTCGACGACAGAAGTGATCCAGACCATCGAACCTTAAATCGGGCGTATCTTGCAATCCGGAATGAGTTATCTGACGTAAAATATATGATTTTGGGGTAGAACGAGCTACTGAAGCCAACCAACCCCGCTACGCTGGGTTGCGCAGCCCGGAATTGCGAAAAACCCCTGGATTGATGGTCGTTTCCCTGTTTTAATTTCGTTTTTACTATAAATAGTAAGTTTTAGTTTGATTATAACTCTTCATCCGTCGGGCTTTAGGAGTTGCGCCCAACGTGAAAAGAGCTTAGAATAATTAGGAGAACGGTTTGGTGAAGCCAAATAGGACACTTACTATTTTTGGCCGAAAACCTTGCGCACTAGTAGACATCACGACCGTCTATAAATAGTAAGTTTACTATTTATAGTAAGTCGCGGATTCTAAGAGTTTGAGTTGTAGTTTGCTTCTAATTTCTTTCCCATTGCTTGGTAGCCCTATTTAAAGGGTTGTGAACTCGTTTTTATTCATCAATTAATCAATTTCGAATTTATTAGAATTTATTTCTATTTTCTGCTTTCTTTCCTCGTGGATTCGAGAAGTCTCTGTGAGGAGTCCAGAGAAGCTCCGTGGATTCGAAGTAGTTATCCTCATCACGTTCATCCCTGAGTCAATTGGCATCAAAACGAGGATTTTCTTGGGGCCGATGGCAAACAATGAAGGTATGAATCAAAATCCTGTGGATGGTGATTCAGGGATTCGTTATCTTTCGGAGAGAATGAAAGCTTTCCACCGGGAGAGTCAGTTGACCATGCAAGGGCTGCAGGCAACTCTCAACCGTCTTGCGGATGCGCTACTTCCACTCCGAGCCCTAGGCAGTGCTCCACCACCCATGGTGGCTTCACCACCCATGGTTGCTGTACGATGCAACCCCGATTTTCGTAGAGCACTACCAGCTACAAACCGTAGGGCTACACCAGATGATTCAAGTTCTAGTGACGAGGACCTTAATGAGGGTTTTGCTCGATGACCAATCTATGAAGGTGATCATTTAGATCGTGCTGAAAGAGACTGTTGAGGTAAGGTTGGACTTCCTAGTTTTAATGGTTTATTACGTATAGAAGATTTTTTCGATTGGCTAGCCGAAGTAGAGATATATTTTGATTACAAGGACCTGCCAGATCATAAAAGGGTAAAATTGGTAGCGTTTAAATTAAAATCTGGTGCTTCTGCATGGTGGGAACTATTATAGCTCTTACGAGCCCGCTAGAATAAGACTCCCATCTTATCATGGCCACGGATGAGACGTCTTTTTCGATCACAATTTCTTCCCAGTGAGTATAAGCAGATATTATTCTAGCAATATCAAAATTATAGATAAGAAAATCGAACAGTCACAGATTACACTAAAGAATTCCAACGGTTGGCTACACAAAACGATCTGTTAGAATCTGAGTCACAGAAGGTGGCACGATTTATAGGTGGGTTGCGACCGATAATTCAGATCGAGTTCAGATGTACCCAGTCGGGACCGTGGATGAAGCGATTTAATTAGCAAGTAGGGCCGAAACACAACTTGCAAGAGCTCTGCTCGTCCATATCCTTCAAATCGACCCCCATGACGGGTCCCACGCAAGATCCAGTGTTGCCACGAGGAAAAGATCCAAGACCTCAACTTCCTACAACCGCAAACCGTGATACGGGAGCGACTCATTCGACCTCAACGTGCGGCACCCACAAGCGAGTCCGAGTAGGATTCCAAATCCTTATACTCGGCCAAGGTCGAACAATTATTACTTGTGGCCAACTGTGCCACTTATCAAACACTTGTCCTCAACGTCTGCGGCGCACTTGACTATAAACGAAGGGGGCACGAAGATGAGGCCGCAGAAGAAGACCATCGCTTTGATGAACATGAACAAACCACGGAAGAATAGCAGGTGGCGATGAAGTGACGGGCGAGGATCGTGGCGAATTTCTAGTTGTGAGGCGATTACTGTATGCCCCACGAAAGGAATTACATCCACAGCGACACAATATATTTCGTACTCGGTGCACCGTCAACGAAAAGGTCTGTGATATGATCATAGACAGTGGTAGTAGCGAAAATATCGTCTCGAGAGTAATGGTGGACAAGTTGCGGCTACCAACGATGAAGCATCCTTCCCCATACTCTATTGGCTGGATAAAAAAGGTGAATGAGACCAAGGTAACTGAACAATGCACTATCTCGTTTTCAATTGGCAAAAATTATAAGGATCAAATATTTTGTGACGTGGTCGATATGGAAGCTTGTCATATGTTACTCGGTCGACCCTGGCAGTCGGACCGTGATGCGACCCATCGGGGACGAGATAATGTCTACGTATTCGTCAAGGATAGTCGAAAAATAATCCTTGCCCCTATGGCACCAGAGAACCACCCTGAGGCCTCTAAAGTGGAGGGGAGTTCCCTCTTGACCATTCGGGATTTCATGGAGGAATCCAAGGAAACTGGCGAGGTATACGCCGTAATAGTAAAGGGCGAGGAAGAGGAACCCTTAAACATCCCTCCAAGTTTAAGACTGTTGCTAAACGAATTCAAAGAAGTCTGGCCTGAGGATTTACCTGATGGATTGCCCCCCATGAGGGACATCCAACATCACATAGACCTCGTCCCTGGGGCTAGCCTGCCCAATCGCCCTCATTATCGGATGAGTCCGAAGGAGTGTGAGATACTTCAGGAGCAAGTGGAGGAATTGATCCGTAAGGGTCTCTTGAGAGAGAGCATGAGCCCATGTGCCGTACCAGCATTATTAACGCCAAAAAAAGATGGAAGCTGGCGCATGTGTGTCGACAGCCGAGCAATCAACAAAATTACCATCAAATATCGGTTTCCAATACCACGGTTGGACGACATGCTCGATATGTTAGAAGGGGCCAAGGTGTTCTCTAAACTAGATCTAAGGAGCGGGTACCATCAGATTCGTATTCGACCCGGTGATGAGTGGAAAACGGCATTCAAGACCAAGGAAGGGTTGTATGAGTGGCTGGTTATGCCCTTCGGCCTATCGAACGCACCAAGTACTTTTATGCGTTTAATGAATCAAGTTCTAAAACCGTTCACTGGCCGATTTGTGGTAGTATATTTTGATGACATATTGATATATAGCCGGGATGAGGCGGAGCACAGGAAACATCTCAGGCAGGTGCTACAGGTCCTACAACTTAACAAGTTGTACCTCAACTTGAAGAAGTGTAGTTTTTTAACTGATAACCTATTGTTTCTAGGATTTGTTGTAACGTCCACAGGCATTCGTGTGGACGATGAAAAGGTGCGAGCTATTAGGGAATGGCCGATCCCGACAAACATTCATGAGGTGAGGAGTTTTCACGGGTTGGCGACTTTCTATCGTCGATTTGTGCGAGATTTTAGCACCATAGTCGCGCCTATAACAGATTACATGAAAAAAGGACCGTTCCAGTGGACCGATAAAGCTGATAAGAGCTTCATGAGATCAAGCATCGTTTGTCTACAACACCGGTCTTGGTGCTTCCTAATTTCGACAAATTGTTTGAGGTTGAGTGTGACGCTTCATACGTCGGAATTGGAGGAGTATTATCACAGGAAGGCAGGCCGGTAGCCTTCTAAGCGAGAAGCTCAGCGAAGCCCAAAAGAAGTGGTCGACTTATGAGCTTGAGTTATACGTAGTTGTTCAGGCGCTGCGACATTGGCGGCATTATCTGATTCAAAGAGAGTTTGTTTTGTACACTGACCATCAAGCATTAAAGTTTATTAATAGTCAGACTAACGTGAATCATGTGCATGCTAGATGGGTTGCGTTTTTACAGGAATTCACGTTCGTTCTGAAGCACAAGTCAGGGCAACAGAACAAGGTGGCTGATGCACTTAGCCGTCGTGCATCACTACTAGTTAAAATGAGCAACGAGGTAGTCGGCTTCGACTGTCTCAAAGAGTTGTATGCCGAGGATGAGGACTTCAAAGGTTCTTGGATGAAGTGTCAAGAAGGTCACCCCAGTGACCTTCATATACAGGACGATTTTCTCTTCAAAGGGAATCGATTGTGCATCCCCCAAAGTTCTCTGAGGGAGCAGATTATTCAGGAGCTGCATGGGGGTGGCCTTGGTGGACACGTGGGGCGAGACAAGACGCGAGCTCTTGTGGAAGAGCGGTATTACTGGCCGCAGTTAGTACGTGATGTGGGAAAAGCCGTACAACGTTGTCATGTTTGTCAGACCTCCAAGGGGCAATCTCAGAATACGGGCCTCTACACCCCGTTACCTGTGCCTAACGGTTCTTGGGAGGATTTATCAATGGACTTCGTGCTTGGTCTCCCACGAACACAACGCGGCATGGATTCGGTGTTCGTGGTGGTAGATCGTTTCTCAAAGATGGCGCACTTTATCCCATGCAAGAAGACGCTCGATGCAACACACGTGGCGAATTTATTTTTCAGGGAGGTCTTTCGGCTACACGGGGTCCCCAAGATCATTACTTCCGATCGTGACACGAAGTTCATTAGCCACTTTTGGCGGACTTTATGGAATCAATTCGATACACGACTTTAATTCAGCAGTGCTTACCACCCACAGACTGATGAGTAGACCGAAGTTGTGAATCGCACGTTGGGAAACCTTCTTCGCTGTATTTTAGGAAAAAAATTCAAAGCAGTGGGATTTGGCCTTGTCTCAAGCAGAGTTTGCATTCAACAACATGGTGAACCGCTCAACAGGGAGATCACCATTCCATATTATCTACAGACGAGTGCCTCGTCACATACTTGACTTGGTCCATCTACCCAAGCACCTAGGCACGAGCATTGCAGCAGAATATATGACAGACAAGATCATGGGCATCCATGCAGAAGTGCAGACCAAGCTACATGCCTCGAACGAGAAGTACAAGGAACAAGCGGACAAGCATCGGCGACAAAAAGTGTTCGAGGTGGGCGACCGCGTTATGGTCCATCTGCGCAAAGAGAGATTTCCGACCGGGACGTACAACAAGTTGAAAAATAAGAAGATTGGACCCGTCCCAATCATCCGAAAGATTAATGATAACGCTTATATTGTTGATCTTCCAGATGATATGGCAATCTCACAGACTTTCAATGTCGCGGACCTGACCGAGTATCATGAACCAGAGCATGACGAGAACTCGAGGACGAGTTCTTTTGAAGTGGAGGAGACTGATGTAGAGCGGGTCGCAGACAATTACATGGCCAAGATGGATCAGAAAAGGCCCGGTCGACGACAGAAGTGATCCAGACCATCGAACCTTAAATCGGGCGTATCTTGCAATCCGGAATGAGTTATCTGACGTAAAATATATGATTTTGGGGTAGAACTAGCTACTGAAGCCAACCAACCCCGCTACGCCGGGTTGCGCAGCCCGAAATTGCGAAAAACCCCTGGATTGATGGTCGTTTCCCTGTTTTAATTTCATTTTTACTATAAATAGTAAGTTTTAGTTTGATTATAACTCTTCATCCGTCGGGCTTTAGGAGTTGCGCCCAACGTAAAAAGAGCTTAGAATAATTAGGAGAACGGTTTGGTGAAGCCAAATAGGACACTTACTATTTTTGGCCGAAAACCTTGCGCACTAGTAGACATCACGACCGTCTATAAATAGTAAGTTTACTATTTATAGTAAGTCGCGGATTCTAAGAGTTTGAGTTGTAGTTTGCTTCTAATTTCTTTCCCATTGCTTGGTAGCCCTATTTAAAGGGTTGTGAACTCGTTTTTATTCATCAATTAATCAATTTCGAATTTATTAGAATTTATTTCTATTTTCTGCTTTCTTTTCCTCGTGGATTCGAGAAGTCTCTGTGAGGAGTCCAGAGAAGCTCCGTGGATTCGGGGTAGTTATCCTCATCACGTTCATCCCTGCGTCACTTTATAAAAAAGAAGATATAATTGCATGCCCAACCATTCAAATTCAAACGCCTTGCATGTGCATGTGCCACCATCAAATTTTCAAATACCCAACACATGCCACATATGTTAACAAGCACATGTGCTTTAAATGCTATGTATGCAATTATTCACATTAAGCTCTCACGTATTTCACAATTTATCTTTATTCTTTGTTCCAGTGTTTAGCAAACAAAAAATAAAATATATAGTAAGTTCAAGAAAATGACCATACTTGGATAATCTATCCAGGACTTTATAATATGGAGCTGACACAACTTTGCTTTTATTAAAAAAAAAAAAAGAGAAGAAAAAGACAAGGGTTTTGATGGAATGATCTTTATCTCAACCAAAGATTCAAAATTAGAAACTTGACTTGAGTCCATGTTAACTTGGTCAAACTTGATATTCAATAATTAAATTTAAAATATCTAAGTAGGGTTAGAAAATCTTAAATTTCTTAGAAAGTCAAGCATCAAAATATTCAAGAAAAACAAAACTGTACTTAGCAGAGCAATTGTAGCGATTGTGACTTGCTTGGTTAAGTTTTCCTTTCCGATTCTTGCAACCCAAAATTTCGACCACATCATGGAGGGGCCATAGTCTGATAATACTAGTTGGACGACTATAAACTTATTAACCGATGGATTCTACCAGTTGGATGGGGACAATTTCCGATGGGACGGTTGGGATCAGCCAGTTGTGCAGTTATTTTGATAAAGGGCCCATGAATATTAATAGGCCTTAGATCGATTCAATATAACAGATCATACACACAGAAACTTATCTAATGATGGTGGTTCTCATCACGGTCTTTAAATGAACGGATAAAATTAAATTGGCGAATGGTTTGCTGTAGATGCACAAGTCTCTGGAACAGGTAGGCCGCCTTGGCCCATCCTCAAAACAACTCATCATATAAGTGGTTTCCATTGTGGGTTCACGAAAGTGGAAGTGGAGAGTGATTCTACGGTTATAGTTGATATATATGCTGAACAATAGGTTTATCTATGTGGAGGATGCGGTATCCGTGGAGCGAGGTTAGTTTGTTCAAGTGCCGGGTCAATATAAAGATTTCCTCTGTGCCTAGAGAAGTTAATTGTGTGGCAGATGGTCAAGTGAGATAGGTTAGCGAGTCACAGACTAAACGGCTGCTTAATTCGCCATCCAAGCTTCCTCCTACCATAAGAGGAAATTTGCTCCTTGATAGACTTGAGAGGCAAAGTAGGTGTTGCATGTAATTGAGTAAATTGTAGGGTATATGATAGGCCGGTCCCATCATTTTTTGTGGCATGGGCCTACCTGAAAACTAGTAGGTTTGTTCATTAAAATAAATAAATTCACTTTATATATATATATATATATATATATATATATATATATATATATATATATATATATATATAGGGAAAAGGTACTATGCGCTCGACCTCACGAGTCTGTCCCATGAGGTCGAGCTGTGTGGGCCCCACCGTGATGCGTTTCGAACATCTACCCCATCAGTCAGATGCACCATTCCATCGTGGGCCTAGGTCTCAAAAATCAAGTCAATCCGTGACTTGTGTGGGCCACACCACACACAGAAGTGGAGAGGGACCGTGCACCATTAAAACATTCATAATCATTTTACGTGATTTGCAAATCCAGCCCATCCATTATGTGTTTCCCACTTGTATGAGGGTTCAGACCAAGTTTCAGAAACATGAAAATTTCAGGTCATCAAGTGCTTTTATAAGTTTTAACGGTGTCTTCACATGATTTTAGATGGTATGGCCCACTTGAGTTCCGCATACAGCTGATTTTTGGGATATCCCATAATTTAAAGGGGACCCATCAAATGCACGGTGTTGATGGTCGACACGCATCATGGTGGGGCCCACACAGCTCGACCTTACGGGAGCTTATCGTGACGTCGAGCACATAGTATCCCATATATATATATATATATATATATATATATATAGGGTGGCCCAGAAGGCTAGTAACTGGTGGATGGTGGGCCATCATAAACATTTTGAATAATGGAAAAGAATAGGTGTGAGCCAAATTTAGTCAAAATCACTTTCATCGTATCTAGATGATAGTCAATTAAGATGGTGTCGAATAGAGTCATCGTACTCGGCTCGAATTAATTGAAAGCCTGTTATCGCAAGTGCCAAATTAACCATATGATTGTACCTGTAAAGGTTGACTTGATTGTCTAGCCACTAATATGCAACGATTAGGTGATTTGGAAATGGATGATTAATCATTTTAATAAATGAGATCTTTTTACCTAAATCGACTTTTCTTTCAATTGTAACCGTGGTCTTTAAATTTCTTAATAATGCAATAATGGGCAACTAAAATTAAAAATAAAGGCTATGGTCACTGATTTTATTAATTAGGAATTAAGATCAATAGAATTAATGAGAACATAAAATAAGCAAATAAAATAAAGATGAATTACTTATGATTGCTTGTGCAAGTAAACAATCAAGGTGAATGACTAATAAGACGTAACAAGCATGATCTTTGATCTTTGAAGTATGGACTCAGTTTACTTGGGGATCTGATGATGTTGATGGCCATTGATATTTACACTACTTCTAAATTCTGAACTTGTTTTAGCAAATTTCTCAATAGAAGTGGAGAACATGCTAAAATTAGGATAAAACAACATTGTGTTGCGAAAGAGATTGTATGTGATGGCTCGGTTGATGACTTGAGCTCTTCATTAAAAGTTGCATTGTGTGTGACGGCTTGGTTGGTGCCCTAACCTCTTCATTAAGTGTTTCTTTTATAAGATTGTAGAGGCAGTGGCCACTGTGAATTCTTAATTACTCATTGGTTTTGCAAATCTCATTGATTCTCGTAAGCATGGCCCAGTGTGCATGAAGGTTTGCTGGAGTCTCCAGGCTCCTGCATTACGTGTAAGGTTTGAAGTTCACATACACCACTGTGTGTTATAACTGCCACATGGTACCTTTTGTACTGTTCGATTGGATTGTGATTGGCCAGGTGTAAACACCTTTATATATCTAGGTATAGGTCTATACCTTATGAACAAATTGGTTGAAAAATAAACATAACGTTGGGCTCTAAGATGGTTTCAACGATGGGCAACATTATCACCACTGCTTGGTGGATTATGGTTCACTTAAACATTCAATCTGGCTCATTGTTAGGCCCATAACCTAAAATTATCCAAAAAAAGTTAAAAAAAAATGGATGAGCAGAGTGGTTAAAACCCACACATCAACGTGGGTCCTAAAGCCCTTGCCTGGACTGGTCCAAGCAAGGCAGGACAAATCTGCTTCCTCACAACTACCCCGGAACTACCCCACTCTTTCGGAGCAGCAACTCCAACAGACATATTGACCTGACCAATACGAAAACACACATGTATAGTGGCACTTTCGTGGTTTATTGAAGAACCTTTCCAGAAAGATACAGACAATGTCGTGGAAAAAATCTCCCCCAAGACATGGTCCGACCAAAACCAGATCATTACAAAGATTTCCTTATTTACAAGGAAAAAAAGGAAAATAAAAGAATAAATAAATAAATAAATACATAATCAGATAAATCTGAAAAAGAAAAAGAAAAAGAAGAGGGTCATGTTGCCGCAGCAATCAATCTCTTCATCTAACCGTTGATGCAACAACATGGGCCCAAGACCTCAAATGATCTTTCATATCAATTCCATCTCCAACGGCGGGGATTCTCCAATTCAACAATGGGTTCTCTTCCTCTCTGTTCCTAACATCCCATGCTTCTGATAGGTAAGGCCTGGAAACAACTCTTCCATCAACAGATTCCTCTTCCCCACAACTCTTTCCGAATCTCTGCAGCCCCGGAACGATTGAAACCAGCCTCGTATCCATCTCTTCTTCAGAAAACGTAAAACCCAGATCCAAAAATCCCTTCAATTCTTCAAATTCAAGATCAGACAAGCTCTTGGTAGTCTTCTTTTGGCGACGGAATACCGACTTTCTCGACGGTTTACAGGCTTCCTGTTCTGTTTCCTGAATTGTGTTTTCTTCAATCTCTTTGCCGGAGAGGATGGTGTCGAGTTTGTGTTGTTGAAGGACTGAATTTGGAGAGAATGGGTCGGATTTGAAGCACGAATCGTGGCTGAAAGATCGACGGTGGAGGCTACCGACGGGAGAGATGGCGAGTTCTTCAATCTGGGTTTTGGTTTTTGTTGGAATTGGTTCGATTGGAAGAGGAGAAGATGGCTGGGTGAAGATCTTGTGGTAAAACCAGTAGGTTTCGAAGAGGGATAGGAACTGCTCTTCTTCCATGGAAAGCCAAAAGGAGGAGAAGAATCCTAAGCAATTTGGAAGAATAGATGTGGATATTCGAAAACCAGCATGAGGAAGGTTTAATATAAACAGCAGCCGTAATGAATAAACGCTGGTTTGCAATTAAATTGCGAAATTGCCCTCCAATTTCGTAAAGAAGGGACGCGGATTTCCGGCTAAAGCCTTTCGCAGGAACTTCCTGCGCAATGATGCCGTGTAGGGTCCACCGAGATGTTTTTGAGAAATCCACCCCGTCCATCCGTTTTTCGAACTCATTTAAGGACTTAAAACTAAAAATGAAGTTTAATTAACACTTAAGTGTTCCATACGAGAGGAAACAGTGGGAATTCAGTGAGCACCGTTGAAGCATTTTAATGGCCATAAAAGTTTTGCATCAGGCTATGTTTTAAGTGTTTTCACTTCATCCAATTGGGAATGACCTTATAAACGGTTTGGATGGCATATAAACATCAAGATGGAGCCCAGGAAGGTTTCAACGGTATGAACTTCTTTTCTTAATTTTCCCTCTCTTATGACCCACTTTATCCATCTCATTTTTGGTTGAATGTCCTAAAATGAGCTCGAAAAATGGATGGACGGAATGGATTTCTCATGTACATTTCAGTGGGCCCCACCCAGCATCCTTGCGCAGTAAGTTACTGCGAAAGCCTCTTGCAGGAAATCCGCGTCCGGAAAGAAGCAGGACGCTTCAAAAATATAAGAGCTGCCTGATTACGTGGACAGTGGCGTGCCTACGACTGACCGATCGGCACGTGGGTGAAAGTTTTTATTAGATCTACCCCGTCCATTAGGTGAATGGAATCATATTTACCGACCGATCTAAAATTTAAGCCGTTCCAAGACTTAGGTAGGCCACACCATAGAGAAGATTTGGGATGAGATGCCTACCTTTAGCAGACTTTGGCACTCACCGTGTTCTATATATTACATCTAATCTGTTCATCTGATGTGGGTCACTGGGATTAATAGAATTTCCAAAAATGACACCGTTTTGAAAATTAGGCGGACAACACTATGTGAATTCAAATGTTTTAAGAATCTTTACACTTTTTAGTATAGTGAGGCCCACTTGAATTTAGGTTCTTTGTATTGTTCGGAATCGAGGGAAAAAATTAAGGGGCGCACCTGATGGACGGTGTGGATCTCATCCACATGCACTACTTCGCCTCACAGAAGCTTTAGCGGCCCCATGTGCCTACGCTCAGCCACGCCAGCGTTTTCCTTTCTTCGAAGGAGACGGATTGGCTACTCCCCCTACACCAGCCCTGTGGCTAGTGGTCAGTGCTCTGTGGGCCCCAAAATGATGTATTTGTTTCATCCATTCCTTTCATCCATTTTTACAGATCATTTTATGGATTGATACAAAAAAAAAAAATAGAGATATAAATCTCAGGTTGACCACATCACAGGAAAACAATAATGATTGGATATCCACCATTAAAAACCTCCCAAGGCCCACTGTACTGTTTATTTGACATCCAATATGTTGATTAGGTCATAAAGACCCATATGAAGGGAAAAAATAAACATCAGCTTGATCCAAAACTTTCATGGCCCCAAAATGTTTTTAATGGTCAACGTTCATTAACCACTGTTTCCTGTAATGTGGTCCACTTGAGATTTTTATATACCTAAATTTTTCTCTCGTAACATAAAATGATCTATAAAAATAGATGGACAGAATGAATAAAAACACATACATCATGGTGGGGCCCACAAAGCACAGGGGCAGTAGCCAATCCGTTTCCTTCTTTGAAGGGATGACGTGGATGCTAACCTCAGCGAGCCGGAAGTAGCGCGGAAGTCGGATGAGAGTCTCCAATGAAAGGTGCCGCACGCGTGTGAGATCTGTACCGTTCTTCTAGAGGGTTCTACCGGGTCATGATCTAAAGGGATAAAGGGATAAACTGCTCGGTCGAGAAGAAGAAACGGACGATTAAATAGAGTTGGCCCATTGTGGGAATCCATTGTAATTAAACGGTTGGGATTGTAGGAAAGATTCGACTTTTGGGCCATGGCCTATGGGGAAACCTGCTGGGTGAACGGTCTTGATCTTGTAGACATCTGCCACAGGACGTGTGTAATGATCTAGATCGTTGATCTAATCAGCCTCACAGCAGATGGACCACACCCCCAACATCTCCCTCGTTGGAGGATTCTAACCCTCCAAAGCCCGTCCGCTTCGCCATCTGATGCGTACTGCTGTTGTCTTTCCCTCTTTACCCTCCATTTGTAGACAATTGATCCAGGATCAGGATCGTCCTATCAAGGGACTTATTGATATGTGGTCCCACTTGTGGGGTTGTCGGATCAACGGTCTGTAAGGCTCACTGACGTTAGGATAATTTGACCGGCCCATCACTTTCCCCCAAATGGTGGGCCATTAACAATTTTTGCTTCCAACCTTTGAAATGTGTGATTTGATCGACCTTGAGCCACGGGTCTTGGATGGTCCCCAGTCACCATCAAAACTGTCAGCTTGTAAGGTGGTTTGGCAGGGAAGGCTCTTCATGTAGGTTACGTCACATATGCATTCTCAATTACACGTGTTTAAACTCACACGGTTATTGCATCCTGACAAAGTCACAAAAACCTCTGGAAATTCACCCGGACATGAGCCGCGGTATGATAAATTAATTCGCTGTAGCCTGTAGGAACCTACCGGAGTTACTATGGCCGAAGCGGATTGCGTATTGAGTAAACTCTGTGGGGGCCTACCGTGGATGTATGTGTCTTATCCATGCCGTCCATCCTGTTTTTAGATTATTTTAAGGCACGATAATAAAGTTATATTATATTCAAAGCTCTGAATGGACCACACCTAAGGAAACAGTGGGGACAATAAAGTCTACCGTTGAAACTTTCTTAGGATCAACCTATTTGTCATCCAAACTGTTCATAAGGTCACACAGACATGGATGAAGGGAGAATGAAAATATCAGTTTGATATAAAGCTTCTGTGGTTCTCAAGAAGTTTTCAACATGATCCGTTTAATACCCACTGTTTCCTGCGATGTGGTCCACTGAACTTTGGATATGGTTCAATTTCAAAATATTATCTAAAATGAGCTGATAAGGACGGCATGGATAAGACACACACATAACGGTGGGCCTCATAGAGTGTACTAAGTACGCTATAGGTATAGGTACTGAGTCACTCAGTACGCAGACTATTTCCTACTTTTGCAAAACGAGGGCAACTCAGATAGAACTTCCGTAAAATCCACCCCCATCCATTAGGTACTATGAATCATTTTAACCATTGAACCAAAATTCATGATCATCAAAGACTCATTAGCCTACAACATAGGAAGTAGTTTGGATGGGACGTCCACCATTAGTGAATGTAAGACCCACAGTGGTATTTATAGTTGACATCCAATCCATACATTTGATGTGAATAATCAGGAATAAAGAACTTCCCAAAAATCATAGTATTCTAAAACTCAGGTGGGCCATTCCGCGTGATTTAGAGTTTTTAGGCATGAATTTTCAGGGTAGCCCACATGAACGTTAAATCATCATGATTTTTGGTCCTACTACAGGTTTTTAGTGGTGATGGACGGTGCAGATTTCGTGCCATTTAAGTTCTTTTTCACACGTCTGTGAAAGTAACCCCGGTGGGTACCGACCGCGAGGTACCCAAGTGTTTTCTTCGCACAGTGGGGAGTATGCTAACATGTCATCCAACCAGGTCCTTCCTGCTAACATGTCAGCTGTGTGGAACATCCTCACCATTAAAATGTTTCATTGTACGTCTTACCCAAAGATAACCTGGAAAGGAAGGTCAACTCATCATCTGAACAATCCACGGCTGATTAGCTGACTAACATTCAAGGATGACCCATCCGATGATCGGACGGGCCTGATTTTCGTGCCGCGTGATTTTTACTGTGGATTTCAACGTTTGAATGGTACGGGTCTCCTAAACAGATGGCTTGTTGGCGAGAGAAGCCTGATGGTACATACTTTGTGCTGCACTGATGGAAAATGGATTAGATCTGCCCATGCATGGACGGACTCGGTACAGGCAGGGTCTCTGGGACCCACGTGATGTATTCGTTTTATCCGTGCCGTCCATCCATTTTTTCAGACCATTTTAGCTTTTTGGCACAAAATTTAGGCAGATACGAGGCTCAAGGGGACCACAAAGTGAGGATTGAATGCTTACCATTAAAAAATTCCAGTGAGTCTGCAGAATTTTTAACCAAGCTGATATTTGTGTTTTCCCTTCATATAGGTCTACATTACCTTATGAAGAGGTTGGATTGCAAATAAACATCACGGTGGGCCCAAGGAGGGTTTCACCGGTGGGTGTCATTATCATTATGGCCACTGCTTCCTGTGGTGTGGTCCACCTGCCTCCTTTTTTACTCATGCGCTAAGATGACATATGAAAATGGATGGACGGCGTGGCAAAACACCTACATCGCGTTGGCCCCATAGAGCCCCTGCCGTCGATGGAGGCAGGGACACGACGCAATCAGCGTTCGCACTCCATCCATAAATTACAAGTGCTGTATCCTAAGATATGATTCAACCAATTTTCTCACAAACGTGTCACACACACACACACACACACATATATATATATATAATAATCCCAACCTTACAAAATGTTGGTTACAATATTATGATTACATGGTACAAAGAATAGTCTAATCCACTCTTTGAGTGGGCCACACCATCACACTAAGTCATACCATCGATTGTCTATTGATATTGAATTTGTGTCCTGCTTAAAGAGTCGATCGGCCTGGATTTCATCTAATATGATTATCATGGGTTGGCCCACATTTTCGAAGGAGAGAATATTCTATACGTTCGACAAGTTGGCAAAAAAAAAGAAGCTGTAGCATACAGCTGCTGCATCCGATCCTATCTCGTTAATATAATTAGTTTAAAGAGAGCCGTCAGCGCGTGAGGGTAATTTATCAATTGAAATCTGCACACGAGGAAGTATTCCCATGCGAGCTTCACGTTCTCCTTAGCTAAAGCTAAAGGCTAGAACGCTTTTCATCATCTTTTCGGGCTTAGCTTGCAAATCACTCGCTCTTCCTACACGTGGCAAATATGTACCAAAACAGGTAGCCCCATCTTGGGTGAGCCATACCCCCAATTCAGGAAGCGGATTGCGTAGTGAGTAGCTCAGTACGCTGAGCGTACTGAATAAACTCTGTGGGGTCCACCATGATTTATATATTTTATCCACTCCTTCCATCCATTATATCAGATAATTTAAGGGCTTCAGCCCAAAAATGAAGTATATCCAAAGCTCAAATGGAACACACCACGGGAAACAGTTTGAATTGAAAGTTTACCGTTGAAATATTCTTGAGGCCCACGGGAGTTTTTGATCAAGCTTATATTTATTTATTTCCCTTCATCCATGTTTTTCTAAACTTATGAATAGGTTGGATGACAAATAAACATCAATGTGGGGGCCTAGCAAGGTTTCAATGGTGGAAATCATTATTCCCACTGTTTCCAGTGGTATGGTCCACTTGAGCTTTGGATATTCTTTAATTTTAGCCTCAACCCCTTGAATGAGCTGGAAAAAACGGATGGACGGCGTGGATAAACAACATAATTCCTAGTGGGCCCAATAGAGTTTACTCAGTACGATAAGAGTGTACTGAGTAAATCAGAACAATCCGATTTCCCCAATTCAAACAGCGTGTACTGTCCAAACCCTCGTGTTTAATAAAAGTAGAGTCAAAAGAACGGTTGTTGAGATTTTCTGTTCAACCGTCCATTTTTTTCCTCAAAGTTATCCAGTACAATGATTTGGACTATGTTCATATCTGATATTTGTTACACGTCCTACCAAACGTAAAGCTTACTTGATGAACTGGAGATTTTTCATATGTTTGCCACGTGTTTAGAAGTCGAGTCACTTATCGAGCGGCCTACTTCGTGTGCACGTGGGGTGGACTATATTTTATGGTGGCCCCACAAGACCTAGCCGAAGTTTTTTGCTCATGGGCTGGTCTGGGGATTGGACTCAAGTTCTTACCTTATGGGCTCGAAATGGACACGCTTCGGTCTGGTCCAACCCACTTGCAACTGAGCGAGATGGGACCCACTTTGCATTTAGCCCTTGTTGCGAGATCAGAAAACTGTGTGTTGTGAACGGTGAAATCTAACCTAACCACAGCGCGCCAATCACCTTCCATGATATGGACCACTCATCAGGTGGGTCATATTGTGTTTGCCCAACTACTTGATAAGATGGATGATCCTACTCCTACATATACGTTTGGTTGACCCTTTATACGTTCTGTATAGACAATAGGGGCTGATATTCTTTTCCACCGTCCATTTGTAGGGTCATTTATTGGAGAGTTAAGATCGTCTAGTCGATCGCTGAGATTTTTACCTGGCGGTGGTTTGTTATGTGATACCTTTTGAACATGCGAGCCACTGTGCCGGGTTTATGTCACAATGGTACAGTGAGAAGGACGGATCATTTATTTATCTCCTATGGTAGCCCACGACCCAAAATTCCATCTGATGTGGTGGAATGCGTGGTGTGACCCTTGTACTACATAGTGCCTTTCACGGCCGAGGTCATGGTTCGAGTGATCATGTGAGTGTGTTTGTAAAAAAAAAAAAAAGACTACTTAGCGGTGGCCTCAATCGTGGGGCCCACCTCAATGTACTTTTTACATATCCACTCCATCCATCTAGGTCACTGAGGGCATAGCTTTAAAAATGAGGCAAATCTAAATCTCAAGTAGGCCACATGGTAAGGATTGAATTCCACCCAAAAAAGATTTTGGCTCTACAAAAGTTTTGGATCATGCTGCTATTTGTATTTTCCCTTCATTCAAATCTTAGTGACCTGATCAACAGGTTAGATGACAAATAAACGTTACAGTAGGTTAGATGACAAATAAATGTTACAGTAGGCCTTATGAAGTTTTTAATGGTAGGCGTTCAATCACACCATTTTCCCGTGCTATTGTCCACTAGAGATTTGGTTCTGACTCATTTTTAGGTCCATGCCTTGAGATGAGCTGGAAAAATAGATGATACCAACACACATCTAAGTTTTATACACCTCACCTGCTAAGCTGTTTACCTGCCTCATCCAATCGTGTCCCTGTTGTTTTCCATGTTGTAGATCACTTAAGCTATGGATATGCTTCCATTTTGGACTCTATTATAAAATAAGCTCTTTTTTTATTTCCTGACGAGGACAGCATGGATAAAACAAATACATCGTAGTGAGCATCTCCGGCTCTTTATATCAAGGTAAAGGGTGGTGAGTGCCTCACTAGACAATGCACGTTGGGATGTGTGACCCTAATTGTCTAACGGGGAATGCGGATTAGGTGGTGAGCAGCTCACCCTAATTTGATTGGTAAGCAATACATGGCTCAATATGGGCACGGCTATTTTTATCATCTTCTTCAGTTTTTTTTTTTTTTAAAAAAAAAAAAAAAAAACCTTAGAAGGTTTTCTAGCCTATTATCCATGTGGCATTTCTTTAAAGGCCTGCTTGGGGCCTTGGGAGCGTAGATATGAAACCCACTGGATTTAAAGCCCCCATATATTTGAAATCCTCCTATTGTGTTTGGCCACCTTATTCGAAATCCCTTATGGTCCAAAAGTAGCCATGCATAGTATATTTGTAAGGATTTGAATTTAATTACGAAATCAACTTTAATATTTCTAAAGAATGTATGTATGTAATGTTTGACCCATTGAGTATAATAAGCGCATTGAAATATATGTTTTACTAAAAAATGATGAAATTTCAAGTCTCGGATGAGCCACAAGCACAAGATCATATTCAAGTAATTAATCAACGATTTTTAACTGTTGATTACATCGACAATATTTGGATGGCATAGATCATCGTATTAAAGGACTTATAGTGATGCAATTAATATCTGATTGTTTTGGGATATTCTCAGTAAGTTATATACCCAATAGATTAAAAATCTAGTGACACACATGTTACACATGCAACTCTAGAAAGGATTTTAAATGCAATCCAAGCTTTCACTTTGGATTTAAAACCCCTCTGAGGGGATTTGAAACTCTCAAATACCTTATGGTGAGGGTCTCGCTTCCTAATCTGCATCCTCCTCGGTAGCCTTTGCTTCTTGAACTGTGTCCGTTGGTTGTGTGTGTGTGTATTTGGGATGTTGTATTCTTATTTTAACCGTCCCTGTTTCTCCAGCAGTCTAATTGTTGAGATAAATGGGTCATGATATATTTACTGTGTGGCCCACAGATCAGCTGTCCAGAAACGCAATATTATGAATCCGGACATCAACTAATTACTGCCGAATCGTACTTTATAATTTAATTTTAGCCCACATAAAAATCTAGTTCTCATATTCTCAAAAGATGCCTTGGAGCCTTTCTGGGGGGAAATGATCAAAATGTCCCTAGCCCTTTTCTTCCTTGAAAATGTCCTTGGCCTTTTTCTTCCTTGAAGATGATATTTTTGGGCACACCGTATGATATCTAACCGTCAAACAGGTCAGACCCTACCATAAATCAACGGTTCGGATCACCTTACCCAAGTGCCATATATGTAAAATAGATATTTTAGTCTGTGCACACGTGCCTGGAAGTCTCTACCTGTGATGATGAGCTGGGCATCAATTAAAAAAGGGTTGGGGAGAAAATGAAAGGAAGAGCTTTCATGAGGGAAGATCCGAAGGATGTTCTCTCACTCTCTCATCCTTTGTATTCTTCCCACTCTTCCGTGGCCTTTGTTTCTGTGGCTATCGTTGGACCGTCCAAAAGAAGATTCTTTTATGCGGAAGCTCGATGTCGCACTTATTCCTGAGTCCCCGTATATATGACCACATGCACATGCATGAGTCATTCTACGTACGTATCCATGTGCAAGTACACAAGCGGACGTTTTCATATGGTGCATTTGGACCCACTATCAAAATGAATTGCAAGGGGGCAGATCCAGTCACAAATAATTGAGTCATTAGCAACGGATTGATGTTTTCATCGCTAAATAGAATTTGTAACGCCTTATTTGTAATAAAATTGGCGATGAGCAACACTCGTTACAAAAATTTTTTAACGATGAGTTTGGAGTTTTTAGCAATGAGTTAGCTTGTCTCAAAAGTCTGAGTTATTGTATTGTGATCTCAACTGGCCATTGATCAAAAGCTTTCACAATTAGAATGTGGAACTTTTTTATTTTTCCTTCGGTTGAATGGTTAGGATATACTGTCTTATTATTGTATCTTTGAAATTGCTATATTTGTGTTACGTCACCAAAATGACATTCCCGGATCATCTATGGACCAATGTGCATGGAGTGCAATGTATTAATGTCTGTTCTTTAGCTGTTCTAAGACAGAAGTTGGAGATTTTCCTTCTTTTGAGCATTGGAGGTAAATTCTGTTGAAATGGGAAGGTTTGAATCCTGGAATGAGAAGGGGAGAGTATGTAAGCTTCTTTCTTTGAAGGATCTGTTGGATGCTTATAAGCTTTATTAGTTGTGAAGGGTCTTCATACAGCTGACTCCTGTACAAAACTTTCACTTGTGAGTTATAGCTATAAGTTACAAGAGATTTCAATCACGTGTAAGTCATTTACACCTGAAATATTTCACTTTCAGCCTTGACTTGTTTACAACTTAAAAGGTTAATTACATGCATCCAAATGATCCCTTAGTGATAGCACAAATGATGATGATGACGATGACGATGATGATGATGATAATGTAATTTGTAGTCTTTTTCAATTGTCTCCCAATCAATGGTTAGGATCACCTGAATAAACGTGATTTGGGATGCAATTAATCCATTTGATCTTGGCCACCAAGTGAAAGGTTTGGATTCTGACATGGAATGATTGTAAATAATTTTTAGGATTATTCACGAAGTGGGCAGCCATTTTGCATTAAAGTGAAAGTTGTTTTAGTAGAAGCCATCAAGGCTATTTTGTCAAATCAATTTATGCACAGAAATTTAAGAAAATAAGGGCAATGGATCTTTAATGTTTGATCCTTTTGATTTATTTGTTTCACCAAGTACCATGGTAATATAAAGAAATGCACAATAATTACAAATTACTTTAATGGTTTTCTAACAATGTCTGCATTAGTTTACCGGCCATGAAATTGTTTTATGGTTGACATTTTTACACTACTTCAATATGAAATTATTATTAAAATACACTAAAGGTGTTGTTTGAATTCAAAATTTTTACCATAATACCATAAAAAGTGCAATGATTACAATTCCTACACCGATCTCCTAAATAGATTTGAATTTGATTAGAGAATACCATTTTTGGTTTGGCAGTAGTAAAATCATAATGATGATACTTTTCCTTTTAATTACCAAGATAATTGCCGAAGTAAATAATACTCATGTCTTTATAAAAAACAAGATATAATTGCAATAATTTCTAGCTTAGTGCATGTGGAACTCAATGGTCCTCCACTTGTCATGTCTCAAATGTTCCATATGCTCAACCATTCAAATTCAAATGCCTTACATGTGTGACGCAGGGGAGGACGTGAGGTCGAGCACCGTCTTCCTCAAGAGGATAACTATTCCGAATCCACGGAACTTCTCTGGACTCCTCACAGAGACTTCTCGAATCCACGAGGAAAGAAAGCAGAAAATAGAAATAAATTCTAATAAATTCGAAATTGATTAATAAATTAGTAAAACCGAGTTCACAACCCTTTAAATAGGGGTACCAAGCAATGGGAAAGAAATCAGAATCAAACTACAACTCAAACTCTTAGAATTCGCGACTTACTATAAATAGTAAACTTACTATAAATAGTAAGACGGTGGTGATGTCTACTAGTGCGCAAGGTTTTCGGCCAAAAATAGTAAGTGTCCTATTTGGCTTCACCAAACTGTTCTCCTAATTATTCTAAGCTCTTTTCACATTGGGCGCAACTCTTAAAGCCCAACGGATGAAGAGTTATAATCAAACTAAAACTTACTATTTATAGTAAAAACGAAATTAAAACAGGGAAACGACCGTCGATCAAGTGGTTTTTCGCAATTCCGGGCTGCGCAACCCAGCATAGCGGGTTGGTTGGCTAAATTAGCTCGTTCTACCCCAAAATCATATATTTTACGTCAGATAACTCATTCGAGATTGCGAGATACGCCCGATTTAAGGTCCGATCGTCCGGATCATTTCTGTCGTCGACCGGGCCTTTTCTAATCTATCTTAGCCATGAAACTGTCTGCAACCCACTCCCCTCCACTTCCAAAGAACTTGTGCTCGAGTTCTCATCCTGCGCTGGTTCATGATACTTGGTTAGGTCCGCGACGTTGAAAGTCCATGAGATTGCCATGTCATCTGGAAGATCAACAACATAAGCGTTGTTATTGATCTTTCGGACGATTGGTACCGGTCCAATCTTTTTATTCTTCAACTTGTTGTATGTTCTAGTCGGAAATCGTTCTTTGCGCAGATGGACCATTACTTGGTCACCCACCTCGAACACTTTTTGTCGCCGATGCTTATCCGCTTGCTCCTTGTACTTTTTGTTCGAGGCATGTAGCTTGGTTTGTACTTCCGCATGGATGCCTATGATCTTATCGGCCATATGTTCCGCTGCAATGCTCATGCCTGGGAGCTGGGTAGAGGTACCAAGTCTAGTGTGTGGCGAGGTACTCGTCCATAAATAACCTGGAATGGGGATTTCCCTGTCGAACGGTTCACCATATTGTTGAATGCTCCGCTTGAGACAAGGCCAAATCCCATTGCTTTGGTTTTTTCTTCTGAAATACATCGAAGGAGGTTTCCCAACATGCGATTCACCACCTCAGTTTGACCGTCAGTCTGTGGGTGGTAGGCGCTGCTGAACTGAAGTCGTGTATCGAATCGAGTCCATAAAGTCCGCCAAAAGTAGCTTATAAACTTCGTGTCACGGTCAGAAGTAATAGTCTTGAAAACTCCATATAGCCGCACAATTTCTCTGAAGAATAGATTCGCCACGTGTGTTGCATCAAGAGTCTTCTTGCATGGAATAAAGTGTGTTATCTTCGAGAAACGATCTACTACCACGAACACCGAATCCATGCCACGTTGTGTTCTTGGGAGACCAAGCACGAAGTCCATAGATAAATCCTCCCAAGGGCCGTCAGGCACGGGTAACGGAGTGTAGAGGCCCGTATTATGAGATTGCCCCTTAGAGGTCTGACAAATATAACAACGTTGGACTGCCTTTCCGACATCACGTATCATTGCGGCCAGTAATACCGTTTTTCCACCAGAGCTCACATCTTGTATCGCTCAAGGTGTCCACTGAGGCCACCTCCATGTAGCTCTTGGATTATCTGTTCTCTGAGTGAACTGTTTAGGATGCATAGTCGATTTTTCTTGAAAAGGAACCCGTCTTGCATATGTAAGTCGCCGGGGTGACCTTCTTGGCATCTAACCCATCCATCCTTGAAGTCGTCGTCATCGGCATATATGTCTTTGAGGAGCTCGAACCCAATAAC
Source organism: Magnolia sinica (assembly GCF_029962835.1). Classification (NCBI taxonomy): domain Eukaryota; kingdom Viridiplantae; phylum Streptophyta; class Magnoliopsida; order Magnoliales; family Magnoliaceae; genus Magnolia; species Magnolia sinica. The sequence continues at coordinate 10,765,414 of NC_080577.1, forward strand.
CTCATTGCTCATAGTGACTAACAAAGTTGCATGGTGACTCTGTGCATCAGCTACTTTGTTCTGTTGCCCTGACTTATGTTTTAGTATGAACGTGAATTCCTACAAAAATGAGATCCATCTAGCATGCACACGGTTAATGTTAGCTTAACTATTAATAAATTTGAGAGCTTGATGGTCCGTGTAAAGTATGAATTCCCTTTGAATCAAATAATATCGCCAGTGCCGCAGTGCATTGACCACCGCGTATAACTCAATCTCATATGTAGACCACTTCTTGCGTGCATTGCTAAGTTTCTCGCTGTAGAAGGTTATCGGCCTACCTTCTTGAGACAAAACTCCTCCAATTCCGACATATGAGGCATCACATTCGACTTCAAACAGTTTGTTGAAGTTAGGAAGTACAAGAACCGGGGTTGTGGATAATCTGCGCTTGATTTCGGAAAAGCTCCTGTCGGCTTTGTCAATCCATTGAAACTGCCCTTTCTTCATGCAATTTGTGATTGGTGACACAATGGTACTGAAAATTTTTACAAACCGATGATAAAATGTCGCCAGTCTATGAAAATTTCGCACTTCATGAATATTTGTAGAAACCGGCCATTCTCTGATTACCTTCACCTTTTCCTCATCCACCCGAATGCCCGTGGATGTTACGACAAAACCCAGGAACAATAGGCTATCAGTCATGAAGCTGCACTTTTTTAAATTGAGGTACAGTTTATTTTTAGTGAGCACTTGAAGGACCTTCTTGAGGTGTTCCATATGGGTGGTTTCGTCTTGACTATATATCAAAATATCATCGAAGTAAACCACAACGAACTGCCCAATGAAAGGTTTTAGAACTTGGTTCATCAATCTCATAAATGTGCTAGTCACATTCGAAAGACCGAAGGGCATGACCATCCATTCGTACAATCATTCCTTGATCTTAAAGGCCGTTTTTCACTCATCACCCGACCGTATTCGAATCTGATGGTAGCCGCTCCTTAGGTCCAATTTAGAGAATATTTTTGCACCCTCTAGCATGTCCAGCATATCGTCCAACCGTGGTATAGAAAACCTGTATTTTATGGTGATTTTGTTGATGGCACGGCTATCAACACACATGCGCCAACTCCCATCTTTCTTTGGAGTTAATAGAGCTGGTATAGCACATAGACTAATGCTCTCTTGAATAAGACCCTTACGGATCAACACCTCTACTTGTCCCTGCAGAATCTCGTACTAATTTGGACTTATTCGATAATGGGGACGATTAGGTAAATTGGACCCAGAGACAAAGTCGATATGGTGTTGGATATCCCGCATGGGGGGTAACCCATTGGGAAGGTCATCGGACCAGATTTCTTTGAATTCATGTAGCAGGGGCCTTAGTCTTTCAGGGATGTTGGTAGGCTCAAGTTCTTCCCCTTTTACAATTAATACATAAGTCTGTCCTGTTTCTTTGGATTCTTCCATGAAGTTCTGTATGGTTAAGAGAAAACGACCCTCTACTTTAGAAGTTTCAGGTGGTCCCTCTAGATCCATAGGGGCCAATATGGTCTTCCAGCTGTCCTTGACGAAGATATATATATTATCTTGCCCTTTATGAGTGGCGTCACGGTCAGATTGCCAGGGTCGACTGAGTAGTATGTGACGTGCTTCCATGTCAACCACATCGCATACTACTTCATCCTTATAATGTTTGTCAATTGAAAAGGATATGGTGCATCGTTCAGTTACCTTTATCTTGCTGACCTTCTTGATCCAACCGATTATATATGGAGAGGGATGACGCTCCGTTTTCAATTACAATTTTTTCACCATGACCTTGAAGACGATGTTCTCGTTACTCCCACTGTTAATGATCACGTCACAAACTTTTCGATTCACCGTACACCTAGTGCGGAAGATGTTATGCCGCTGTGGATGCACTTCTTTTCTTGGTGCATATAATAGCCGCCTCACGACGGGTGACTCGCCGTGATCTTACTGAACCCAACTTGAATCATCTGCCTCGTCCTTAGTGTATATTCCTGTTCTTCAATATTTGGATCTTCATAAGCGTTATCAGCACTACCATCATTGATGGCGAGGTTTGCCACTTTTTGCTGGGGACAAGTATTTGATAGGTGGCCCGGTTGGTCACAACGATAGCAGTTATCGGGCCTTAGCCGAGCATAAGGGTTCGGAATTCTACTTGGACCAGCAACAGTCGATATGTCCCTTTGGGATCTAGCTTGTCCGCTTCCCTGATCTCGGTTCTCAAACGTAGGAGGTTGAGTGCGTGCTCCTACGGGCTCCTTCCCCTTAGGCTGTGCAGTTCCCTGAGGTAGAATGCCATAGGAATCCTTGCAGTAGGATAGGTCCGTGTGTTAGGACGTTCAAGTTGCGCTTCTGCTCGAGTAGCCAACTTGATCGCATCATTCATCATCCAGACGGACTGCATCTAGACCCGATCCTGGGTAGCCATATGCAATCTACCGTTGAATCGGGCGACTTGCTGTGATTCAGTCTCTACCAAATCGTTACGCGCCGCCAGGTGAAAAAATTCTTCTGCATATTCTCTCACCGACCGACTACCCTGTTGACAATTTTAGTATTGTTGGAATAATACTTGATCGTAATCGCTAGGGAGTAATCGGGCACATAGTAGCTACTTCATTCGCTGCCAGGTGCGGATTGGTGCTTTTGTTTGCCTGGTTCGCACGAGTTGCAGTTGTTCCCACCAAGCTGAAGCTCCTCCTTTCAACTTGTAGGCCACAAGCTTGACCTTCTTTGCTTCAGGAATGTAAGACTCGTATTCTAGCCTGTACCGTCCCGTAGGCTTCCGTGGTCCTCCCGGTAGAATTTCGGCGACCTGCGATCTTTTATTAACAGTTACGCGTGACCCCGAGTGGTATCCCGTATTCCAGAGTCAGCTCGACCCGAGACCTATACCCTTGCGACCGCGTAGTCGCTGCGATTCCGACGCCACATCTCGCTCGCCGAGGCGATACTCAGGCCAGGAAATGTGGGCCCGCATTCGGTTCGAGAAAATACCGCGTGTCACAATTTTCAAGAGAATCTCTAGCCTAAATATCACATCAATCCATTAATCAAGTCTAAGTACACAACCTTACTTAGCCATCCTCTTTTCACCAACAAGGCATGACACCCATTCCTTTTTCACACAAAAGTCAACATGCACCATCCCTCTCTCCCATCACCCATCTCTTCATCACTCCTCTCTCTCTCTCATTCTCTCTCTCATTTTCCCAAGCATGGAACCGTCCATGGCATTCCATGGGAGAGAAACTAGTGTGGCCCCCTTCCTACCACTCAATCCAACCTTTGGATCATCATCTCAACCGTCGAAATTGTTCCCTTGGGGTTCTAGATTGCATAGGCAAAAGAAAGAATAGAAGATCAAAGGTGGGAGCCCCTTTCTTTCTCCTTCTCTTTTTTTGTGTGATGTGTGACCCACTTGGATGGACCCCACCTTGAGATATGTTTCACCCAAACCCTCCAAATCATGTGGACCTTACCTTATGGTGGTGGAAACACACAAACATCAGATTGATTTAAGAACGGTGGGCCACGCTCATGTGGGACCCACCCTGATGACACGTGGGCCACCAACACGTGGGACCCACCATGATGATTGTGTTATATCCATGCTGTCCAGCGTCCAGGGGACGCTGGACAGGGAGCGGCCATCGTGGAGTGCGTGTACTGACATGGTGGTGTAAAAAAAAAAAGAAAAAGAAAAAGGAAGAGTGCTTTGGGGTGGGCTGCTCATGCAGACCCCACCTTGATGTATGTATAAAATCCACGCCGTCCATTTCACTTCTCAGCTCATTTTAGGCGTTGAACCAAAAGATGAGGCTGATCTGACAATCAAGCGGGCCATACCATAGGAAATAATAATGTTTACCGTTAAAACCCGCCTAAATGTTTTTATTCGCCAAAAATATGCTACATATCGGGCTTGTTTGGATGGTCTTGGGGTATGGAAGCCAATGAGTGGGGCGAATTTTTCTGATGAGGGCCCCACCTGTGAAAAACCATGAGAAAATGGTATTTAAAAAAAAAATAGCAAGCAGCAGCAGCAGCAGCGCTGCCACTGTCAGTATGCGCAGGCGCTGCCTGCTGCTGGCGGGTGGACGATTTGGCAGGGCCGCATGGCCCTAGTTGTGGGCCCCACCGTGATGTGTTTCGACCATCAACACTATGAATTTGATGGGTCCCCACAAACCAGGTGTCCATTTCAAAAATCAGCCTTATACGGGACTCAGGCGGGCCACACCATCTAAAATCATGGGAAAACATGCCTAAACATATAAAATCATTTGGTGGGGCCTACCTGAGTTTTGGATGTGATTGAAACTTGGTTTGGACTTCTAATTTTATGGGACACATATAATGGACGGAGTAGATCTGGTTAATGTGGGTCCCACATAGGATAAAAGAAAAAAAATAAAAAAATAATAAATATACATGTATATACCTCGACGTCCAGACTCCTGGACGTCCAACGTTAAATAGGGAGGGCCCCCTTGGCCCGAATTGTGGACCCTACCATGATGTATGTTCTACATCCATGCCGTTCATTTAATAGGTCCCCTTTTATGATGCGTTGGTTCCAAAAATCAGTCATAAAAAGTTCTCGGATGGCCCACACCATCACCTTTCATGCGGTGGTATGCCAAGCCACATGGAATCAACTGCTGGGGTCCACATGCAGCTTGGACCCACCTGAAACTCGGTTTGGACCCTTAAATTGGTGGGACACACACAATGAATGGGTTGGATTTGTAAACTACATCACGGTGGACCCCAGGACCACATAACCGTACCAAAAGTTTGGTGGACAAATAAATATTACAGTGGGCCAAAGGCCCACGTGACCTTATAAACTGGTTGTATGGTAAGTAAACATTGTAGTGGGCCCCTGGCCCATGCGACTTTATCAACAGATTGGATGCAAGTAAACATTTCAGTGGGTCCCATGATCGTGTGACCCTATCATCAGGTTGGGAGAAAAATAAATGCTGTAGTGGGCCCCATGTCTGTATGACCTTATCAACAGGTTTGAATGGAAATAAACATTATGGTGGGCCCCAGGTCTATATGACCTTATCAACAGGTTGGATGCAAATAAATATTACAGTGGGCCCTAGGCCCATGTGACCCTATGACCAGTTTGGATGAAAAAATAAACATCATGTTGGCCCCAGTTTGGATGGACAGTATGTTGGGCCCTAGGTTGGGTGGAAAGTAAACATTTTGGTGGGTCTTACTTAAGACCCATTTATGTATGTGTTGTGTCCACAATTGTGGACCTCCATTACGGAATATGTGACTTATTTATACCTTCCATCCCTGTGGGACCCACCATGATGCATGTGTTTCATCCAACCGTCCAACCATTTTTGAAAAATGATTTTTAGGTTTGGGACGAAAATAAGACAGATTTATTTATCAAGTAGACCATAGTGCACGGTGAGGATTGAACGACTATCTTTGAAATCCTTGAGATCTTATGATTAGATTGGATGAGAAATAAATGTTATGGCGGGCCTTGGAAATTTTAGTAGTGGAAATCATTATCACCACTTATATTTGAGTGTGGCTCATTTGATATACACGTGGCCATGTGGTGTGGCCCACTTACCATATTTATGGCCCATTGTTAAGGCCCACCTTGTTATATATGAGGTCCCTGTGATGCGGCCCATTAGATGTATTTGGGGCTCATGGGTCGAGGCCCAATATGATGTATATAAGGCCCTTTTCAATGTGTGATTCCGCCATGATAAATGTATTGTATATCCGCACCATCTACCCGTCTTGATGGCGTAGGACCCGCTTGCTACATGTGTTGGGCCCGCCTACACTGTACAGGCCCACCATGCTGTGTGTACTTCACCCACACCGTCCACTTGTGCGGCCCGCCTAGATGTTCATATTTTGTATCCACCTCATCCATAATGTTGGGATAGTGCTGGACAATGTTTGGTTGGCGCCGATTTACATGGATATGTTTGTACAAGTGCTGATCATCATACGTGGGCCATGGGTGTAGTGATACACATGTTATACCTACAACTATTGAAATGATTTTTGGTGCGGCCCATATAAAGAGGCCCACCTTGATGTATTAGTGCGGCCCATTGCGACGTATTTCTGGCCAGTATGTCGTGGCCTATTGTGATATATTTTCGACCCATTTATTGAGGCCCGACTTGAATTGCATGAGGCCCATTGGTGCGGCCCAATGATGCGACCCACCGTGATGTGTATATTAGGCCCAATGGTGCGGCCCAATGTATCGACCCACCGTGATGTGTAGGCCCACGTGTTGTATGTGTAATGCCCACCTGTGATGATTGTTTGAGGCCCACTTGTTGGATATTTGGGCCCACCTTATGTTTGACTCTATGTGGACCATTCCTTGAGAGCAATGTTGGTTAAATGTCCACATTGCTGGGTAGTGATGGTTAGATGTCCACATTATGATCCTTCCTTAGGCCTTATCAGGCCCATCCTCATCATTCTCTTAGTGGGTTAACCCAAATAAGTGGGCCCCATTTACCATGGACAGATGGCTCCATGCTACCAGATTTGATATAGCCACGGCCGAGGGCTGATCTTTATATTATGGTTGATCAGATGTTCATCTATGGACCCAGTCTTGTTTATGTGACCGGTCGTCGATGTTGATTATCGTTGCTGATTGTCGGTGCTAATTATCGATGTAGATTATCGGTGTCGATTTATCGAGGTCGATTGTATTGGCCGGTTCCGATTGTCGAGGCCGATTCTAAGTATCGAATTCGATTGCTAAGGCCGATTGTCGAGACCTATATGATGTATATGTGACCCGTAGTTGAGGGCCATTGTGATATGTATTAAGCCTATGATGCATGGTCCATTTGATGTATTCAAGACCCATGTGTAGGGCCCACATGTCTTGTATTTAAGGCCCATGGGCAAGGCCCATTGTGATGTATTCATGGCCCATGAGCAAGGCCCATTGTGATATGTATTAGACCCATGAGCAGGGTCCAGCTGTTGTGTATATGTGGCCCTTGAGTAAGACCCATTGTGTTGTATATTAGGTCCTTGTGTGAGGCCATGGGCCCATTATATGTTTGACTCTATGTAAGCCATTCCTTGGGGGCAATGTTGGTTAAATGTCCACATGGTCGAGGTCGATTATCGATGCTGGATGTGGATACCGGTTATGAGTATGTGACAGCATAGCATCATGATACATGCCCATACGCATCATCTGCATGTTTGTTATGAGAGGTGGTTGATCATTGCATATGTCATTGAGCATGTTGTTATGAGACTCCCTGATAGGTGGATGTTATCTCACATGAGCACGTGGTATGTGCAGGACCGATGCATGACTGGATTGTATGACTCATGCATCTCGCATTATGATTACTGTATGTCCTAGCGACATCAGGGCTGTAGCCTCCATAGGCATATCGTGGATGGCCAAATAGGACACCGAAAATTTTTGGTTCTAGCATACGGGCGTCATAGATGTCCCTGGGTGAAAATCCTTAAACCTCCATGGCCAGGAGACGCCCCAACGTCGAGACCGAGTGGATACATGAGCGCCCAAGTGCCGAATACCAGGATCCCGCGTCTCCTACTGTGTCGTGGTCGGTTGGGAGGGGGTGTGGCCTTAATCGCCCGAGGGTAGGGGGCAATACTAGGCTGAGTTTGACCAGCTCGTGAATGGATCCGCTATCGACGTGCCGGATAGGTATTGACAGACTATTGGTAGGGCGGATAGTGAGGTTTCTTATGCTCACTTGGACTGTGCGGCTGGGAGAGCGGCAGTGCCATTTGGAGTGTACTAAACCCCGGTGATGATCCAAGAGATGAACTGTATTGATATGTGGATTTAGTGAGTAGGAGTTGCATACTCATTCATGCATTCATTCATTCACTATTCACTCGGGTTGGTGGTGCGCAACTATTTGTTACGAGTGCTTTCGCAATGGCCAGGATTTCGGTTGGGGCGCGCGACTAACCTGAGATCAGGAGTTTACCACATTGAGTCTAACTATCCAAATTTAGGTATGGGACTGGTTTGGATAGAAGTCCCTTGTGATGGACCTTATAGCCTGCGATACTACGTATCATCATCCCGACTTCACACTCCAGTATGGTCATTCCATTCGCACCGCATATTGCAGAATATTTGCGTCATATGACATTTTGGGCTATTGTGTCTCTGCATTTATATGGTTTAGGTACGGCTGACGTTATTTGTGTTACTCATCAGGAATGTATATTGTATTGTATCCTCTGCATCTGATATTTAGCTATCTATGATTCCTCATTTGCATAGTAGTTCTATATTGCATATTTTGACATTGATTGACTCATGGACTTGTCCATATTTTCGCGTACTCTGATAATTCATGATCTTATCAATATTTCTGCTTATTCCGATATTGTATGATTTATGGATTACTGGTATTTCTGGTTTTATATGATGATGTCATTATGTTGAATACTTGGCACTTACCTTGTACACACTTACACCACCCTCTAAGCTTTCTATAAGCTTATGCACGATAGATGCGTGCAGGTGATGTTAGGTTGCAGTAGTGTTGAGCTTGGAGCGTGCGGCGGTCTTTTGGAGCTTGGTTTTTAATTATATATTTCCTTTCAGCATTGTACCCAAATGATTATATTAGTGGATATGTGATGATGATGTTGCCTTTGTGAATTGAGTAATCTTGTGGTTATGCTTATTTCGAGTTAAATGTATATACAAAAAAAAACCTCCTTGTAGGACCCCAGGATCGGAATCTAGCGTATGGACGCTAGGAGCCGAGAATGGGGTACTACGGAGGCTGTCAGCATCGGATTCGGCAATCGGGATTCCTGTGAATCCGATTTTAGGGTTTGGGGCGTGACAAGGAATGTCCATATAGTCGAAAAATCGCTCAACTTCAAAAAGTCAATCGAGGAAATCATCAATGTGTAGTTGACCATTGAAGGTAGGAATGTCAACCCTTATCTTGAATTCTCGATCCGTTCGATCTACTCGATCGCTGCCATGTCTGGGGTGTTGGAAGATTATGTCGTCGATTTCCTTCTCACTGGAGCTCCCTTCCTCAGGAATGACCCTTGGGTGCACTGTCGATACTATCCTGCGATCAGGGTGATTAATTGGGGGTGGAGGATTGCCACCAGGAACACAGAGTTGCCGTAGGTTTTCCGCTAAGAGATTTGCTATGCGGTCGATGGAAGCCTGCAGCCCTTACATGGCTTGCTGATTCTCTCGTTGCGCTACTTCGAAAGCTGCCGCCGTTAAAGGTAAATTCCCTGGAGCACCGCTCATGGGATTGTTGCCCGACCCATCGTTAGAAGCCATCAATCTGAGGAGAAACCTCGCTTGGATACCAAACTGACGCAGGGGAGGACGTGAGGTCGAGCACCGTCTTTCTCAAGAGGATAACTATTCTGAATCCACGGAACTTCTCTGGACTCAGCACAGAGACTTCTCGAATCCACGAGGAAAGAAAGCAGAAAATATAAATAAATTCTAATAAATTCGAAATTGATTAATGAATTAGTAAAAATGAGTTCACAACCCTTTAAATAGGGGTACCAAGCAATGAGAAAGAAATCAGAATCAAACTACAACTCAAACTCTTAGAATTCGCGACTTACTATAAATAGTAAACTTACTATTTATAGATGGTCGTGATGTCTACTAGTGCGCAAGGTTTTCGGCCAAAAATAGTAAGTGTCCTATTTGGCTTCACCAAACCGTTCTCCTAATTATTCTAAGCTCTTTTCATGTTGGGCGCAACTCCTAAAGCCCGATGGATGAAGAGTTATAATCAAACTAAAACTTACTATTTATAGTAAAAACGAAATTAAAACAGGGAAACGACCATTGATCAAGGGGTTTTTCGCAATTCCGGGCTGCGTAACCTGGCATAGCAGGGTTGGTTGGCTAAAGTAGCTCGTTCTACCCCAAAATCATATATTTTACGTCAGATAACTCATTCCGGATTGCGAGATACGCCCGATCTAAGGTCCGATCTTCCGGATCACTTCTGTCGTTGACCGGGCCTTTTCTGATCCATCTTGGCCATAAAACTGTCCACGACCCGCTCTACATCAATGTGTATGTGCCACCATCAAATTTTCAAGTACCCAACACATGCCACATATGTTAATGAGCACATGTGCTTTAAATGTTATGTATGCAATTATTCACATTAAGCTCCCATGTATTTCACAATTTATCTTTATTCTTCGTTCCGGTGTTTAGCAAACGAAAAATAAAATATATGGTAAGTTCAAGAAAATGACCAGACTTGGATAAGCTATTCAGGACTTTATAATATGGAGCTGACACAACTTTGCTTTCATTAAAAAAAAAGAAAAAAGAAAAAAAAAAAAGACAAGGGTTTTGATGGAATGATCTTTATCTCAACCAAAGATTCAAAATTAGAAACTTGACTTGAGTCCATGTCAACTTGGTCAAACTTGATATTCAATAATTAAATTTAAAATATCTAAGCAGGGTTAGAAAATCTTAAGTTTCTTAGAAAGTCAAGCATCAAAATATTCAAGAAAAACAAAACTGTACTTAGCAGAGCAATTGTAGTGCTTCTGACTTGCTTGGTTGAGTTTTCCTTTTCGATTCTTGCAACCCAAAATTTCGACCACATCATGGAGGGGCCATAGTCTGATAATACTAGTTGGACAACTATAAACTTATTGATCGATGGATTCCACCGGTTGGATGGGGACAATTGCCGATGGGACAGTTGGGAACAGCCAGTTGTGCAGTTATTTTGACAAAGGGCCCACGAATATTAATAGGCCTTAGATTGATTCAATTTAACAGATCATACACACAGAGAAACTTATCTAATGATGGTGGTTCTCATCATGGTCTTTAAATGAACGGATAAAATTAAATTGGCGAATGGTTTGCTGTAGATGCACAAGTCTCTGGAACAGGTAGGCCGCCTTGGCCCATCCTCAAATCAACTCATCATATAAGTGGTTTCCATTGTGGGTTCACGAAAGTAGAAGTGGAGAGTGATTCTACAGTTATAGTTGATATATATGCTGAACAATAGGTTTGTCTATGTGGAGGATGTGGTATCCGTGGAGCGAGGTTAATTTGTTGAAGTTCCAGGTCAATATAAAGATTTCCTTTGTGCCTAGAGAAGTTAATTGTGTGGCGGATGGTCTAGTGAGATAGGGTAGCAAGTCACATACCAAACGGCTGCTTAATTCGCCATCCAAGCTTCCTCCTACCATAAGAGGAAATTTGCTCCTTGATAGACTAGAGAGGCAAAGTTGGTGTTGCATGTAATTGAGTAAATTGTAGGGTATATGATAGGCCGGTCCCATCATTTTTTGTGGCACGGGCCTACCTGAAAACTTGTAGGTCTGTTCATTAAAATAAATAAATTCACTTTATATATATATATATATATATATATATATATATATATATATATATATATATAGGGTGGCCCAGAAGGCTAGTAACTGGTAAGCGGTGGGCCATCATAAACATTTTGAATAATGGAAAAGAATAGGTGTGAGCCAAATTCAGTCAAAATCACTTTCATCCTATCTAGATGATAGTCAATTAAGATGGTGTCGGATAGTCATCGTACTCGGCTCGAATTAATTGAAAGCTTGTTATCATAAGTGTCAAATCAACTATGTGATTGTACCCGTAAAGGTTGACCTAATTGTCTAGCCACTAATATGCAACGATTAGGTGATTTGGAAATGGATGATTAATCATCTTAATAAATGAGATCTTTTTACCTAAATTGACTTTTCTTTCAATTGTAATTGTGGTCTTTAAATTTCTTAATAATACAATAATGGGCAACTAAAATTAAAAATAAAGGCTATGGTTACTGATTTTATTAATTAGGAATTAAGATCAATAGAATTAATGAGAACATAAAATAAGCAAATAAAATAAAGATGAATTACTTATGATTGCTTGTGCGAGTAAACAATCGAGGTGAATGACTAATAAGATGTAACAAGCATGATCTTTGATCTTTTAAGTATGGACTCAGTCTGATGATGATGGCCATGGATATTTACACTACTTCTAAACTCTGAACTTGTTTTAGCAAATTTCTCAACAGAAGTGGAGAACATTCTAAAATTAGTATATAACAACATTGTGTTGTGAAAGAGATTGTATGTGATGGCTCAGTTGATGACTTGAGCTCTTCATTAAATGTTGCATTGTGTGTGACGGCTTGGTTGGTGCCCTATCCTCTTCATTAAATGTTCCTTTTATATGATTGTAGAGGCAGTAGCCACTGTGAATTCTTAATTACACATTGGTTTTGCAAATCTCATTGATTCTCGGAAGCATGGTCCAGTGCGCATGAAGGTTTGCTGGAGTCTCCAGGCTCTTGTATTACGTGTAGGGTTTGAAGTTCACATACACCACTGTGTGGTATAACTGCCACATGGTACCTTTTGTACTGTTGATTGTGATTGGCCAGGTGTAAACACCTTTATATAGGTATAGGTCTATATCTTGTGAACAAATTGGATGAAAAATAAACATAACGGTGGGCCCTAAGATGGTTTTAACGATGGGCAACATTATCACCACTGCTTCGTGGATTATGGTTCACTTAAACATTTGATCTGGCTCATTATTAGGCCCATAACCTAAAATTATCCAAAAAAATATAAAAAATGGATGAGCAGAGTAAATAAAACCCACACATCAACGTGGGTCCCAACGCCCTTGCCTGGACTGGTCCAAGCAAGGCAGGACACAATCTACTTCCTCACAACTACCCCGGAACTACAACACTGTTTCGGAGTAGCAACTCCAACAGACCTATTGACCTGACCAATACGAAAACACACCTGTATAGTGGCACTTTTGTGGTTTATTGAAGAACCTTTCTAGAAAGATAGGTGGTGAAAAAATCTCCCCCAAGACATGGTCCGACCAAAACCAGATCATTACAAAGATTTCCTTGTTTACAAGGAAAAAAAGAATATAAAAGAATAAATAAATAAAAATATACATAATCAGATAAATCTGAAAAAAAAAAAGAGGGTCATGTTGCAGCACCAATCAATCTCTTCATCTAACCGTTGATGCAACAGCATGGGCCCAAGACCTCAAATGATCTTTCATATTAATTCCACTCCAACGGCGGGGATTCTCCAATTCAACAATGGGTTCTCTTACTCTCTTGACGCAGGGATGAATGTGATGAGGATAACTATTCCGAATCCACGGAGCTTCTCTGGACTCCTCAGAGAGACTTTTCAAATCCACGAGGAAAGAAAACAGAAAATAGAAATAAATTCTAAGAAATTTGAGTGTAAAACGAGTTCACAACCCTTTAAATAGGGGTACTAAGTAATAGGAAAGAAATTAGAATCAAACTACAACTCAAATCATAATGTTTCTCCTAATTATTCTAGGTCATAATGTTTCTCCTAATTATTCTAAGCTTTTTTCATGTTGGGCGCAACTCCTAAAGCCCGATGGATGAAGAGTTATAATCAAATTAAAACTTATTATTTATAGTAAAAATGAAATTAAAATAGGAAAACGACTGTCGATCCAGGGGTTTTCACAATTCCGGCCTGCGCAACCTGGCGTAGCAGGGTTGGTTGGCTAAAGTAGCTCGTTCTATCTCAAAATCATATATTTTACGCCAAGTAACTCATTCCGAATTGCGAGATACGACCGATCTAAGGTCCGACGGTCTGGATCACTCAAGTCGTGGACCGAGCCTTTTCTGATCCATCTTGGCCACGAAACTGTCCGCGACCCGCTCTACATCATCTCTGTTCCTAACATTCCATGCTTCTGATAGGGAAGGCCTGGAAACGACTCTTCCATCAACAGAGACCTCTTCCCCACAACTGTTTCCGAATCTCTGCAGCCCCGGAACGATTGAAACCAGCCTCGTATCCATCTCTTCTTCAGAAAACGTAAAACCCAGATCCAAAAATCCCTTCAATTCTTCAAATTCAAGATCAGACAAGCTCTTGGTAGTCTTCTTTTGGCGACGGAATACCGACTTTCTCGACGGTTTACAGGCTTCTTGTTCTGTTTCCTGAATTGGGTTTTCTTCGATCTCTTTGCCGGAGAGGATGGTGTCGAGTTTGTGTTGTTGAAGGACTGAATTTGGAGAGAATGGGTCGGATTTGAAGCTCGAATCGTTGCTGAAAGATCGACGGTGGAGGCTACCGACGGGAGAGAAAGCGAGTTCTTCAATCTGGGTTTTGGTTTTTGCTGGAGTTGGTTCGATTGGAAGAGGAGAAGATGGTTGGGTGAAGATCTTGTTGTAAAACCAGTAGATTTCGAAGAGGGATAGGAACTGCTCTTCTTCCATGGAAAGCCAAAAGGAGGAGAAGAATCCTTAGCAATTTGGAAGAATTGATGTGGATATTCGAAAACCAGCGTCAGGAAGGTTTAATATAAACAGCTGCCGTAATGAATAAACCCTGGTTTGCTATTAAATTGCGAAATTGCCCTCCAATTTCGGAAAGAAGGGACGCGGATTTCCTGCTAAAGCCTTTCGCAGGAACTTCCTGCGCAATGATGCTGTGCAGGGTCCACTGAGATGTTTTTGAGAAATCCACACCGTCCATCTGTTTTGTAAGATCATTTAAGGACGTGTGACTAAAAATAAAGTTTAACGAACACTTGAGTGTGCCATACGAGAGGAAACAGTGGGAATTCAGTGAGCACCGTTGAAGCATTTTAATGGCCATAAAAGTTTTGTATCAGGCTATGTTTTAAGTGTTTTCACTTCATCCAATTGGGAATGACCTTATAAACGGTTTGGATGACATATAAACATCAAGATGGAGCCCAAGAAGGTTTCAACGGTATGAACTTCTTTTCCTAATTTTCCCTCTCGTATGACCCACTTTACCCATCTCATTTTTGGTTGAACGTCCTAAAATGAGCTCGAAATATGGATGGACGGAATGGATTTATCATGTACATTTCAGTGGGCCCCACCCAGCATCCTTGCGCAGTAAGTTCCTGCCAAAGCCACTCGCAGGAAATCCGCGTCCGGAAAGAAGCAGGACGCTTCAAAAATATAAGCAGCTGCCTGATTACGTGGACAGTGGCGTGCCTACGACTGACCGATCGGCATGTGGGTGAAAATTTTTATTAGATCTACCCCGTCCATTAGGTGAATGGAATCATATTTACCGACCGATCTAAAATTTAGGCCGTTCCAAGACTTGGTAGGCCACACCATAGGAAAGATTTGGGATGAGACGCCTACCATTAGCAGACTTTGGCACTCACTGTGTTCTATATATTACATCTAATCCGTTCATCTGATGTGGGTCACTGGGATTAATAGAATCTCCAAAAATCACACTGTTTTGAAAATTAGGTGGACAACTCCATGAGAATTCAAATGTTTTAGGAATCTTTACACTTTTTAGTATGGTGAGGCCCACCTGAATTTAGGTTCTTCGTATTGTTCGGAATCAAGAAAAAAAATTAAGGGGCGCACCTGATGGACGGTGTGGATCTCATCCATATGCACCAGTTCCCCTCACAGAAGCTTTAGCGGGCCCATGTGCCTACGCTCAGCCACGCCAGCGTTTTCCTTTCTTTGAAGGGGACGGATTGGCTAGTGGCTACTCCCCCTACACCAGCCCTGTGGCTGATGGTCGGTGCTCTTGGGACCCACCATGATGTATTTGTTTCATCCATTCCTTTCATCCATTTTTACCGATAATTTTATGGATTAATACAAAAAAACGACAGGGATTGAAATCTCAGGTGGACCACACCACAGGAAAAAAAAATGATTGGATATCCTCCACTAAAATCATCCTAAGGCCTACTGTACTGTTTATTTGACATCCAATCTGTTGATTAGGTCATAAAGACCCATATGAAGGGAAAAATAAACATCAGCTTGATCCAAAACTTTCATGGCCCCCAAAATGTTTTTAATGGTCAATGTTCATTCAACACTCTTTCCTGTAATGTGGTCCACTTGAGATTTTGATATACCTAAATTTTTCTCTCATATCATGAAATGATCTATAGAAATATATGGACAGAATGGATAAAACACATACATCATGGTGGGGCCCACAAAGCATCGACCATCAGCCATTGGCTGGTGGCAGGGGGAGTAGCCAATCCCTTTCCTTCTGTGAAAGGATGACGTGGATGCTAACCTCAGCGAGCCGGAAGTAGTGCGGAAGTCGGATGAGAGTCACGAATGAAAATGAAAGGTGCCGCACGTGTGTGAGATCTGTACCGTTCTTCTAGAGGGTTCTACTGGGTCATGATCTAAAGGGATAAACTGCTCGGTCGAGAAGAAGAAACGGACGATTAAATAGAGTTGGCCCATTGTGGGAATCCACTGTAATTAAACGGTTGGGATTGTAGGAAAGATTCGACTTTCGGGCCACGGCCTATAGGGAAACCTGCTGGGTGAACGGTGTTGATCTTGTAGACATCTGCCACAGGACGTGTGTAATGATCTAGATCGTTGATCTAATCAGCCTCACAGCAGATGGACCACATCCCCAACATCTCCCTCGTTGGAGGATCCTAACCCTCCAAAGCCCGTCCGCTTCGCCATCTGATGCGTACTGCTGTTGTATTTCCCTCTTTACCCTCCATTTGTAGACAATTGATCTAGGATCAGGATTGTCCTATCAAGGGACTTATTGATCTGTGGTCCCACTTGTGGGGTTGTCAGATCAACGGTCTGTAAAGTTCACTGACGTTAGGATAATTTGACCGGCCCATCACTTTCCCCCAATTGGTGGGCCATTAACAATTTTTGCTTCCAACCTTTGAAATGTGTGATTTGCTCGACCTTGAACCACGGGCTCTTGGATGGTCCCCAGTCACCATCAAAACTGTAAGCCTGCAAGGTGGTTTGGCGGGGAAGGCTCTTGGTGTAGATTACGTCACATCTGCATTCTCATTTAGAGCTAGGCTTCGAGTCGAGTCGGACCGAGTTGGGGCTGATTGGACTCAATCTGGTTTTGAAATAGGCCTGACTCAAACTCAGTCCGAGTCAATGCCGAGTCTAGCATGGCTAACTCGATCTAAGTTCGGTTTCGCTTCGACTGATCCGGACCGAGTCCAATTCGGTCAAAAGTACTGAGTCAGGTCGAGTTGGCACCGAGTCGGATTGAGAGATGAAGAAGTGGAGAGGAGAGAGAGGAGGAGGAGGGTGATGCCGGTAGGTGGTTGCCAGGCTTAGAAGAGGAAGATGAGGATGATGAGGGAGGGAGGGAGTGGATAGGAGAGAGAGGAGAAGGAGGGTGATGGTGGTGGGTGGTTGCCGGGCTTGGAAGAGGAAGAGGAGGAGGATGAGAGAGGGAAGGAGGGAGTGAAGAGGAGAGAGAGGAGGAGGAGGAGGAGGAGGGTGATGTTGGTGGGTGGTTGCCGGGCTTGGAAGAGGAGGAGGATGAGGGAGGGAGAGGGAGAGAGAGAAGTTGGGATTGGGTCGGGGTGGGGTTAGAGGGTTGGGTTGAGTTGGGTTTCAGATTGAGTCGAGTCTAAATGGATCGAGTTTCGAGTCGAGTTGGGTCGAGTTACTGGGTAACTCGAATTCGACTCGGTTTGAGTTCGGATTGGGCGAAGCTTATTTGGTTCAGACCGACCCACCCATTCGGTTCAGGTTGAGTTAGACGAGTCGAGTTAGTTGAATCGGGTCTTCCCGTGCCCACCTCTAATTCTCAGCATGATTGGGATAAAAAAAGGTTAAGGAAAAGTGAAAACAATTCATTAAAATTGTACTTAGTTCCAAGTAGTGCATGATATAATTGAGTTTTTAGCACGTTTAATTTGAAATAATTCATGCAGAATAGCGAAAATTTACTTTTAAAAGTTTTGACAATAAAAGACCTGTAAAAGAGAAGATTAATATCTTTTAATAAAGAAAACTTTAATGAAAATCTTTATTCAACCCCGAAAAAAAAATAAAAATACCTGTAGTAACAAATTTGGTCAAAAATACAAACGTCTAAATTAACCTTAATTTCTAGAATGATTACATTCAATTTTTTAAAATAAAAATTTTAAAACTCTAAAAATAAAAATAGTATTTTTTTTTTCTATAATTGTAATTTTGAAGATAAGATGATCAATAAAATTAGATGAACGGTGTGGTGATGAGGCCCACAGAATTTGGTGACATCAACCCACCACACGCAATCCGCTTCCACGTCAATGAGATTTGTGGGGCATGGTCCAACAAACAAAAGATCTGGATCACTGAAAGATGGGCCCTATTCGTCCAAACCGAAAACCCGAGTATAGTGTGTGTTGGGGACAAAAGATACAGAGTTCGGAGACTCGGACTTAATGCCTCGGGTCGCCAAAGGATGTGTCAGATCCAAGGCATGGTTCACTAAACCGAGACAGAAGTTAAGTCGGTTCGGACGACACATCAGCGATCCGGGCATGCATCGGGCCGATCTTCTTATCAGATCGGCCAGCGCAAGATAAAGCCTCATCCCGAATATCTTGGGATAAGATCCCCGACCCCGAAGCTCACGGGATCGGATGAAGACTGGAGATGGGCACGATCCTATCTCCGTGATACCAGGAGAGGATCCCGCACACGATATCAGGAGGAGAATCCTCGTACGATTAAATGCTCCAGCAGCTATAAAAGAGGAACCTCCATCGTCTTGTGAGGTAGGCAAAAATTCTTTCTCAAAACCCCTCAATACATTTAGACCCAGAATCCAGGCCTGACTTTGGCATCGGAGGGTCCCCTGCTCAAGCCAGGGTCTCCTTTGTCCTCTTTCCGTGCAGGTATACGAAGGTCTAAGAGGACGAACCAGATTTTTGCATCAACAGTTTGGCGCCGTCTGTGGGAACCGTACAAAAAAGCCATCTCATATTTCTATATTGAATTCCATGGTGATGACTAGAAGGACGGTCCCAGAAGAAGATTTGAACGAGATTGCGATTACAGGGCCAGCGGGTCCAGTCGCGGTCCCCGCAGCCCAGAACCCACCTAACAACCGCCAACGAGGAGCGACCAGAACAAGCAACAATCAGCGGGGTCGCAACGATGGGCGGTTGGACCAGGAGGTTCAAGAAATCCGGTCTGATATGAATATGATGAAGCAGATGCTGGAACGAATGTATCAGCAGCAAATGCAGCCACTCCCGCATTCTCAAGGGGAGACAGCTCACGTACAGACTGCGGCGGTTGATCCTCAACCTTCCACGCCGCAGTCTTTCCGGCCGAGCCAACCCCAAGGCGAATCAGAACCATCTCCAGCGCAGTCGGCCAACGCTTCCCTGCCCCCGACCGATCTTCGACACGAGATAGAGCGAAGAAGGCGCAACCGCCCTTCCATGGAAGGCACGACAGAGAGCAGTGAACCTTGGAAAGCCGATATTCAGAATTTTAAAAGAGAAGTGCGGGAAGAAATGGCGAAAGAGATGGCGGGCATGAAGCATGGCCGGAATATGTATTCGACCAGATCCGAGGCAAAGGCGTCCCCCTTTGTAGACTCGGTAATGAAGGCTCGGTTGCCCGAGAGGTTTCGATTACCTCAAATCACTCCTTTCACCGGCAAGACCGACCCGACGGAGCATATCGAATGCTTCAGAACCTATATGGAGCTCCACGATGCCTCGGATGTAGTAATGTGTCGGGCCTTTTCTCTTACATTGACCGATGTAGCTCGACTGTGGTTCAAACAGTTGAAACCAAAGTCCATCAGCTCATTCGTTGAGCTGAGCGACGCCTTCCTCACCAACTTCATCGGTGGAAAAAAGAAATTGAAGCCCCCTGCACATCTGAACAACATAGTTCAAAAGCAGGGAGAGCTATTGAAAGATTATATCAAGCGTTTCAATTTCGAATCCCTTCAGGTTCGAAAACATTCAGAAGAAACGGCTCTCAATGCGCTCATGCAAGGAGTTAGAGATAAGCCATTCCTGGCATCTCTAGATAAAACTCCGCCCGATACTCTGGCAGAATTTATGGCACGGTCGGATAAGTATGCAAACGCCGAAGAAACGCGAATTCTGCGTGAAACTAAAACTTTGGTCAAAGAGTCGGCCAAAAAGGAAGCCGACTCGGCCGGAGGAAGGAAACACAAGGATGATCAAGCGCATGATGAGCGAAGGTCAGGCAAACGACCAGATCGAAGATTTTCCACATATACCCCCCTGAACAAGACTCAGGAACAGGTATTGATGAAAATCAAAAGCGAAGGCTTTGTTAACTGGCCCAGTAAGCTCAGGAGTAATCCTAATCGGCGGGACAAGGATAAATACTGCCATTATCACCGTGATCATGGGCATAACACAAGTGATTGCCGTCACCTAAAGGAAGAGATCGAACGACTCATAAAGGACGGCCGACTCAAAGAACATGTGGTTAAAGCTGGGGTAGCTGAGGGACGTCCGACCGAGAGTCAGCCTATGGAAGAATCTGGACAATTATCGGCGGTCCGCGAGGTGGGGGCGACTCAAACAATGCTCGAAGGAATCATGCGAGAAAACTTAGTCAGCCTAAGTCCGAGCTTATGATTATAGATCGGCCACCGAAGGAGAAGAAAAAGGAAAGATATTGCATTTCGTTCACAGAGGAAGATGCCCGAGGTATCTATCACCCCCACGATGACGCATTGATTGTCACCCTGACTATCGCTAACCGAAAAGTGTTCCGGATACTCGTCGATACGGGGTCATCTGCAGACGTGTTGTTTACTCAGGTGTTCGACAAAATGGGGATCGAATGATCCATGCTACGCCCAGTTCGGACTCCGTTAATCGGTTTTTCCGGAGGACAAGTACTGCCCGAAGGGATTGTCTCGTTACCACTCACTGCTGGTAGTGCCCCACATCAGACGACGATGATGGTTGAATTCTTGGTCGTCGATCAACCCTCAGTATACAACGCAATACTCGGCCGACCTTCATTGAGTCTCCTCCAGGCCGTGGTATCCACATACCATTTTTTACTGAAATTTCCGACTAAGTCGGGAGTAGGAATTGTCAAAGGAGACTAGCAAGATGCGAGGCGTTGTTACATGATAGTTGTAAAGGGAACCTCCGACAAAAGTCCGATCAACATATCAACGATCGAATCATTGGACCCTCGGGGCGAGAGTCATGAACGAGGGCAGCCGGTCGAAGATCTTATCTCAGTCCCCTTGGTCGAAACAGATGGATCCAAGACGGTACGAATTGGCTCGTCTTTACAGTCCCCCTTAAAAGAAAAGCTGATAGCCCTGCTCCGTAGGTACGCCGACGTATTTGCTTGGTGTCATGAAGATATACCCGAGATCGACCCCTCTGTGATGACTCACCGACTCAACATCGATCCGTCATATCGACCGATCCGACAGAAGCGACGACCGCTCGGCCCTGAACGATACGCCATCATTGAAGAAGAAGTCAACAAACTCCTCCAGGCTAATTTCATAGAAGAAATACACTATCCAGAATGGGTCGCGAATGTCGTGCTTGTAAAGAAATCCAACGGGAAGTGGCGAGTCTGTATTGACTATACTGACTTAAATAAAGCCTGCCCGAAGGATAGCTTTCCGCTTCCGAGGATAGACCAGCTAGTAGATAGTACCGCCGGACATGAGCTCCTTAGCTTCATGGATGCATATTCAGGGTATAATCAAATTGCAATGCATCAAACATATAAATCAAAAACTATCTTTGTCACCGACAAAGGCCTTTATTGTTACCGAGTGATGCCATTTGGTCTGAAGAATGCCGGCGCAACTTATCAAAGATTAGTTAACAAAATCTTTTCTCGGCTTATAGGCCGAACCATGGAAGTATACATTGACGACATGCTCGTCAAAAGTATACACGCGGCAGATCATGTGAATGATTTGGAAGAAACGTTTCTCATCCTACGGAAGTTTCGGATGAAGCTGAATCCGAGTAAATGTGCTTTTGGGGTGGGCTCTGGAAAGTTCCTCGGTTTCTTGGTTAGTCAGCGAGGAATAGAGGCAAACCCTGAGAAGATAAAGGCTTTGATTGATATGGAATCCCCTAAAACCATTAAGGACATCCAAAGGTTGACTGGATGAGTCGCAGCACTTAATCGGTTCCTGTCCAGAGCCACGGATAAATGTCTTCCTTTCTTCAAACAGTTGAAAGGAAGACAAACAATGGGTTGGACGGAAGAATGTGAAGCGACATTCCAACAATTAAAATCATATCTCGGTTCTCCACCTTTCTTATCAAAACCCGAATCAGGGGAGTCCCTGCTCCTTTACCTAGCAGTATCCGAGGCAGCGGTTAGCTCGGCTTTGATACGAGAATCCGAAGGAAAGCAACTACCGGTTTATTACGTCAGCAAAGCGTTATTGCTAGCAGAAACGAGATACCCAAGCTTGAAAAAAGTGGCATTGGCTTTAATAACTTCCTCTCGCCAACTCAGGCCGTATTTCCATGCCCATACCATCATCGTGATGACCGATCTTCCGCTTTGCCAGGTATTGCAGAAACCAGAAGCTTCCGGCTGACTCACGAAGTGGGCTATCGAACTGAGTGATTTTGATATTCAATACAGACCGAAGGTAGCAATCAAAGGGCAAGCCGTAGCTGATTTTATTACCGAGGGAACACCACCAACCGAACTCCCGGTCAACGATATGCCAAAAGATGTTGCAGTTCCAACAACAACCGCTCCCCCGACCCTAACCTGCCCTATTCCCTGGAAACTGTTTGTCGACGGTTCTTCCAACTCGAAGGCAAGT
Source organism: Magnolia sinica (assembly GCF_029962835.1). Taxonomy (NCBI): domain Eukaryota; kingdom Viridiplantae; phylum Streptophyta; class Magnoliopsida; order Magnoliales; family Magnoliaceae; genus Magnolia; species Magnolia sinica. The sequence continues at coordinate 10,788,151 of NC_080577.1, forward strand.
GGGGCTGGGGTTGTACTGGAAACCCCCGATCATACCTACATACAGTATGCCTTACGACTTGGATTCCAAGCGTCGAACAATACAGCAGAATATGAAGCATTGTTACTCGGCCTCCGACTCGCCGCTAGAATGGGAGTCACGCACCTAAGTGTTTTCAGCGATTCTCAGTTGGTTGTTAATCAAGTTACCGGTGTATACCAGACACGGAAAGACCAATTAAGAGCATACATGGAGAAAGCGAAAGAACTTATCAATGGATTTCAATTCTGTTGTGTCACTCGGATCCCTCGTACAGAAAACGGCAAAGCCGATTTATTAGCAAAGCTCGCCTCCGCCGATGAAGATGATATACCCAGGTCCGTCCCTGTCGAATACGTCGATAAGCCGAGTATAAATGAACCAATTAGCGAGACCGTCAATACAATCGACTCGGAACCATCCTGGATCGATCCAATCCGCCAATACCTTGACAAGGGAAAGCCACCTGAAGATCGTGCCGAGGCTCGACGAGTTAAGATCCGAGCCTCCCGTTACACCATACTCAACGGAACCCTCTATAAGAAAGGTTACTACGCTCCGTTGCTGCGGTGCCTCAAACCCAGTGAGGCGAACTATGTATTACGTGAAATCCATGAAGGAATCTGCGGAAACCACTCTGGAGGGCGACAAGATCCTACGACAGGGATATTACTGGCCCACTATCCAACACGACGCTCGCAAGCTCGTCCAAAAATGCGACAAATGTCAACGGTTCGCGGCAATTCCGAGGCAAGCCCCCGAGGCACTGACACCGATGACTGGTCCCTGGCCCTTCGCACAGTGGGGTGTCGACATCATAGGTCCACTCCCTATAGGAAAAGGTCAGACCAAGTTTGCTGTGGTAGCAGTGGATTATTTCACGAAGTGGGCCGAGGCAGAGCCATTAGCTAAAATAACCGAGCAGAAGATCACCGAGTTTGTATGGAAAAACATTATCTGCCGATTCGGAGTACCCCGTACCATTATTACAGACAATGGAAGGCAATTTGATAATAGGAGCTTTTGTGAGATGTGCGACAACCTCGGAGTCAGAAACGTTTATTCTTCACCTCATCATCCTCAAACTAACGGACAAGTTGAGGCGGTTAACAAGATTATCGAGCAACATCTTCGGACCAAGCTTGACCGGCCAAAGGAGCATGGGCCGAAGAGCTCCCGAAAATTCTTTGGGCTTACCGAACTACAGCCCGAACCGCCACAGGAGAAACTCCCTTTTCACTCGCGTATGGCTCGGAAGCCGTCACTCCCGTTGAAATCGGATTACCTTCGGCTCGAATCACTTCGTTCAATGCGGAAGAAAATGAAGAACTCCTTACACTCGGGCTTGACCTTCTGGACGAACAAAGGGAAGTGACGCGGCTGCGCACGGAGGCACGACAACGACAAGTGGCTCAGTTCTACAATACCCGAGTTAAGATCAGGAGGTTTCGAATGGGAGATATGGTTCTCCGAAAAGTATTTTCCAATACCAAGGAATTTGGATCGGGTACGTTGGGACCCAATTGGGAAGGACCCTATATCGTCTCGGGCACCATCCGACCAGGAACGTATCGGCTAGAAGATCTAAACGGACAATCATTGCCTCATCCTTGGAACGCTGAGCACCTCAAGATTTACTATCCTTAGCTCGGTACTCAATGTTTAAGGACTCTGAACTAAGAAAGATTAAAGCCAAGTCAAATGAATAAAACTAAGCGTTTTCTTTCATTCATCAACCACATGCGAGTACAACATGTGAATATATCGATTTAAAAAAAAAAAAAACACAAGGGGCCCTGGTTACTGTCCTCCGGTAGGAACGGTACCCGAAGCATTCTCGCATGTACCGGCCTCATCCCCAGCAGTGACTTCAGCAGCGGCGTCCGGATTCTCGGATTCCGAGGCTCCTCCACCCTCGATTTCTGAGAGATCAAGGTCAGGAAAAGATTTCTTTATGTCTTTGACACATTCCAGAAATCCGCTTTGGAACAAGCGATCCCTTTCATCCTCGAACTCCGCTGACTCAAGGAAAGCTTGGATAGCTTGGTCTCTAGCCTTCTCAGCCTCCCGAGTCTTCTCGTTGGCCTGCTGAATATGCCCCGCCGCCTCAAGCTTAGCCCGAGCCAAGTCATCTGCACAAGAAGCATGAACTGCCAGAACTCGTCGGTTCTCTTCTTCAGCTCTGGAAAGGAGAGCCAATACCCGAGTAACCTCGGCTTACGCTTCATCAAGGGCTCTCCTGGAGAAAGCCGCCTCTGCTTTTGCGTCTTCGGTAGCTTTCCGGGAAAGGGCCGCCTCGCCTATCAGAACGCCGACCCGAGTTTCGGCATCCTCGCGTCGCCCTTCGGCTTCCGACAGAAGAGTCTGCAGCCGATGAGTCGAAGATAACTCTTTGCTGGCCTTAACCAAGAAGGGAGCGAGTTCAAAAAGCACCCTTGCTGCATGGCCGATGGTTTGCGATGAAGGAGCGTTGTAGAGACTGATGAACTCTCTTTCGCTCCCATGGGCTAAGGCCCAGGGAACCATCCCCGACACCACCTTCTGCAGGACGGACGGCCCTTCTTGGTTCGTTTCCTCCCCTCTGGAGGATGCAGTCCTCGTCTCTTCTTCCCCTCTGTAAGACGCAGCCCTAGTCTCTTCCTCCTGTCTCGGAACATCCGTCGCAACGTGTCCCGAGTCGGGTGCGGCCTGAGGTTTCGAGGCTGCGGCCACCGTCACTTCCACCCTTTCTTCCGGGTCAGAAATTACGACGACAGTAGGGGCAGAAGAACTCGCAGGCTCCTTCTCCTTCCGCACCACTCTTTGTCTCTTCGGCGGCCGAGGCTCCGACAGAAGAACTGATCGCGGAGGAGCCTTTAACTTCGAAACCGCCCTAAGAGGAGAACGAGCTCCAGTTATTTTCGAGGGGGCCGATTCGGGAACAATCCTGAGGTTAGGACGGGCTTCGGGCAGATCTATAAAAAAAAAAAACGAAGTAAGTCAGGGAAAATTCAGAAAATTCAGAAGATACATTTTCAGTTACCTGTGACTTCCGAATCTAGACCTGCAAGATGAAGGCGCTCCGGCTGTAAAAGCTCCTTCCAAGATCTAGCTGCCGGGTCCAACGTCCTCAACTCTTTGATCCGAGCCAAGACACTGGAGCCGAGCTTCGGCCGCTTCTTCGGGATATCTGCTTGACACTAGTCCTTATGACTCAGTATTTTACAATAAATGAACTGGGGCGAGAGAGAGAAAACCCAAGTCACCTGCCCTCTGGATTGTCCGAGGAACACGAGCCTCGCAGGACCCGGACTCAGCCGTCTCCCAGCGACCACAGGCCCAAAACCAACGTTCTCTCCAATGTTTGTTGGAGGTGGGAGGGTCAGTTATTAGGGAGCCGCCTCCGCCCCGCCAAGCAGCGAAGACATAAAAGCCGGGGTAGTTCGGGTTCACGCGCACTTGGTATAAGTGGAGAAATTCGTCAACTGTTAGCGGTGGCTGTTCCATCTCAGCCCACAACACCGCACACCCGAATAAGTTCCTCCACCCATTCGAAACTATTTGCCCTGGGGCAATCTGAATACGAGATAAAACTCCCCGGACAATGGCCTGAAGGGGCAGACGCAAGCCGCATTGCATCGAGACTTGGTAGATCGCGACCGCCCCAGCAGGAGGATGATTCGGCAAGTCATTCGGACGGGGGAGATAAGTGATAACCGATTCGGGGATGTGATACCCGATTCGGATTCTGTCTAAATCCGCCTCAGTTAAAACTGAAGGAACCGGGCCGCTTAGATCATCCCCCGATCCTTCTCCTTCAGACTCAGTGTGTGCCGACTTATCAACAGGAACCGGCCCAGAGGTTCCCTCGGCAGTCAATATTTCCTCTTCCTCCTCCTCTTCTTCCTCCATGCCCCTTGAAAAATTAGGCCTTCCCGGGCGGGTTATTAAAGACGACCCACCACGAGAAGGATCAACGGAAGCAGGGCGCTCCGCCGGAGCTTCAGTGACCCTCTCAGAAAGAAAAGCAGCGTTCGCATCAACTGCTATCTCTGTCAGTAAGGAAGGCGATTCCGCAACATTCCAAAAACGTTGCGCTTCGCCTTCATCTCCGGAAACTCCCTCCTGGGGACTTCGAGAACCTCTAGCCGCCATTATCACTAAATAAAGAGGAAGGGAAGACTCACCGGAGGGAGGAAGGAAAACGGAAATGGTGAAAGGAGCCGCTGACAGTTAAAAAAGAGGAAAGGAAGAAGACGAAAGATCGAAAAAGCTCCAAAGGAAATGCAAAGCGGGAATGGCAGTAGAAGTTCGAAATGCGGGACCCCCACCATTTTATAAGATTGCCATGTGACGGAAGCGATTAATGGGGAAATGATTCGACGCCTGCATCGACTCCCCCACTCGACACGTGGCGCACATCGACTGACGACAATAATGCCCTTGCTACGTGTCCAACCCTCATTGGCGGGGTGAGTGATTTGACGGCTGTCGGCGCATGCGATGTCAGAAACTGAACCGTCTCCCGTCAAAGGCGACACAAAATGCATTAAATGACTACTTATTGTCTCGGACTAAGTTATGAACCGACTCAAAACTCGCTACTCCTAAGTGTCATATGAAACACACGGAGTAAGGGGGCTTACTGTTGGGGACAAAAGATACAGAGTTCGGAGACTCGGACTTAATGCCTCGGGTCGCCAAAGGATGTGTCAGATCCGAGGCATGGTTCACTAAACCGAGACAGAAGTTAAGTCGGTTTGGACGACACATCAGCGATCCGGGCATGCATCGGGCCGATCTTCTTATCAGATCGGCCAGCGCAAGATAAAGCCTCATCCCGAATATCTTGGGATAAGATCCCCGACCCCGAAGCTCACGGGATCGGATGAAGACTGGAGATGGGCACGATCCTGTCTCCGTGATACCAGGAGAGGATCCCGCATACGATATCAGGAGGAGAATCCTCGTACGATTAAATGCTCCAGCAGCTATAAAAGAGGAACCTCCATCGTCTTGTGAGGTAGGCAAAAATTCTTTCTCAAAACCCCTCAATACATTTAGACCTAGCATCCAGGCCTGACTTTGGCATCGGAGGGTCCCCTGCTCAAGCCAGGGTCTCCTTTGTCCTCTTTCCGTGCAGGTATACGAAGGTCTAAGAGGACGAACCAGATTTTTGCATCAACAGTGTGCATATCATCAGGTCGAGGATCAAAATGTCAGGGCCTTTATGTAATATCCACGGTCGTTAGGGGTGTTCTGGGATTTGGAACGCTGGGATATAATAACCCACGGAGGGGTGGGACCGGTAAGCAGTGCGAACCGAGTAGTTTGATTTCCGCATCAATTACACGTGCTTAAACTCACACGGCTGTTGCATCGCGACAAAGTCACAAAAACCTCGGGAAAATCACCCGGATATGAGCCGCGGTACGGTAATTCGTTGTGGCCTTTAGGTGCCTACCGGAGTTCTTTGGCGGAAGCGGATTGCATATTGAGTAAACTCTGTGGGGCCTACCGTGAATGTATGTGTCTTATCCATGCCGTCTATCCTGTTTTTAGATTATTTTAAGGCATGATAATAAAGTTATATTATATTCAAAGATCTGAGTGGACCACACCTAAGGAAACAGTGGGGACAATAACGTCCACTGTTGAAACTTTCTTAGGATCGACCTATTTGTCATCCAAACTGTTCATAAGGTCACACAAACATGGATGAAGAGAAAACGAAAATATCAGTTTGATATAAAACTTATATGGCTCTCAAGAAGTTTTCAACAGTAGCCGTTTAATACCCACTGTTTCTTGTGATGTGGTCGACTGAACGTTGGATATGGTTCAATTTTAGAATAATTATCTAAAATGAGCCGATAAAATGGATGGACGGCATGGATAAGGCACATGCATAACGGTGGGCCCCATAGAGTTTACTAAGTACACTATAGGTACTGAGTCACTCGGTACACAGACTACTTCCTACTTTTGCAGAACGAGAGCAATTTAGATGGACCTTGCGTGAAATCCTTCAGGTACTGTGAATCATTTTAACCATTAAACCAAAATTCACGATCATCAAGGACTCACTAGCCCACAACACGGGAAGTAGTTTGGATGGGACGTCCACCGTTAGTGAATGTAAGACCCACAGTGGTATTTTTAGTTGACGTCCAATCCATTCATTTGATGTGAATAATCAGGAATAAAAAATTTCCCAAAAATCACAATTCTAAAACTCAGGTAGGCCATTCTGCGTCATTTAGAGTTTTTAGGCATGAATTTTCAGGGTGGCCCACATGAACGTTAAATCATCATGATTTTGGGTCCTACTAAGGGTTTTTAGTGGTGATGGACGGCGCAGATTTCGTGCCTGTTAAGTTCCTTTTCACACGTCAGTGAAAGTAACGCCGGTGGGTACCGACCGCGAGGTACCCAAGTGTTTTCTTCGCACAGTCGGGAGTATGCTAACATGTCATCCAACCAGGTCCTTCCTGATAACATGTCAGCTGTGTGGAACATCCTCACCATTAAAATGTTTCATTGTACGTCCTAACCAAAGATCACCTGGAATGGAATACAGGCTGGTCAACTCATCATCTGAACAATCCACAGCTGACTAGCTGACTAACATTCAAGGATGACCCACCCATTGATCGGACGGGCCTGATTTTCGTGCCGTGTGATTTTTACTGTGGATTTCAACGTTTGAATGGCACGGGTCTCCTAAACAGATGGCTTGTTGGCGAGAGAAACCTGATGGGACAACAAGTTCAAGTACTTTGTAAGGACTGATGGGAAAAGGATTAGATCTGCCCTTGCATGGACGGACTCGGTACAGGCAGGGTCTCTGGGACCCACGTGATGTATTCGTTTTATCCGTGCCGTCCATCCATTTTTTTCAGACCATTTTAGTTTATGGGCACAAAATTTAGGCAGATCCGAGGCTCAAGTGGACCACAAAGTGAGGATTGAATGCTTACCATTAAAAAATTCACGGGAGTCCGTAGAATTTTTAATCAAGTGTTTTCCCTTCATCGAAGCCTACAGTACCTTATGAAGAGGTTGGATTGCAAATAAACATCACGGTGGGCACAAGGAAGGTTTCACCGGTGGGTGTCATTATCATTATGGCCACTGCTTCCTGTGGTGTGGTTCACCTGCCTCCTTTTTTACTCATGCGCTAAGATAACATATGAAAATGGATGTACGGCGTGGCAAAACACCTGCATCACGGTGGGCCCATAGAGCCCCTGCCGTCGATGGAGGCAGGGACAACAATCAGCGTTCAAACTCCATCCATAAAATACAAGTGCTGTATCCTAAGATATGATTCAACCAATTTTCTCACTAACGTGTCATATATAATAATAATAATAATAATAATAATAATAATAATAATCTCATCCTTACAAAATGTTGGTTACAATATTATGACTATATGGTACAAAGAACAGTCTAATCCACTCTTCGAGTGGGCCACACCATCACACTAAGTCATTCCATCGATTGTCTATTGATATTGACTTTGTGTCCTGTTTAAAGAGTCGATCGGCCTGGATTTCATCTAATATGATTATCATGGGTTGGCCCACATTTTTGAAGGAGAGAATATTCTATACGTTCGACAAGTTGGCAAAAAAGAAAAGCTGTAGCATACAGCTGCTGTATCCGATCCTATCTCATTAATATAATTAGTTTATAGAGTGCCATCGGCGCGTGAGGGTAATTTATCAATTGAAATCTGCACACGAGGAAGTATTTCCATGCGAGCTTCACGTTCTCTTTAGTTAAAGCCAAAGGCTAGAACGCTTTTCATTATCTTTCGGGCTTAGCTTGCCAATCACTCGCTCTTTCTACACGTGGCAAATTTATACTAAAACAGGTAGGCCTCATCTTGGGTGAGCCATACCCCCAATTCAGGAAGCGGATTGCCTAGTTAGTAACTCAGTATGCTAAGCGTACGGAGTAAACTCTGTGGGGTCCACCTTGATTTATATATTTTATCCACTCCTTCCATCCATTTTATCAGATAATTTAAGGGCTTCAGCCTAAAAATGAAGCATATCCAAAGCTCAAATGGACCACACCATGGGAAACAGTTTGAATTGAAAGTTTACCGTTGAAACATTCTTGAGGGCCACGGGAGTTTTCGATCAAGCTTATATTTGTTTTTTTTCCCTTCATACAAGTTTTTTTAATCTTATGAACAGGTTGGATGACAAATAAACGTCAATGTGGGGGCCTAGCAAGGTTTCAACGGTGGAAATCATTATTCCCACCGTTTCTAGTGGTATGGTCCACTTGAGCTTTGGATATTCTTTAATTTTAGTCTCAACCCCTTGAATGAGCTGGAAAAAATGGATGGACAACGTGGATAAGGGCCTAATAGAGTTTACTCAGTACGATAACTCAGTACAATCCGATTTCCCCAATTCAAACAGTGTGGACTGTCCAAACCCTCGTGTTAGATCATTTTTTAAAAGGAACAAAAATAATAAAAGTAGAGTCAAAAGAACGGTTGTTGAGATTTTCTTTTCAACCGTCCATTTTCTTCCTCGAAGTTATCCAGTACAATGATTTGGACTGTTCATATCTGATATTTGTTACACGTCCTACCAAACGTAGAGCTTACTTGATGAACTTGAGATTTTTCATATGTTTGCCACGTGTTTAGAAGTCGAGTCACTTATCGTGCGGCCTACTTAGTGTGCACGTGGGGTGGACTATATTTTGTGGTGGCCCCACAAGACCGAGCCGAAGTTTTTTGCTCATGGGCTGGTCTGGGGATTGGACTCAAGTTCTTACCTTATGGGCTCGAAATGGACACGCTTCGGTTTGGTCCAACCCACTTGCAACTGAGCGAGATGGGACCTACTTTGCATTTAGCCCTTGTTGCGAGATCACAAGTTTTTTGTGTTGTGAACGGTGAAATCTAACCTAACCACAGCGCGCCAATCACCCTCCATGATATGGACCACTCATCAGGTGGGTTGTATTATGTTTGCCCAACTACTTGACAAGATGGATGATCCTACTCCTACATATACGTTTGGTTGACCCTTTTCACGTTCTGTATTGACAATAGGGGCTGATATTCTTTTCCACCGTCCATTTGTAGGGTCATCTATTTTGGAGAGTTAAGATAGTCTAGTCGATCGCTGAGATTTTTACCTGGCGGTGGTTTATTATGTGACACCTTTTGAACATGCGAGCCACTGGATTGGGTTTATGTCACAATGGTACAGTGAGAAGGACGGTTCATTTATTTGTCTCCTATGGTGGCCCACGACCCAAAATTCTATCCGATGTGTGGTGGAATGCGTAGTGTGACCCTTGTGCTACATAAAGTGCGTTTCCCGGCTGAGGTCATGGTTCGAGTGACCATGTGAGTGTGTTTGTGAAAAAAAAAAGAAAAAAAGACTACTTAGCGGTGGCCTCAATTGTGGAGCCCACCTCAATGTACTTTTTATATATCCACTCCATCCATCCAGATTGCTGAGGGCATAGCTTTAAAAATGAGGCAAATCTAAATCTCAAGTAGGCCACATGGTAAAGATTGAATTCCACCCAAAAAAGATTTTAGCGCTACAAAAGTTTTGGATCATGCTGCTATTTGTATTTTCCCTTCATCCAATTCTTAGTGACCTGATCAACAGGTTAGATGACAAATAAACATTACAGTAGGCCTTATGAAATTTTTAATGGTGGCGTTCAAACACATCATTTTCTGTGCTATTGTCCACTTGAGATTTGGTTCTGCCTCATTTTTATGTCCATGCTTTAAAAAAGAGCTAGAAAAATAGATGATACCAACACACCTCTAAGTTTTATTCACCTCCCCTGCTAAGCTGTTAACCTGCCTCATCCAACCGTGTCCCTGTTGTTTTCCATGTTATGGTCCACTTAAGCTTTGGATATGCTTCAATTTTGGATGCTGTTATAAAATAAGCTCTTTTTTTTTTCCCCTTATGAGATGGACAGCATGGATAAAACACATATATTATAGTGGGCACCTCCGTCTCTTTATATGAAGGTAAAGGGTGGTGAGTGCCTCACTAGACAATGCACGTTGGGATGTGTGACCTAACAGGGAATGCAGATTAGGTGGTGAGCAGCTCACCCTAATTTGATTGGTGAGCAATACGTGGTTTAGATATGAGCACAACTTTTTTTTTCTTCTTCTTCAGTTTGTTTGGTTTTTGTTTTCCTAGAAAGTTTTCTAGCCTAGTATCTATGTGTCATTTCTTCAAGGGCTTGCTTGGGAAAGTAGATTCAAAATCCCATAGATTTGAAATCCTCCTATTTTGTTTGGCACCCTATTCAAAAAAGCTTGTGATCCAAAAGTAGCTATGCATAACATATTTATAAGGATTTGAATTTAATTACTAAATTAACTTTAATATTTCTAAAGAATGTATGTATGTAATGTTTGACCCATTGATTATAATAAGCGCATTAAAATATATACTTTATCAAAAAATGAAGAAATTTCAAGTCCCGGATGAGCCACAAGCACAGGATCATATCCAAGTAATTAACCAACGATTTTTTACCTTTGATTACATGGACAATATTTGGATGGTGTAGATCATCATATTAAAAGAATTATAATGATGCAATTGATAGTCTGATTGTTTTGGGATTTTGCCCGTAAGTTATGTGCACAATAGATTAATAACCTAGTGACACACAAGTTACACATGTAACTATAGAAAGGATTTAAAATGCAATCCAAGCTTTCACTCTGGATTTAAAACCCCTCGAGAGGATTTGAAGCCTTCAATTACCCTATGGTGAGGGTCTAGCTTCCTAATCTGCATCCTCATCGGTAGCCTTTGCTTCTTGATTTGTGTCCATATATATATATATATATATATATATATATATATATATATATATATATATTTGGGATGTTGTATTCTTATTTTAACCGTCCCTGTTTCTCCAACAGTCTAATTGTTGAGATAAATGGGTCATGATATATTTACTGTGTGGCCCACTAGATCAGCTGTCCAGAAACGCAATATTATGAATATGGACATCAACTAATTACTGCCGAATCGTACTTTATAATTTAATTTTAGCCCACATAAAAATCTAGTTCTCATATTCTCAAAAGATGCCTTGGAACCTTTTTGGGGGAAATGATCAAAACACCCCTGGCCCTTTTCTTCCTTGAAAATGTCCTTGGCCTTTTTCTTCCATGAAGATGATATTTTTGGGCACACCGTAAGATATCTAACCGTCAAACAGGTTAGACCGTACCATGACTCTGACCTACCATGACGCTTACATGTCTTAGAAATAATTAGGTGGACCATACAATATAAAAGGTACACACCACTTAGAACCTCCAAATTCAAGTGTGGCCTACAAGATGATCCGATAGGCCTTAAGTTTGGCTTATCTGACCTACATGGTGGGGTCAACCTGTTGGACGGTTTAGATGTCACACACACAAACACACACACACACACACACACACACACCATGTTAACAATGTAAAATTTAATTTGTTACGCTTTAAAAGCCGATGATGATATCCCCCTATTATCACGTGGCCCTACCCACCCCAGGGGCATTGGCCCTAATGGCCCACGTAGGCCCATATGTATATTGGCCCCATTGGGCCAATAGGTAATATCTTGACCATCCAATATTAATTGCACAAGAAAATATATGATTATAGATTTACACTGTCCAACATGTGCGATCCACCTTTGATAGCAGATTTTTATAAAAAATCATCTCGATGGAATGATCCTAGCCATCTGATCAATGATTTAGAGAATGGGTGGTCTATAACTATTATTATAGGACATGTTCAATTATTGATATGACAGTTCATTATGTGTATAGCCCACCTTTGATGGCCCTTTTCTCTAGAAAAATCACCATGATTGAGTAGATGATCTTAACCATTTGATCATTGGTTAGGCAAATAGATGGCCTATAATAACGGTATTTGAAAAGGTTCAGTAATTGAACTCTTCAAATTCATTTCTCAAAAATCAATTAAAGACAACCATCACATAAATGAATGATCCATAATGATTAAACTAGAAAAATTCAATACAGCACATGATGATAATGCCATATCAGGAAAAAGAAAAGAACAATAACACAGAACTCAACCAAATCAAAGACCCAAAAAGATCCATCTTGCACCAATACAAAAGTGAAAAGACGCCGATTGCATGTAGGGCTGTCAATGGGCGAGGTTCGGGACAGATAGAGGTCTGTCCCAACCTCGCCCGCAAAATAAAACAGAACCCCAAATAATCCTAGCCAGGTACAATGATGGGCCAAAACAAACAGGCCTGAGACTGCCGATGATGATTATGCATGGCTTAAGTTCGAGCCTAGCCACCCTCTTTGGTGGCCAATCATTCTGATATCAGTAAAAATGCCTTTAAAAACCAAAGTGGGCCGGTTCAGGTCGGACTTGGCCCGCCTATGGGCTTCTAGACACAGTCCAAGGCCGGGCCAATGAATAAATGACTTTAAATTAGTACTGGATCTGGATCCGGGCCTAGAATGTGAGCCCAATTGTGGCCGAAAACGGTCCAAGCCCGCCATACGGCCCATACTGATGGCCCTAATTGCATGCACGACGACTCTACTATATGAATTGTAAAGAATAAAATTAAGAGTTTACCACAATATAAGATAAACCTTCTTGAATGTCTTAAGCTATTATGTCATGAAGGAAGACTAACCTCCCACGTGTGGTGCACAAATGAAGTAATTGTGGTGGTGAATTGCCGGGCAAATCTTTCCTTTTCTCCCACGTGTGGTGCACAAATGAAGTAATTCTGGAGGTGAATTGCCGGGCAAATCTCCTTTGGCAGTGGGCACATTGGTGTCGCACGTGGATGGTACACGTGTGATCGAGAGGCCGACTGCCGAGGGAGGTATTGCCCTGTAATGCACCTTCCACACGGTTGTAGGCTACACAGATTAATGGGGTCATTGGAAGGTATTTAAGGGTTTGATCGAAAGGTATATGCCATGGAAAGATACTTTTTATTTTTGTATTTTTAACTTCTTTTCTTTTTTCTTTTTCAAGTACAAGTTGAGATGGAGTGGAGACGGACAGGCTGGGGTGGTGTCCTGACTTTGTTCGGCTAGGCTTGGGTTGAGACTAGAGGCCAGTGCGTTGGGTCTGGGCCAAGTTTCAGGCCCAACAGCTTAACTACATCTACCTAAAGGTCCCACAAGTAGTTTTTTCTGGCAACTCTGATTTTCTTCACATTTAGGGAAGATTGGATCTTAAGTTGCTTAAGATAAGTTACTTATTCCACTCGTAGCTTATCTTAATTTCTACTTATTAAGAAGATAAGTATGTTTGGTAAACAACACACTTACGAGCTTCTACTCTTTTTGGTCTCTTCCAATGCCTCTCTTCGACAACTTATGATAAGTAGCAAAGTTCAAAAAAATTGAAGTGATTATGTACTTTTAATTAAAAAAGTTACTTATAAGTAATTATAAACTAAACTTATCTAAAATAAATCACTTTTTTATTTTATTTTATTTTATATTTTTACTGCTGTAAGTAAAAAAAGTAACTTATTTGGTGGTATCCAAATGAGCCCTTAAAAGATATGAGTATTTGAATAGTGGGCCAGAGTGTTTGTGTCGATATTTATTGCTTAGCTCATGGTCTGGGCTGGGTTTGTAGTCCAATCGCCTCTGTTTGAGATATGATCCATCCACAAGGTGGAAAAACGGATCAATGGTCCTGATCACGTTACCCAAGTGCCATATATGCAAAATATAGATGTTTGTCGGTGCACACGTGCCTTGAAGTCTCTACCCGTGATGGTGAGCTGGGCATCATTCAAAAAAGGGGTGCGGAGAAAATGAAAGGAAGACTTTTATGAGGGAAGATCCGCCGGATGTTCTCTCAATCTCCCATCATCTGTATTCTTCTCACTCTTCTCTGGCCTTTGTTTCTGTGGCTGTCGTTGGACCGTCCAAAACGCGAATCTTCTATGCGGAAGCTCGATATTGCAAATATCCTTGCGTCCACGTACGTATATTTGACTACACGCACACGCATCCATCATTCTACGTACGTATCCCTACAAAATTTCAGCTGTGAGTTACAACTATAAGTCATAAGGAAGTGATTTCAGTTAGCTGTCCGCCCATTGTGGTAGGCTCACAAGAGTTTCAACACTAGGTCTTGGGTTGAGTACTGTGGTGAAATACAACTGTGGGAATGTGAGTGCGTGTGTGAAAAAAAATAAAAAAATACAATAAAATCATTTACACTTGAAATTCATCTTCAGTCTTGACTTATTTACAAGATTGCATTCATTCAAATAACCCTCGGTGATGCCACAAATGATGATGCCGATGATAATGTAATTCGTAGTCTTCTTCAATTGGTTTCCCAATCAATGGCTAGGATCAGTTGAACAGATGTGATTTGGGATGCATTTGATCTATTTTGTGGCCCATCAAGTGTAAGGTTTGGATTTTGATATGGTATGATTGTAAATAATTTATAGCATTAATTATTCGAGAAGCCTGCGACCATTTTGCATTCTGGTGAAAGTTGTGTCACTAAAAGCTAACTAGATTATTTTACGAAACCCATTTATGCATAGAAACCTAAGAAAACAAGGACAATGCATCTCTTGTTGTTTAACCAATTTATTAGGTAATGCAGATTCCTGTGATTAGTTTAGGGATAGTGTAATTATAATGATGATGTTTTTATTTTATCAAAATACACTGATATTATTCTGATGCTATGAAAAGTGTAATGATTACAATTTCTCTTTTGGTTTCTCGAATGCATCCAAATTCGACTGATGATTCCTGTGTATGATTTAGTGATAATAAAATCATAATAATATAACATTTTCTTTCAATTACTGGGATATATAAATATTGGCAAAACAAACAGGACTGATGTCTTTATAAAAAGGATGAAATTGCAATAATTTTTAGTTCCGAGCATGTAGAACACAATATTCTAGGCATGTGTCATGTCCATAATTTTCATATATATGACCATTCAAATTTAAATTTCTTGTATGTGACTGTTGTGGTGTGTGTGAGTGTGGGTGGGTGTGTAGAAAAAAAATAATAATTCAAACTCCTTGTAAGTACATGTGCCACGGTTAAATCTTCAAACACCCAATGCATGCCACATGTTTTAATATGCATATGCTGTGAATGCTTGTATGCAATCATCAACATTAACTCTTATATATTTCACAGCTTATCTTTAATCTAGTTGTTTGATAAATAAAATATAGAATAATTAATCTAAGACAACATGACTGGGACAATCTATTCAAGACAGTCTAATATAGAGCCAATACAACTTTGTTTTCATCCAAAGAGCCAAGGGCTGATCTATGATGCAGTGACGTCCTTATCTCAACCATTAAAAATTGGAAACTTGAGTCGAGTCTACGTCAACTGGGAAAATTGACCTAATCTTTAATTAACTCCACTTGATATTTTAATAATTAAAATTAAAGTATTTACGCAGGACTAGAATATCTTATATTGCGTAAAAAGTCAAAAGTAATAAAGCATTAAAAAATCCAAGAAAAACAGAACTGCACTTAGTGGAGCAATGATAGTGAGGTTGGACTTGCTTGGTTGAGTTTCCCTTGCCGATATTTGAAACCGAAAATTTCGACCACATCATGGAGGGGCCATGGTCTGAAAATACTAGTTGGACATCTATAAACTTCTTGATCAATGGATTCTACTTGTTGGATGTGGACAATTGCCAATGGAACGGTTAGGATCAACCAGTTGTGCAGTTATTTCGACAAGGGCCCATGAATATGAGAGAGAGAGAGAGAGAGAGAGAGAGAGAGAGAGAGAGAGAGAGAGAGAGAGAGAGAGAGAGAGAGAGAGATGGCTGCTTTATGATATTAGTTATTAGGCTCAAAGAACCTAATCCCAGACCATGCTTTTTTGGGCACACAGGCCAGCATGTGCTTCAATACGTAGGCCTAAGGTCTGGGCCTGGGCATAGCTTGCAGACCCAGTTAATGAATCATGCCAAGCCAGCTGGGTTTGGATTTAGGCATAAAGCCCATGTATGACAGCCAGGCCCGGTCTGACTTGTTTAACATTATAGGAACGTGCATTTGACTAGCGGATCAAGCTGCCATGATGGGCCTAGGCCCAGGTATATATACAGTCACCAGCTGGGTTTCAACAACAACTGGTGTAGCCTGTCCATTTACACCCTTACAGGGGGCTAGCAAGTCTCCTAACAACCATCACCTCCGTTTCACATTCAATGTGCACGTCGACGTTTAAGACATGATGGATGGAGAAGTCGACATTGGAGCTTTACAAGAGATGCTATGAATAGTGGTGGGGGACCATGAATGCATCCCCAAAAGCAGAAAGAGAAGCTCCGCTCGAATGTTCTCCGCATATCCGAACGCATGCAAGCATATCCGTCAAGCGTACCGTGCCGTATAAGATCCCAATGTAATACCAACCTTTGTTGAGCATGGAGCTCGGCATGTGTAGGCAACGAATCACAGAGCAGTTCTCCCTTGACAGTGGGTGACACATGAGAAGAACGCAGTTATGTGGGCCTCATGAACCATGTGTGTACCTTCTGCCAAAGGAGAATTGCCCTGCTATTC
This sequence comes from Magnolia sinica, assembly GCF_029962835.1. Classification (NCBI taxonomy): domain Eukaryota; kingdom Viridiplantae; phylum Streptophyta; class Magnoliopsida; order Magnoliales; family Magnoliaceae; genus Magnolia; species Magnolia sinica. The sequence goes on from NC_080577.1 coordinate 10,804,788, forward strand.
TACTACACTAACAAGGTGGTTGGATGCAGTGCAATTGGATTGTAGTAAGTGGTATTAAATGGTGGTTTCATTTCTTTGTTTATTTGTTTTTGGTAGGATTGCTACTTCTTGTATGCATTTTTAGCTATCCTAAAAATTTCACAACATAGAAATGCCTTCTTTTGGTGAACTAGTAATTGAAAGTGAACCCACCTCTCCAAAATTGAATACCAAAAATGATGGAAATGTTGAACTCATATTTAACAAATTATAAGAGGAGATGATTTAATACAACTAGTTGTATCATAGGGTCACTATATAATAGTTGCTTTAGAAGTGTGGGACAATCCAATCACCAATTTGAAGGGTCTCGTTCATCCCATACTACTGTTAGCAAGCTAAAATGAAGAAATCTCGATGACGCTGTTGCATTTATATCGGTCATATGATAATCATCCATTTTATAAGCTATGGAGATTTAAGGTAGCAAAAATTGAAGAAAGGGAAGAGATCACTATCTTCTTCTCAAGTGTAGCCTGTTGAGTCCAAATGGAAAGACAAAATCTTTAAAAATGATAAATACAATTGTTATTATGGATGAAAGTGCTGCTTAGAAATATATCTAATGTGCTTATTATATAAGAAGAAAAAAAAAACGAAAATAGTAAAAAAGATATCTAATTCTATTAATAATCATAAAAAAAACTCTTAGATGACTAAAACAAAGGTGCTCCACAAATATTTAAAAAAAAAAAAAAAAAAAACTAAGAATAGTTAGTTTCAACTTAAAATTTCAATTAACCCTTAAAATGATTGCATTTTGTGAAGTAATCTGGGTCCAAATGAAGCTTGGGTTATTAGTTAAGGCATAGAGCTGGTTAATTAATACCTTTAAAACTATATGCATGAAATGAATATATAACCCGTTATAAACTAACGGCTGTTGGAAGTTATTGTGTGCATTTATGCTCTTTTTGTCAAATCAAGGCTCCTCTGGCCCTAATTTGTCAATCCTGACCTTCCTTTTAGTGCTCCTTTATCCATTCTATGTCAAGCTCGAATGGTTATCATTACATGATAAAATGTTTCTTTAGAATGATAAGCAATCTAAGATGGGATCCATTGAGTGTGATGCAATGGCAATAGGCCAAATAAATATTCGGCATTGATTTTCATACCGACCATAGTCAAATCATTTGAAGGCCTAGATTTTTAGATCATGCATGCGAGGGTCTACATCTTTTTATCTTAGTGATGGTACTGACATCCAAATGTGGGTTGGATACGACATGGCCCCACCTCAAGTGTGTAACATCTATACACCATTCCAAGCACATTCGGTGGTGTCTAGAATGTTTTGAGCTTCTAGTTCACTAGACCAACCGAATTTTATGATGTCATGAGGTGGTATGAGATCACATACATGTGGTATTAAATTTCAGTGGCAAAGGGCTCCCATCCCATCTAAAGCAAAAAAAATCCACTTTTGGGTAATCAAATAATTAAAGTTCAGATAATGTCAATTTAGTTTTATTTAAAAGCTTATCAAATTATCTTTCTAACAAACCTAAGATCAAATAATTTTGATACTATTTATATCAGTTACAACCAATTTTATAAGCACCTAGACAACTATTTTGTGAATGTACGTATAGCATGATGAAGTTGGAAAATATTGACACTGAATTTTTTATTGCTGTCTTGGAAGAAATATTTATTTTACAATTGTTTGAATGGAAATATATAAAATTTATTTTAGGAAGGAAAGCTAAAAATAAGCCTAATTGTTACAAAAAATTTCTAGCTGTTACACGCAGATGTACAGCCTGATAATCAGGATAAGATTGATCTTATGCATGATTTGAGGAGTCCTCCGTTATAATAGATGTTCAGCCTAATAATCAGATTAAGATTGATCTTGTGCTTGATTTGAGGAGTTTTCCGTTATATGCCCCCGCAAGATGGAGCTGCCATCGGCTAAGCCAATCTTGTTTTTGAGAGAATCTATGCGGTGTCATGATAATGGTTTTGTCAGTAAATCCGCGAGCTGATATTGAGTGTTGACATGATGAATATTGAGAATGCCACGTTGAACCAAATCCCGAACAAAATGTAGATCAATCTGAATATGCTTTATCCGAGAATGCAGCATTGGATTAAAACTGAGGTGAGTTGCACCCAAATTATCACATAATAGTTTCGGTGAATCTTTTATTGGTAACCCGAGTTCTGTGAATAGTAATAGCAGCCACAAAGTTTCTGAAGTTGTATTTGCAAGGGATCTATATTCAGCTTCGGTCGATGATCTTGTTATAGCTCTTTATTTTTTTGAACTCAAGATATGAGGTTTGATCCAAGAAAGCATACGTATGCGGATGTGGATGTACGATCATCAAAATTGCTCGCCCAATCAGCATCAGAGTGTGTCGTGAGAGCAAAACTGAAATTTTTTTGATGTGGATGCCATGAAAGATTGTTTGCTTCAAGTAGCGGAGGAGTCTCTTTGCAGCTGCCCAATGAGTTACTGTGGGGCTGTGCATAAACTATGAGAGTTTATTCACGGAGAAACAAATGTCTGGACGGGTGAGAGATAAATATTGAAGACCGCCAATGATACTTCGAAACTCGGTACTATCATAAGATGTTATACCATTAACCAACTTTAGAGCTGTGCTTGTGGACAGCGGAGTAGAAACTTCCTTAGCACCTATCATGTTGGTTTTAGAGAGGAGGTCCTGAACATATTTGTGTTGTGAGAGGAAGAGATTTGATTTAGTAGAAATGACTTCCATACCTAAGAAAAAGTGAAGGTGGCCCATGTCCTTTAAAGAGAATCGAACTCCAAGTTGGTCAATGATATGAGACACAAATTGCATATCACTGCCAGTGATAACTAGATCATCAACATATACCAATAAATAGCACAAAACAGAATTGTGGCGATATATGAACAAAGAGGAGTCAGCTTTCGAATTTTGAAAACCAAGATTCATGATTGCTAATCTTAGTGTCGAGTACCAGGCTTGAGGAGCCTGTTTGAGGCCATAAATGACCTTATTTAACCTGCAAACATGGTTAGGTTTCGAGGCATCTTTGAATCCCGGGGGTTGGACCATATATATGGTTTCAGTCAACTCTCTATGCAGAAATGCATTGTTGATATTGAGTTGTCTTAAAGGCCATCATTGCATAATAGTAACTGTCAAAACAGTGTGAATAGTAGTGGGCTTCACAATGGGGCTAAATGTTTCCTTGTAGTCCAATCCAGGACGTTGATGATAACCTTTAGCAACAAGCCTTGCTTTAAAGCGATCAATAGACCTATTAGCTTTACGTTTTACACGGAAGACCCATTTGTAACCCACTGGTTTACAGTTATTTGGTGGGGGAACCAGTTCCCATGTACTATGGCGCATGAGCGCAGTGAGTTCTTCTGACATTGCTGTTCTTCAGTGTGTTTCAGGGAGTGCTTGGCCCACACAACTTGGTTTAATGGTATTTGGAATGGGATGTTTGGTTGTTGAATGCAATTGTTTGGGTTTATAGATGTTGTTCATCAACCGAGTGGTCATGGAGCGGGTGTGGGTAATTTGTGGTGCGAGTAAGTCGCAGGGAACATATGTTGAATCAATGTGCAAAGTAGTGTCACGGGGGAGAGGAAGCACATGTGAATTTGATGCAGAAGTAGAAGAAGAGGAAATAGAGGCGATATTGGAGGTGTTGCAGAAGTATTATCTCCTGCCGAAGTCACTGGTGGAGGTTGTGGTGGAGACGAGGCGTTGATGAGTGGAGCAGCTGCCAAGGACGACGAAGACTCTGGGTTGTCATGAGGACCATTCTGGTTTTCATCAAAGAGGACATGGCGAGAATGATATATTTTTTTGGTTTTTGGGTTAATGCATTTGTATGCATTTTGGGCTGAAGAATAGCCCACAAACAGACATGGAATGGCTTTGGGCTAAAGTTTGTTGGTATTGTAAGGCCGAGTGAGTGGAAAGCATAGACAACCGAACTTTTTCAACTTGAGATAATTTGGCAGCTGTTTAAATAATGCCTCAAATGGTGATTTGTTGTGTAGAAGAGGTGTTGGTTGACGATTTATAAGGTATGAGGATAGTGAAGCATCATGTAATAGTGTGAGGCCTGTTTCCACTAAGTGACAGTGACGACGCTTGGAAACACCATTTTGCTGTGGTGTATGGGGGGCAGTGGTGTAATGGCTTATTCCATGGATAGAAAAATATTTTTTCAGGGCCACAAATTCACCACCATTATCCGAATACATGCTTTTGATTTTTGATTGAAATCTGGTTTCAACGAGATGTTTAAATTGAGGAAATATTGTGCTAACACCAGATTTTGTTTCCATAGGATAGAACCAAATATATTTTGTGAAATGATTAACCAAAATCAAATAATAGCGGGATCCGTCAATGCCAACAGAATTGGAGGGGCCCCAAACATCAGTATAAAGTAAGTCAAGTGGTGCATGACTTTGAAGACTAGTGGGCCGAAATGGTTGTTTGTGTGCTTTATTGACTGAACAAGAAGTACATAGTTGAGAAACTTTTTCTTTTATTATTAGAAGAGAAAAAGAGTTGACAAGTTGATAAACAATTTTATGAGATGGGTGTCCAAGATGTTTGTGCCACCCATCAACGGATGTCTGTTCATGCAAGTTTCCAACCATTTTTGGAGAAGATTTTACCATTGACTCCGGTAGGGTGTAAACTCCATTTTCACATGCACCTTTGAGTAGAACCGCTCCCGTGGTCTGATCCTTAACAAGAAAAAAAAGAAGGATGAAATTCAATAAAAACATGGTTTTGAGATGTAAAAGGATAGATGGAAATAAGATTTTTTCATATATGAGGAACACAAAGGGTGTCATTTAAATGAAAGGTGCAGGTGAGAGAGTGAAGAACCAATAAACCAATGTGTGAGACATGCAAACCTGAACCATCACCGATTACAACCTCGTCAGTGCCATCATATTCAGAATGAACTGATAAATTAGCCAAATCACCAGTGATATTGTGAGATGCTGCCGAGTCAATAAGCCATTTTGTGTCATGGGCTGGTGATGTTGAGGCACAGTTTGCTGTTGCTGCAGAGAACTGCACACAGGGATAGTATTTTGCAATGTGACTCAATTGATTACAAAGTTGGCATTTTGGGGTGTAACGGCACTGTCCAGTGGGCTTGCTTTTCCTATTGTTTCGTGGGCCACCATTGTTTCGATACTAGGCGGAAGGAGAGTTTTGTTGTTGAGATCCATTGTTACGGCCAAGCCCGTTTTGTTTTGAGAAGCCCTTAAAGTTGTGACCGCCAGAGGAAGAGGTAGCACCAGGTCGTCGATTGGAGTAATTGGCAGAGGCGACCAACTACTGAGATGTGACTTCAAGACGTCGCAGGTAGGCATCGTGACATACGAGAAGGTCATGTAATTCCTCGAATGTGAGTGGGTGTTCCCGTGTGCGAATAGAGGCTGCGATTTCACGGAAGTCAGTTCCCAGTCCATTTAGGATGTAGAGCGTCAGATCATCTTCAGAGATAGGATGATCAATGAGGGAAATTTCATCTGCAAGAGATTTGACGGTGTGCAGGTATTCTTGAACCGTTTGATTGCCCTTCTTTATCAAGGTGAGTTCTTCTTTAAACTGCATTGCAAGAGTGCGGGATTTGCTCGCATACATAGTGTGTAATTTTTGCCATGCTTCTTGGGAGGTTTTGGCAATGGAAATGAATGGTGTTATGGTGGTGGTCGTTGAAGCCAAAATAGCATTAAGGATAAGCTTATCTTGTCTTATCCAATGAGTTCTTTAAAGGATGGAAATAGAGGGATCATTGATATTGGGACAGGGTTTATCACCAGCAACATAATCAAGTAGATTATACCCAATGAGGAGGGTTTCGAACTGGGCATGCCATTGAGGGAAGGTTGAGGGTATGAGTTTTTCGTTTATCTGGGCAGTAATATTGAGAGCAATAAGCGGGATATCTATTGGAGATGGTGGAGTTGTGATCGGGGTATGTGTATTTTCAGTGTTTGGGATTGAGTTCTCGTGGGAGGAAGGCTCGCTTGATACCATGATAAAGTTTGAAAATATTGACACTGAATTTTTTGTTGCTGTCTTGGAAGAAATATTTATTTTACAATTGTTTGAATGGAAATATATAGAATCTATTTTAGGAAGGAAAGCTAAAAATAAGCCTAACTGTTACAGAAAATTTCTAACTGTTACGCACAGATGTGCAGCCTAATAATCAGGATAAGATTGATCTTATGCATGATTTGAGGAGTCCTCCGTTATAATAGATGTTCAGCCTAATAATCAGGCCAAGATTGATCTTGTGCTTGGTTTGAGGAGTTCTCCATTATATAGCAAGCATAGTGGTTGCCATTGCCTCTTATACTTATGCCTTTGTTAATGAAGTGTCACCAGGTGCTGATGTGGTAGAAGATAAGAGGAGGGAAGACCTGCATTTTTAAAGTCCATGATAACTGAGGTTTGATGTTAATTAGTTGATGACTTGATTAATTTAGGTTTCTATTGGTTTTAGTTTTACGAATTTTATTTCTATATGGTGTTCATATTAGAAAGTGGACTTCAAATGGTTAAAAAAGATTTAAGTACATCCTGCTGGCTGAACACATTTATGTGTAATTTTATTTTTAACAGGTTAATAAAAAGCACATTGCATGTCTAAAAATAACAAGTGCGGTTGTATAAAAAGAAAAATGCTTGGGTAACAGACATAGGTACATTTTCTAACTCGGGAAACAATTTTAAGTTCATGAAATCCACCCTGTCCAGTAGACCACCACTTCTTTTAGCCTTAGATCCTTAAAATAGGTTGATTCAACATACCCAATTTAAAAGAATGCAAAAGGTTCTAAATTCTCATGGCATCGCCCACTTGAATTTTTTAATACTAGGAGGCAAATCAGATGAATAGATTAGATGGAATATAAACACCACAGTGGGGCATACATTAAACTAATGGCTGATATCCCATCCCAACTGTTTCCTTTGTTGGGACCTACCTGGGATCTCATAAAAGTTCCATGCACGTGTGCTTGGTCAGCAGTTGTACATGAGCGGGTTAGATATGGGCATGCAGGAGGTACGCTAGCTGCATGGTTCTTGTAAAATTCCTCACTCAAAAGCATGCGAGTGCTGAATTTTGGCCAGATCAGAAGCGTGGGAAACCCTTGGTATTGTGCACTCTCAGCAATCACGTTGTGGGCATGGTTGATAGCCCTTCGTTTTGAAAGCTGCCGGCAATAGACTAGTCATTTCAAGTTGATGGTTGCACCTAATATTTATTTGTTCCATCTGGGCCATCACTTTTTGCACCCTATTAATTGGATGGTTAGGATTGTCAAGCTATCGTGATTCTTTTCAGAAACATGCTAACCAATCACCACATGGGTGGAACTTTCATAAGAGCTACCCAGTCCATCAATCCCAATTATCACAGTGATTTAAAATAGACTACACCACAAGGAAACAGTTTTTTTTTTTTTTTTCCAAAAACAGGGGGCGGAAGCCCCTTCAATTCATAGAAACAAGATCTTTACAAGATTTCGGGAGGGCCCATACAAAAAGCTACGGACCACTCCTATCATATCCCCTTTAGAAACAGAAACTGAAAAAAGAAATTGAAGCTAGACTCTAGCTAAAAGATACACCCATATACAAGCCAAACTAGGGCCTTCTCAGAGATCCAAGGCCAGAGTTATCCAGAACAAGAGCACATCTGATGTGTCTAGGGAGATCTGAAGAATTCATGAAGGTTCTGTTTGGGCATCCCTCACCTGCCAGCCTGGCTAAGGCATCCGCCCGGCATTACCTTCCCGAAAGATGTGCATGAAAAGAAGATTCAGGGAATACCTTTTGGCAAGAATTTCACCCATCAGGTACTAGATTTTTCAAGGACAGGCTAGGAGCTGATTCTCTGCCGCTTTTATTTTTTTATTTTATAATTTTAAAATCATATTTAGTTTCTACCCTTAATGAGTACAGCATAGATGATAGATAGGAAACAGTTAAGATGGGATGTCTGTTATTAGTTGTGTGTAGGTTGCACAACATGGTGCTTATATGCTATCCAATCCATTCATATGATGTGCCTTATCAAGATGAAAGAATTATCCTAAATCCTTGCATTTGAAAACTTAGGTGCCTCTTAATACAAAAATTTACAGGTTTTTGTACAACTTTTAATTGGGTTACTTTTGAATTATCCTGATTTTTAGAATCAAGGCCAAACTAGTGGTTTACCTGACGAATGGAACAGATTTCATGGACGTTCAATCATTTCCCCACATTAGAGAAAGTTAGGGGTGGGCATCGAGCCGAGTCGAGGTGGGCGATGCTCGGCTTGGCTTGTCCATGATGTACTTGAGTTTGAGCTCGAGCTCAACATTGAAGCTTGGCTTGTTTGCCAAAGCTGTCGAGTTGAGTTCGAGTCGAGCTAGTGGTTCGAGTCAAGTCGAGCTCGAGCTTTTTCATATGTTAACCATTTGGGCTTATGATCTTTTCATCAAAGAAGCCAATAGACTATCCAGTAGCCACTTCTTGAAGAGGATAGTTACGTTAGTTGTTTGTGCTAGTGATCTTTCCATAGAATCAGTCAGTAGAATATCAATGATATCATTACTGATCTTTCCCTAGAATTAAGTTTGTAAAATATCAATGATATCATTACCTCATTTAGATTTGAGAAAAATATTGTTGATGGTACCTCAATTCATATTTAAGAAAAACGTTGTATAAGTTTCACAATCCTAGTTATGAAATCATGACCGTGGATTTGATTAAGTTAAAAAAATCAACAATGGACACTCAGATTGGGCATTTATTTGTGATCTTACAATAAGTGAGGCCAGTAAGATGTCCTGGGTTAGATTGAGCAATTATTTGTGCTTGAGATCTTTCCATCAATTGGGCCCAAAAGTATATCCACTGGCCACATCTTGAATATGGATAGTCGAATTGAGGATTGATGCTTGTGCTACGTACTAACCGAGTCGGGATTGACAAAAATCAATGGATAAAAAAAGGGGGTGAGTGCTAACCGAGTCGGGATTGACGAAAATCAATGGTCTTCTTCGTTCAGTGAGATCGATCAGGTAGGCCGCAGCAGGCAGGCAGCGTGCTGGTTGTGCGCCGGTGGTGGTGGTTCGGTGGATTGCTGCTGGTTAGACGCCGGGCGGGCATGTTGTGGGTAGAGAAAGAGAAGAGAGGGAAAGGGAGTGCGTGCAAGCAGCGTGCTGGTTTTGCTGGAGAGTGGAGAAGACTGGTGGTGGTCTGGGCGGGCGTGTGGCTGGCAGCGGGTAGAGAAAGAGAAGAAAGGGAAAGGGAAAGGGAAAGGGGTGCGTTGCTTGCGGTCGGGTAGAGTAGCTAGGGTTTCTTCACTTAAAAAAAAAAAAAAAAAAAGTTAAAACTTATAACTTATATAATATTTAATATTATTACTAATCGAGCCGAGTCGAGCTCGAGTTCAAGCTTCGAGTAGAGTTGAGTTGAAATGCCCCTGGGTCGAATTCGGCTCGAACTCAACTCATGCTACAAAATATAAGCTTGACTCGGCCCGAGTTAGCCATTCAAGTTGAGTTAATCTGAGCTGATTCGAGCCGAGTCGAGCGAGTTATTCGAGCTAGCTCGACTCGTGAACAACCCTAGAGAAAGTTATCCTATGGGTATCCATGAAGGATGCCCATTGTGTGGACCTTGGTGGTATGTTGACATGTCAAAGTTCTATAGGCCCCACTATGATGTATGTGTACCATACCATTCATCCATTTTGCGAGATCATTTTAGGACATGAGCCTATAAATGAGATAGATCCATAGCTCACGTGGACCACACCATAGAAATAAGTGGGGTTTGAAGGCCTATCATTGAAAACACCACAGGGACCATAAGTATTGCTGCTCATTAATGGTCAATTACTCATGTTTCCTATGGTATGATCTACCAAAGAATTGGATCTGCTTCATTTTTTTTTTTTTTTTGGGCTCACGACCTAACATGATTCAAAAACATGCATTGAGGTGGGCCCCATGGTAAGGGCCACATCTAATCCGCTCCCTGCCAATAAACATCATGGTGGGCTCTAGAAAGGTTTCGATGGTCATGATCACTATCCCCACTGCTTTTTGTGGTGCAGTCCACAAAAACTTGGGATATGCTTCATTTTTGGGTTCACGCCCTAAAATGATCAAATGAATAACAAAAATGAATGAATGGTGTGGATGTAACATACATCATAGTAAGGCCCATGGAACTTTGACACGTCGCTGCACCGCCGAAGGGCACGGATTGGGTCCAATTTATTCATGTCATTTTAGATTTATTTATTTAGTTATTATTATTTTTGTTTTTTGGGTTAGCTTGTTAGTACACACTCCACTGTCAGTCCACACTCCATGTCATTTTAGATTATAAGCTTAAAAATGAGGTAGATCTAATGTTAAAGTGGGCCACGCCATGTGAAGCAGTAGTGCTGTTAAGAATTTCCTAGGGCTCATCAAGATTTTTATCTACTATCTAACTTATTTATAAGGTTACATAAATCTGGATGAAGGGAAAAAAGATATCACCTTGATCCAAAACTTTCGTAGCCCCTCAGAAGTTTTCAATGGTAAGCATTTAATTTCCATTTTATGATTTACTTGATCCTTGGCTCTGCATTATTTTTTAGATTAAAATGACATAGAAAAATAGATGGATACCGTAGATAAAACCCATGCATCATGTGGTCCCTTAGAGCCTTAGCCGTCCGGAGCTCAAGACTGGCTGGGGCTATGAGGGGCCACATGATGCATGGGTTTTATCCACGCCCGTCCATCCATTTTAAGTTATAGGCTAAAAAATGAGGCAAATCTAAAGTTCAAGTGGGCCACACCATATCAAGCAGCATTGCTCGGTGGTACTGTGTGTCACGCCATGCAATCTGCGGCCATCTGCAGGAAGTGCGGATGGAGAGAGGATTAGGTGCGCCCGGGCCTCACCTAAGATGGTGCGGTCTTTACTATGAGAACATATTATTGATGTATGTATATATTCTATGTTCATGTCGTCCGTTCCTTTTTTATAGATCATTTTATAACATGAATCAAAAATTAAAACAAATAAAAATCTCATGTGGGTCACACACCAAAAAGACGGTGGCGATTTACTATTATAAATTTGTTATGGGCTGCACAAGTTTTAGATCAAGATGGTATTTATATTTTCTACTTACTCCACGTATGTGTGACCTTATCAGAAGGTTGGATGAAAATTTATGGAAGCATTAGGGTGGACCTTAGGAAATTTTAATGGTGGGATTTCGATCACCACTGTTTCCAATAGTATTGTCCTACTGAGAACTTGATCTACTTCATTTTTCGGATCATGCCTTAAAATTATCTAGGAAAACGGATGGACGATGCGGATATGAAATACATGCATCAATGTGGGGTCCTACAGTAAAGGCGGCACCGTCTTGGATGAGGCCGGGCCGCACCTAATCCGCTCCCTTTGAGAAGACTTTATCTTCTATTGTCACATGCCAAGAAAGTCAGATGGAATGGTTGGACGGTCGGATTCATGGTTGAACTGTCCAACGTATCCGAAGGGAACCAGTTGCGTTGTGAGCGTATGATTGCGCACTGAGTAATTCACCGCCGTATAAGCCTAATTAGCAAACTTGTAAGGCCAACCGTTATGTATATGTCCAATCAACACTGTCCGTCCGTTTTAGCAGCTCATTTTAGGGCATAAGCCCAAAATTAAAATATATCAAAAGCTTAAGTGTAACACACCACAGGAAATAGTGTAAACTGAATGCCAACAGTCTAAAACTTCTTGGAGGCCACAAAAGTTTTGGATCAAGCTGATATTTATGTTTACCCTTCGTCCATGTCCGCATGACCTTATCAACAGTTTGGATGACAAATACACATTACTATTGCCCTAGGAAGGTTTTAACTGTGGACGTCATTATCCCCAGTCTTTCTTGTGTAATGGTCTACTCAAGCTTTCGATGTGCTTCAACTTTGGGCTCATGCCCTAAAATGAGCTTAAAAAACTGATGGATAAGACACAGATCCACGGTGGCCCCACAGAGTTTACAGAGTACTCTACTCAGTTCCTAATCCGCTTCCTTATGATACAATTAGTTGTATTGTATTTTTTCCAACTGTGGGATGCGTGTACATCTATATATTTTTTTATGTCAAAGATTCCCAAAGTCAAACATGTTTCCAATAAACTAATGATAATTTCGATACGCTCTGATGATTTTATCTTCTTTATTAAATTCACGTGGTCGAAGTCCCTTTCAATCAACCGAGGAAAAAATAAATCAACTAAGATAACAATCCATTTTAATACTCTCTCTCTCTCTCTCTCTCTCTCTCTCTCTCTCTCTCAATAAATTAACTATTAGATTAAGATAGCATCTTTCCCATCCATATGTATCTAGTTTTATTTACGCATTGATCTTAGGTTGTGTTTGGATGCACTATTGAATTGAATTGCAATAATTGGTTGAATAAAGTAAACCGACCTGATTGCAGTAACCATAGTATTCATGTTTGAGACTGGGCAGCTAATTGATATTGTTTTACTTTCTCCCACTGCAATTTCAGGGCTATTTTCTCATCATGAATGCGGGTGAACCTCATTACAATTTGGTCATTGATTAACTAGGAAGGACTATCAAAACAGGAACATTTCAGAATTATAATCTCTTTAACTTTGCATTCCTATTGCAAGATTTACAGAGCTTTTGGAAGCACTAACGAATGAATTTGATTAGTTGTTTCAATAAGCGCAAATGGTTGGATTGCATTTACCTTCCGATATTTGTATGGAGTCCTTCAGCCTTAATTTCAATTATGTTACATTGATGTTATACTTGAAATGAATGTACATACGATTTAAAGACTACTTTCTTGCAATGAATAGCTGAGGTAACTGGGATTTGGTCATTTCATCTCTGTCGAAATAGTTATTGCAATCCACATGAATATTGCATCCATACGCAGCTGAATGCAATTCAACCTGTAGAACTGTGTGATCTAAGTCTCTAATTATTAACGTAGTGTTCCTGACATATGGAGGGCATTTGGTCTAGTGGTATGATTCTCGCTTTGGGTGCGAGAGGTCCCGAGTTCGATTCTCGGAATGCCCCCATGATGTGGGTCCATCTTAAAGTTTCAAAACTCACATCAACATGATTACAACTGAATGCAATATTAGTATACAAAGTTGAGAATAATGGTTTTTATTTTAGTTCTTTCTCACTGACTTCTTTTTTTTGTTGGCCAAATTTCACACTAAAATCATACTGAACAGAGATATTTAAAAGTGAAGGTTCAAGACTTCAACTCTCCTACTAATCAACAATACCGGAAGGGATTGATAACAAGATAATGGTGCATATTAAGTGGGACCGAACTCCCACAGATTATTTGTAGCAGTTGATAATGATGCATATTAAGTGGGTCTGAACTAGTTATATCTCCTGTTAATAATTATCTCTTTAGAATAAAAGAAAATCAACACTTGTGATTGAACGCAATGTCAGATCCCTTAAGAGTGGATTTTATAACATGAATTGGGCATTTGGTCTAGTGGTATGATTCTCGCTTTGGGTGTGAGAGGTCCCGAGTTCAATTCTCTGAATGCCCTCTCACTTTCAATATCCAGTGAAACTAGTTTCTTGTTTTAATGTCCAATTAGATTATAAGTAAATTAGAATAGAAGTGCAAGTTCTCTCTCTCTCTCTCTCTCATAATAAATGAACTATTAGATTAAGATAACATCTCTCCCAATATATGTATGAAATTTTACCTATAGGTTGATTTTTGGTTGTGTTTTGATGTACTATTGAACTGAATTGCAATAAAAGGTTTAATAAAGTGAAGCAACCTGATTGTAAACCATGGTAAGAGAATATGCTGCTAATCAACATTGTGTTACTTTTCTTTCGGACATGAAAGGAGTGCTACTTTAATTTCATGTCTACATTCTCATCATGAATTCTGGTAAATGCCTATATAATGTGGTCATCAAATGAACTTTAAAGGACTATTGAACAAGGAACATGATGCAGACTGAAAGGACAGCTAGATATGCTTACTTCAAAATAATGTATCTTCTTGAATATAACTTTGACTGAGTTAGTTCAAAAGCCAAAATAAACCTTGATGACTGTAATTTCAGAACAAATAAATAGAAAATAAAACCCAAACTTGAATAAGGCTGATTTTAAGACGTTTTGAAACTGTTTGGAAAATTGTCGGTTTCAGGCATATGGGATTTCAAGAATTTTAATAATTAAAAAAAAATAATCAGAATGATCTTAAATTTTGTACGATAAAAATTAAGTTGATGATGAATTACCAAACTTTTTTAAATATAAAAATCATTCATTAATTAAAAATGCCTAAAACATCACAGGCAACAAATCCGATAAAATTGAATTTTTTTTATAAGAACAAAGTGGTGCCAATGTTGGGAATCACTCGACCGCTATGGATTGGATTCAATCATAATAAAAAAGGAATCTCCCAACACTTTTTTCTACTAAAAAATTACAAGAAATAATATATAGTTTTAGAAACAAAAAGTTTTATTTTTTTTTCATTGCAAAATAAGTTCTTATATAGACCAATTATAACAACTCATCATAATTAAACTTAATTATTTCCTACAAATTGGTTGCAATAACCATGAGTCCTAACGCATTACTAAAATTTCTAAGACAAAAATAAAATAAAATCAAAATCATGTAAAAGATCTTTCCAAGACATGCTTCAATTTCAAATTATTTCCTTTCCTATGCACAACTTGGTCCCAAAGCCATGCATCATGGATGCGTTTGGTTTCGAAATAATGGCCTCGATTTCCAAGCTTTGGTCTGATTCATGGGATGGACTTTCCCCTTGAATTTGGCTTAGAAAGTGTGCATCAAAATATCTCGTCATTGTAATCGCTTAAGCTTTGTAATCCTATTGCAAGATTTCTATCGTGTTTGGATGGACTATTGAATTGAATGATTGGGTAGTGAAGTGCAAATGGCTGGATGACATTTAACTTCTTGCATTGAGCTTCAGTCATAATTGCAACTATATTACTTTCATCTTGGACTCGGAAAGGAATTTACCAGCAGTTTGAGGACTGGTTTTTTTGATAAATACTGAGATAATTAGGCTTTGATCATTTCCTCTTTGTCAAAATAGTTATTGCAATCCACTCCAATATTGCAGCCGAATGCAAGTCAACCTTTACAACTGTGTAGTTTAAGTCTAAAAAATTATTGATACCAGTTTTCCAAACGTACAGAGGGCATTTGGTCTAGTGGTATGATTCTCGCTTAGGGTGCGAGAGGTCCCGAGTTCAATTCTCGGAATGCCCCCTTTGATGTGGGTCTATCTTATGGTTTTGTTTTTTCATTCTTTTTTTTTTTTTTTTTTTCTAAGTTTGTCTGTACTTATCTCATTTTTTTTTAATAGGCAAAAAGCCATGCACTGAGCAAGCATTCTTAAAAGAAGAAACAATCCGAAAACAAAGGTTTTGTGTTATAGAATGAAGTACTAAAACAGAGGTCCAAAACCTATATGCAAGACGATATCAATACACTTCAAAGAAGGCACTCAAACATCTCAACATGTTTTTTTTTTTCCTTTTAAGGTGGGAGCACAGCACCTGCATCTTTGAAAAATCAACAAAAGGTTTTACAATGGTATCCAATGGGCGCCACAAAAGTGACAGGTGAGGATTGCACTCTCTCTCTCTCTCTCTCTCTCTCTCTCTCAAATTTGTTTTTTCTTTGGTTGTAATGAAGTTTAATGTTCGGAACTCAACAATATTCACACTAAAATCATAATCAATAAAGATGTCTAAAAGTGAAGGTTCAAGACCTTATTTATGCTAATAATCAACAATGCTACTAGAAGGGCTTGATAGCAAGATCGTTGTTTATTAAATCCCCACAGATTATTCTTAGCAGTTGATAATAGTTCATACTGAGCGGGAGTGAACTAGTAACATCTGTTGATGATCTCTTAATACTACCAGAAAATCAATACCTATGGTTAAACACCTCGAATGTCAGATTCATTAGCAATAGATTTATAACACCAATAGGGCATTTGGTCTAGTGGTATGATTCTTGCTTTGGGTGCAAGAGGTCCCGAGTTCGATTCTCGGAATGCCCCTTCTAGTATGAAGTTGACAATAATGGCTTTTATTTATTTATTTTAGTTCTATATGTACTAATCTCATATGGTCACAGTATTATTTATTGAACTATAAGATGAGAATCTCTCTTTCTCAATCAAGATTGTAAACTATTCTTGAAGTTGCCAATAATGGTTTTTATTTATTTATTTTAGTTCTATATGTACTAATCTCATATGGTCACAGTATTATTTATTGAACTATAAGATGAGAATCTCTCTTTCTCAATCAAGATTGTAAACTATTCTTGGGGAATTCTTGATGTAGAGCGGGTCGCGGACAGTTACATGGCCAAGATGGATCAGAAAAGGCCTGGTCGACGATAGAAGTGATCCAGACCATCGAACCTTAAATCGAGCGTATCTTGCAATCTGGAATGAGTTACCTGACGTAAAATATATGATTTTGGGGTAGAACGAGCTACTGAAGCCAACCAACCCTACTACGCCGGGTTGCGCAGCCCGAAATTGCGAAAAACCCCTGGATTGACGGTCGTTTTCCTGTTTTAATTTCATTTTTACTATAAATAGTAAGTTTTAGTTTGATTATAACTCTTCATCCGTCAGGCTTTAGGAGTTGCGCCCAATGTGAAAAGAGCTTAGAATAATTAGGAGAACGGTTTGGTGAAGCCAAATCGGACACTTACTATTTTTGGCCGAAAACCTTGCGCACTAGTAGACATCATGACCGTCTATAAATAGTAAGTTTACTATTTATAGTAAGTCGCGGATTCTAAAAGTTTGAGTTTTAGTTTGATTACGATTTCTTTCCCATTGCTTGGTACCCCTATTTAAAGGGTTGTGAACTTGTTTTTATTGATCAATTAATCAATTTCGAATTTCTTAGAATTTATTTCTATTTTCTGCTTTCTTTCCTCGTGGATTCGAGAAGTCTCTGTGAGGAGTCCAGAGAAGCTCCGTGGATTCGGAGTAGTTATCCTTATCACGTTCATCCCTGTGTCAATTCTCTCTTCTTGCATAATTCATTTCCTTTTTAAAAAAATTTTTAATAATAATTTTCAACAAAAATTTAGAGCATTTGATAGCAATTTCATGTTAGCAAGCATTCTCTGCAGACTATTTACACACCCCCCCCCCCCCCAAAAAAAAAAAAAAAAAAACTATTTTTAAAGTCACTCTTTTATAAGAATGATCGTGAGAAAGTTATATGCAGAGTTTTGACACCAGCTATCTGGTCGGTGTTGGTCTTGTAATTCTGAGTCACAACAAACTGGGATCAACCTTAAATATTAGAAATTCGGATCTAATATTTTCATTAATTTTATGCTTTACGGAAACATATTTAATGAAGATAGTATAAAGGAGGACTTCTCAAATCAAGCACATGATCCATCTTAGTTTGATTATTAAGCTGAACATCTGGGTGTAACAACTAGAAATTTTCTGTAATAGCTAGGTAAATCACAAGTCAAAGTTTTGTAACGGTTAGGTTTATTTTTAGCTTTCCTTCCTAGAATAGATTCTTTATACTTGTATATATATTTTCATTCAAACAATTGTAAAGAGTGAAATATTCTTTCACGATAGCAATAAAAAATTCAATGTCAATATTTTCGAACTTTATCAAATATTACAATCAAAATAGACAATAACCAATCAAGTAACCACAAACACACGATTTTACGTGAAAAATTCTTGTGGAAAAATAAAGCAATGGTACAAAGCGACACGGACCTCCACTATATTTGAAACATTAGATTTATAACATCCACCTTCTCTGATTATATAAGCAACCCAATCTCCCATTGTAATAACACTCTAGGAAAAATCCTAGCCCTTGAGAATAATCCATTCCCAAGCCTTTACAGGTGTTAAAAACCCTCTCAACCTACAAAAACCCTTGCCTTATAAGAGAAAACAATCATCTCACCGAGCCCCAATGGTAATTAAGCTTAAATACCCAAACTTTTGCAAAAACCGTGCAACTGGGTCGCTTGTCAAACCGCCTCTGACAAAATGGGTCAAACTCTGACAAGTTGGGCCAAGTCACCCCCTATCTGTCAACGATATATCAAGAGTAAGTGGGGGCACCAACATAGCTGTATGGACCGCCGATGGTCAGACACTGTCCTGGTTGATACATGTTCTCCTCTCGCTTTCTAATCCAAGAGTTATATGTGCGTACACGAAAATACTAACTTCCGGATGGCTGTAGGTTGATCTGAACCATCCATTGATTCATACTTCTAGGGGGAAGACATGGCACAAAATCGCACTGATTTGATGATCCTAACCTTTTGAATACGCACACATAATTTTGTTATAACTGTCCACCTTTTTTAGAGCCATAGATTGGATAAATAGTATCATAGTATCGTTAGGAAAAAAATAAAAAAGCGCTTCTTAGAGTCACAAGTAATCCCGGGTGGGACCTGATGTATAGATTATTTGTAAACGATGGTGGGTCTATTTCGTTTCTCCGCTCGATTTTGACTGTTCCCCTCTTCCATGATAGACTATTCTACCGTTGTATTTTTGCATTATGGTTAGGAAATCGAACAAAATATCCCACCACACGCATATGAGAGAGAGAGAGAGAGAGAGAGAGAGAGAGAGAGAGAGAGGGGTATGTGGCTGCTTACGAAGCTTTATGAATTAGTTATCAGCCTTAAGGAACCTTAGCCCAAACCATGGTTTTTTGGGCTCATAGGGTAGAGTTGAAAGTGAGCCGAGCTGGCCAGGCTTGAGCTGTGTCCAGCCCACTTTGGGCTCGATCTGGCTAAGGCTAAAGGCCCATGGGATGGGCCTGGGCATGGAATTTGGGACCCAGTTAGTGAATCATGCCAAGTATGGGTTTGGATTCATGCATAAAACCCATCTTTGACAGCTGGACCAGGCCTGGCTCATTTAACATTGCAGGAAATGGGCATTTGGTCACCAGTTCAACCTGCCATTCTGGGCCTAGGCCCGGGTATCTAGATCACTAGCTGGGCTTCAAGAACTCCTGGCACGGATCAGCCCAGTCCATTTACACCCTTACAGGGGGCTAGCAAGTCTCCTAACAACCATTACATCCGTTTCACATTCTATGCACACATTGATATGTGAGATATGATGGATGGAGAAGGCGACGTTGGAGCTTTTACAAGAGATGCTATGAATAGTGGTGGGGACCTTGATTGCAACCCCAAAAGGAGAAAGAGAACAACCCTGAGAATGTTCTCCGCATATCCGAATACATGCAAGCATATCCGTCAAGCCTACCCCGCTATATAATATCCCAATGTAATACCAACCTTCGTCAAGCATGGAGCTCAGCATGTGTGTAGGCAACAAATCACAAAGCAGTTCTCCCTTGGCAGTGGGTCGCACGCGAGAAGAGCACAGTTATGTGGGCCTCATGAATCATGTGTGTACCTTCTGCCAAAGGAGAATTGCCCTGCTATTCTACTACACTAACAAGGTGGTTGGACGCAGTGCAATTGGATTGTAGCAAGTGGTACTAAATTGTGATTTCATTTTTTTGTTTATTTGTTTTTGGTAGGATTGCTACTTCTTGTATGCATTTTCAGCTATCCTAAAAATTTCACAACATAGAAATGGTTTCTTTTGGTGAACTAGTAATTGAAACTGAAGCCACCTCTCCAAGACTGAATACCAAAAAAGCTGGAAATGTTGAACTCATATTTAACAAATTATAGGAGGAGATGATTTAATACAACTAGTTGTATTATAGGCTCCCGATATAATAGTTGCTTTGGAAGTGTGGGACAATCCAATCACCAATTCAAAGGGTCCGTTCACCCCCATAGTACTGTTATCAAGAAACAATGCAGAAATGTCGGTGCATTTACATATATAGGTCATTCTATTATAGCCTTCCATTTTATAAGCTGGAGATTTAACGTAGGGGAGAATGGAGAAAGTGGAGATTACTTTCTTCTGCTCAAGTGTAGCCATTGAGACTCGAGGGAAAGAGAAATTTTTTAAAAATGACAAACAAAATTAGTATTGTGGATGAAAGTGCTGCTTACAACATATTTAATGTGCTTATATAAACAAAAAAAATCCTTGACCCTAATTTAACTCAAGATAGGAAACTTTACTGAAATACTAAAAATTACAAAAAATGCATCCAATTCTAATAAAAGTACTCATAAACAACTCTTATATGATTAAAACAAAGAACCTAGACCACAATAAGACTAACACCCTAAAATAACATAAAAAAAGATATTACTAAAAATAGTAAATTTCAACTTAAAACTCAATTTTGATTCTTTAAATGATTGAGTTTTATGAAGTCATCTAAGGGCCTATGAATATTTGATTATTAGTCAAGGCATAGAGCTCCCCAATAGCTTTAACACTGTATATCATATCCGTGAAATGATAACCAATCACAAAGTTATGTCCATTGGAATCTATTAATTGTGTGCATTTAAGCCATTTTTCTCCAATCAAAGGCCCTTTGGCCCAAATTTGTACAATCCAAACCTTCCATTGGGTGCTTCTCTATCCATTCCATGTCAAGTTTGGATGGTTAACATCCCCTAATGAAATGTCTCTTTAGAATGATAAGCAAGCTAAGATGTAACCCATCGAGTGTGATGCAATGGAATTAGGCCAAATAAGTATATATTCCCCAATGATTGCCGTATAGCCCATGGTTGAATTGTACAAAGGCCTAAATCTTTTACAGATCATGCGAGGGTCTGTATCTTTGATCTTAGATGATCACACCGACAACCAAATGTGGGTTGGACAACATGGCCCCACCTCAAGTATGTAACATCTATAGATTGTCCCATGCACATCCGTTATTCTAGAATGTTGAGTTACTAATCCACTATGACCAACCAAATTCGATGGAGGTCATCACAAGGCATTACAAGATTACAAACATGTAAGGATTAAATTTGAGTTCCAACTGACTCCAAATCATTCTGCTAGGCCCCACATCCCAATTCTTGTCTAGAGCAAAACCAATAAATTGTAGTTCCCCTTGAGGCATCAAATAATGTCCAAATGATGTGAAATTAGTCATATTTGAAAGAATATTGACTCATATTTCTAAAAATCCTAAGATCACATAATCCTGATATAACGACGAATAATTCAGGTGGGTTTTTCCATTTTTCAGTGACAGATTTTAAATTTTTGCGACGGATAGGATCCGTCGTTTATTTGTGACGGACTGAAACCGTCGTAGTTTCTCCCAGATCCAACATTTATCTTTGTGTGGTGATCTTAGCTTATATAAAAGCATTGATCAAGAGTGGTGGGTCCCGTTGCCTCTTACAGTTGAGGCCTTCGTTGATGAAGACTTGCACTTTCACAGTCCATGATAGCTGAAGTTTTGATGTTAGTTGCTGATTTGATTATTTTATGTTTCTATTGGTTTTAGTTTTAAGAGTTTTATTTCTGTAAGGTGTTATTAGATTAGAAAGTCGATTTCAAATGGTTAAAAAGGATTTAAGTCAAATCCTATTGGCCACCACATTTTTATGAGTAATTTAGTTTTTTTAATAGGTTAATAAAAAGCCCATTGCATGTGTAGCGTAAAAAGGAAAATGCTTGGGTACCTTGTGTGGGTTCCTAACATGGGTAACTTTCTCTAATGTGGGGAAAGTACAATTCATGAAATCCACCCTATCCATTACGTAGACCACTGCTTTTTTGGCCCTGATCTTAAAAAATCAGTTGATTCAACACTCACCCAATTTAAATTATGCAAAAGGCACTACACTCTCATGGTATGGCTCATGTGAATCATTTAATACTGGGATTTTTGGTAATTTTTTCATCCCAGTGAGGTAAATCAGATGAATAGATTGGATGGCATATAAACTCCATGGTGGGCCCAATGCAAAACTAATGGTCGAAGTGCCAACTGTTTCCTATATTGGGACCTACCTGAGTTTGGATGATGTGGTTGAACGTGAAGCAGTGTGCCCGATGAATGATGTGGGTGTCATGAAAGTTCCAAGCATATGGTGCTTGGTCAGCAGTTACATAATTAAGCCGTTTAGATGTAGGGCTGTCAATGGGCCAAGCCCGGGCCTGCCAAATCAAAATTTTGAATTGGCCTGGTCCGAAACAGTTCAAAATCCAGTCTGAGAACAACCCCAGGCCCGGCCTGTTGACAGCCCTAGAACTTACATATATGCATGAGGTACGCTACACGATTCTTGTAAAAACGAACGAGCACCCCTTTGGCTACTATTTTCTGGGTTCCTACAAAAAAATCACAATGCATATTGCTGATTTTTGGCCAGATCAAAAGCCCAGAAAACCCTTGTTGTTGTGCAAACTCAGCAATCACGTTGTGCGCAGTCGAAAACCTCTCTGTTTGAAAGCTGCCGAATAGTCGTTTCAAGTTGATGGTTATACCTAATATTTCAGTTGTTCCATCTCGGACATATTTTTTACACCCCATTAATTGGATAGTGGGAATGTCAAGCTACAGTGATTCTTCCAGGAAACGTGCTAGCTAGCGTGGGAACCTTGCTCGGGTACCTGCTGCGTGTTGGCGGATCACGACATGGTTGGCACTTTTATGAGAGCCACTCAGCCTATGAAACCCATGTTGATCGAGTGCTTTTAATATGCCTAGAGAGGACAATTTTCGGTTCGACCGAACCTTTTTTGGTTCAATTGAAAATCATAGTTTTGGGTTGTTGCTTGCTGTGATGTTTTGGTTGATTTTATTGGGATTTGTGCTGCGGAATCACACAGATATGGATGTAGGATAGGAATCCAATAGCACCAAGCAAACACAAGAGAACACAGAGATTTAACATGGAAAACCCTTTGGGAAAAAACCACGACATAAAGCGATAGAAATACCACTATGAAAAATACAAATTACGAAGATAAAGGACTTACCTGGCTTGAGCAATCCTCAAACCTCTTATTTTCTCCACCCCTTGAAACCCTAAAACTTTTTAAAAAACTTCAGAATGCCTTAGAATTCCCTCAGAATACCTCCTAGTTCCGTATACAACCCTTTATATAGCTTTAGAAACAAATAGAATCGAAATAGGACACAAAAATCGCAGAATCTGTGTTTCCGCAAACGAATTGCGTAAATCGTCGATGACATCGAGCAACCTTCGTTGTCATTGAAGAATGGTAGAAACTGTCCAGCGACCGAAGCTAAAAAATCCCAAAAAATTCGATGGCATCGAGTTTTGCTTCGATGTCATCGAGCCCCCAATCTGACAAATTGAAGACATCTGTCACTAACAATTTGCACCATGTCTTTAATCTTCAAACTTAGCTCCTTTATCTCTTCTCTTATCTCTGTGTTACATCATAACTTCAATCACTGCTTCTCGTGCACACTCCATCCTTCTTTTACGTTATCGCCAAGCCCAGAGAAGTTGCACAGAACTTGAACTTCTCTTTAGGAACGACCTTGGTGAGTATGTCTGATGGATTCACGCTAGTGTGAATCTTCACCAGTGTTACACCTCCTTGTTCAAGCACCTATCGGATAATTCTGTTTCAGTTGTGGAAAGAGCCACCACAGACTAAAGCTTTGACATCCAACTAATTGCTTCACCCGCTAGTACAAATGAGTAATTTGAAATCGACTTTCTACAATCCACACTGCTTGCGTAGTCTGAATCCACATACCATATCAACTTTGTTCGTCTTCTCAAAAGTTAAGACGTAGTCTTTTGCATCTCAAATGTATCGAAGTAACCATATCTCACCGCCATCCAATGTTACTTGCCGAGGTATTTGCTTGCAACAATGATTGCCTGTGAAATAACCGGTCTAATACAGACCATGGCATGCACTGCCAACCACATTCAAATAAGGCTCATGAGATATATCCTACTTTTTCTCATCTGTTTTGAGACATGTCCTGAGGAAAACTTAAAGTAAACCGCGTAGGGAATGCTCACCGGCTTTGCCTGGTCTATCGCATACATACTCAAGGTATTCTATCCATGATTACCAAAGCCTACTCCTCTTCCAGTCTCTATGAATATCAATGCCAAGAACCATATTTGCAACCTTCCGATCCTTCATCTTAAATGTCCCACTTAATCGAGTTTTTAATATGTTGATTTCAGACACGACATGGTTGGCGATTTATATGTTATCAACATACAATTCTTGACTCATCATGAATGAATCAAATTTTATACCACTGCTTAGGCGACAGGTCATACCACGACTTCTTTCAAATTTTTTTCTCAGCCCCTTTAAACTTCGAACCACTCTGGTTGCTTCATGAATAACAACACTTTCTATTTTCCATGCAGAAGTGTAGTCTCCATCCATCATTTCAACTCGAGATTGTATTGGGCAACCAACGCCAACACGAATCTGATAGACACCTACTATATTGTCGGTGTGAATATCTCTAAGAAGTTGATCCCTTCTCTCTAAGCATAACCCTTCGCTACCAGCCTCTCTCTATATCTATGTTGTATCCTCTTAAAGATCCACCTGTGTCCAACCATTTTTCGGCCCACTAGAAGTTCCACTGGCTCCCATGTGTCGATCTAGTACAACAAGTCCATCACATCGTCCATAGTCACCTTCCACTTATTAGTACCAGGCACACCTAGAGCCATCTGAATAGTAAACGGATCTCTCTTTTCTATAACGAGAGCATATGCAATATAGGAGTCGTACATGTATCTCATCGATATCCTGTAATTATGCTGTGTGATTCTACTCACAGGTGGTTGCTCCACCTACTTTGTATCTATGTCCATGCATATCAGCTTTCATGCCCTGCCCGCTCATGTGGACATGGCCAGCATGCCACACATGTGCAGAGGTGGAATCCACTATAGCCGTTGTAGCTCCACATGTTGAAGTGCTCTCGATCAACCTGTAAAAATTACCAAGTCATTGCGCTTTCATGATTACCCGTGCCCCTTTAGATACTTTAAGGGCACTATCAATACCCGTGAACTTGCACCCTATAGCCTCGAGTGCACCGAGAGAAATCAGACTCTTCTTCATGTCGTTAACATGCCTTACCTCAGTCAGGGTACGCTCTGTCCCATCAAATATCTTAATGCGTACTGTTCACACCCCAAGTATAGGGTTGTGATGTAGTAATAATCTCCGTAAGACCGAGGTCGAATCCATAGGGACTGAAACTTGTACGTAATCTTAAAGTAACCAGAACTTAGAACTAGAAGAAGATGAAATCTAAATCAGGAGGATATAAAGGAATAATTGTGAACTATAAAACTAAAACTTGTAAAATTCAAAGGTGAGAAACTAGGGTGCCAAGGATCTACTTGTAGCAATTGGGAAGCTACTTGCATAATTCAAGGACATAACTGAAATCGGAGTCCTATCTTATCTAGTTGGTAAGAAGAGATTTGTCAGATCTCTGAACGTCTCATGGATCTAATCATCATTAAATAAGAATGATGAAGATTTGAAAGTGATTTCGTTATCAAACCATGCCCAGAAGACGATGACAACAATAGCAATTTACCAATCTCACAGCCAATCATAAAAGTTTCTAGCTCTTGAGGCACTCAGATGCAAATTCGCTAGCTATAAAGGTGTCCTAAAAATTTCTAAAGGGACAATCACAGTTAGGAAAACACAGAGGAGTGGGAACTTTTAAAGGTTAATTAAGAGCACTGTATCTAGTGGTGCTACAACATCTGTAATGGAATTCACGTCTGCACGTGTGTGGCATGCATGCCTAGGCCACATGAGCGAGTGCGATATAAAGGTATTTCTTAATTATGATTTGATTCTTAGCTTTAAAAGTTTTTACTTACGTATTTGTTACTATTGCATATACAGGAAACAATCAATGTTATCTTTATATAAAAAATGCTAGTAAAGGTCAACTTAATTATGTGCACACGAATATGTGGGGGTCATTGCTTGTTGTTTATAGAGGAGGATTGTCATTTTTTATTATATTCATTGACGACTTTTATAGAAAATGTATGGATTTATTTTATAAAATATAAATATGATGCTTTTGCCACTTTTAAGGTATAAAAGGCAATAATAAAAAAATACATAGGGAGAAAGTTGAAAATTTTAAGGACCGATGACGGTAGAGAGTTTACTTTTAATGAATGTAATTAATATTGCAAGAATAAGGGGATCATGATAAATAACATAGTGAGGCATATACCAAAGCAGGATGGTGTAGAGGAATATATGAATTAGACTCTTTTGAAAAGAGCCCAAAGTATGTTGAGTAATGTTTGGTTAGGCATGGAGCTATATATGGGCTGAAGCCGTTAAGATGACTTGCTATTTAGTGAATTGATCTTTTTTTACGCTGATTGATTGTAAAATTCCAGAGGCCATATGGAATGTTCATGAAGCCGATTACTCAAGGTTGCAGATATTTGATTGTAATGCTTATTTTCCAGTATTGTTAGTTGAGAAAGATAAGCTAGATCAAAGGGTAAAAATGTATATCTTTAGCGAATTGCGTATTAAATAACTCAATAGGCTAAGCGTACTAAGTAAACTCTATGGGGTCCTCCATGATTTATGTATTTTATCCACTATGTCCATCCATTTTACCTGAATAGTTTAGGGCTTGAGCCAAAAAACAAGGCATATCCAAAGCTCAAGTGGACCACGCCATACGAAATTGTGTGAATTGAACGTCTACTGTTGGAAAATTCTTAGGGGCCATAGAAGTTTTGGATGAAGATGATATTTATGTTTTCCATTCATCCATGTCTATTTGATCTTATGAATAGGTTGAATGACAAATAAACATCACCGTGGGCCCTAGAAAGGTTTCAACGGTTTAAATCATTATTCCTAGTGTTTCCTATGGTGTGGTCCACTTGAGCTTTAGATATGCTTCAATTTTGGGTTCAACCCTAAAATCATCTGGAAAATGGATGGACGACATGGATAAACTAGATACATTCACAGTGAGCCCAACATAGTTTATCGAGTACGATAAGAGCATACTGATCATAACTCAGTACGCAATCTGATTTCACTATGGTGATATCATGAAAGAATACATACTGTATGATCGGGTTTCACGTGAGATCATATTTAGGTGGGACATCAAGTTTAATGAAGGTTACTTGTTCCGTAAGGATGAGCACAACGAAATGAAAAAAAAAAAATAATAATAATCAATGATTGGCATTGAAATAGATAAAGTTGAAACATTTGAAGAAGTTAAGCCATAGAAAGATGTATAAGAAGAGGTGTAGCAACCGTCTGTTAGGAGAAATCCATCAAGAAATCGCAGGTTACCGTTAAGATACATGGATGACTCAAATGTTGCATTTACTCTTATTACGAATAAAGATGATTCGTCTACCTTCTAGGAAGTATTAGATAACATAAATGTTCAGAAATGAATGATAACGATATATTATGAGATAAATTCTCTATACAAGAACAAAACATACGATCTAGTGAAACTACCTATTGGGCGAAAAGCATTTGAGTACAAGTGATTTTTTCATAAGAAATTATATAGGTACAAGGTGAAAATGGTTGCGAACGGATATGATAAGAAAGAAAGTGCAGTCCGCCCTATTTCTTAGCTTTTAATGGAATGAAGTCACCAACACACACTATATATATATATATAGAAATGCTCACACACAACTAGTTGGACGCTTCATTTTGGTCCAACTAGCTGGGCATTAATTAAACTTTTTTTCTCTTAAATAGTATGCAGACACGTAGCTTGCGTTAATTAATGCTAATTAATGTTAAGACAGGACGTTTGCTTTACATTAACTTTTCAAGAGGTCTTTTGAAAACGATCTCGGCTTGGGTGGGCCCCACTGTAGTTTTGACGCAGGGATGAACGTGATGAGGATAACTACCCCGAATCCACGGAGCTTCTCTGGACTCCTCACAGAGACTTCTCGAATCCACGAGGAAAAGAAAGCAGAAAATAGAAATAAATTCTAATAAATTCGAAATTGATTAATTGATGAATAAAAATGAGTTCACAACCCTTTAAATAGGGCTACCAAGCAATGGGAAAGAAATTAGAAGTAAACTACAACTCAAACTCTTAGAATCCGCGACTTACTATAAATAGTAAACTTACTATTTATAGACGGTCGTGATGTCTACTAGTGCGCAAGGTTTTCGGCCAAAAATAGTAAGTGTCCTATTTGGCTTCACCAAACTGTTCTCCTAATTATTCTAAGCTCTTTTCACGTTGGGCGCAACTCCTAAAGCCCGATGGATGAAGAGTTATAATCAAACTAAAACTTACTATTTATAGTAAAAACGAAATTAAAACAGGGAAACGACCATCAATCTAGGGGTTTTTCGCAATTCCGGGCTGCGCAACTCGGCGTAGCAGGGTTGGTTGGCTTCAGTAGCTCGTTCTACCCCAAAATCATATATTTTACGTCAGATAACTCATTCCGGATTGCAAGATACGCCCGATTTAAGGTTCAATGGTCTGGATCACTTCTGTCGTCGACCGGGCCTTTTCTGATCCATCTTGGCCATGTAATTGTCTGCGACCCGCTCTACATCAAGTTTTAATGTAAAATCCACCCTGACCAGCAGGTTTTACACCCCATAATCGAAAATCAACTCCATCCATGGTTCAAGTGGACCGTACAATTGAAAATAGTGAGCCACAAAAAAATCTCACCTTTCAAAATGATTCATTTGACGAGGTACACTTAAATCAAGTATGTCTCTGATTTTTGAGTTCTAAAGCATTACCTTTGGTATGACATCTAATGATTGGAATGGATTTCACTTACTAATGACTGCGGGTCCTGTAAAAATCAAAGGTAGACGTCTCTCCCTCTACTATTCTACTGGTGTGGCCTACTAGGATCAAAAGCCAGTCTCATATTTTGTGTCAGGACGTAGAATGACATGAAGCATCTGATGGTGGTAGTAGATCTCACATGCACATCACGATGGGCCAGTAAAAATAAAGTTAGGAGTTTCTCTCACACCGTTATGCTTCTTCGGCTCGGTTACAACTTACAAAAAAGTGTCATATTGATAAAAAAAGAACAGAGAAAAAGAGTGGATTAAGTGCAGCCCCTTCCACGTACAACACAGTTCGTCCCTAATCATGCCACCCACCTTGCTGTAGGTATTATATATCTATACTGTCCTTTGCTTTTTTCAGCTCATTTTAGAACATTAATCGGAAAATGAAGCAGTTATAAATCTCAAGTGATCCACACCTTAAAAATAGTGGATATTGAACTCTTACCATTAAAAATTTCTTAGGGCCCACCGTAAATTTTTTACTCGGCACCCAACTTATTTAAAAGGTCACAAAGACCTTGATAAAGTAAAATAAAAATAAAAATCAAATTTCATCTTGATCAAAGACTTTTGGACCACAAAAAGTTTTTAATAGCTAATCACTACAGTTTTTGTGGTCTGGTCCACCTGAGAATTTTATCTACTTCATTTTTTGAATTATGTCCTGTCATGAGCTGAAAATTTGGATGTAGGGCAATGGTATACAATACTTATGTAAACGTAGGCCCAGGGTCAGGAATGCACAGTTCCCAGTGAGAACAGGTTGCACCTAATCCACTTCACTTTATCGGAAACACGCACCTTTTCCATCGGAATCGGAAGAAGTTTAACAGCTGTAGACAAAGCCGACCTTGATTTTTGATATGGCCCACCTTGTCATGCATGTAAGATCCACTCCGACCATTATGTGCAATCTCATTTTAAGCCTACAGCCAAAATATAAGGCAGCTTGTACTGCAGGTGAGCCACACCAATAGAACAATTGAAGTAGAGATGTCCACCTTTGATTTTTATAGGAATCTAATCATGATTATGTGAAATCCACTCCAGCCATTAGATGCAACAGAAAAGGTTAGGTGAGGGAACTAAAAATAAGATCCACACGTGATTTAACTGGGCCTCATCAAATGAA
Organism: Magnolia sinica; assembly: GCF_029962835.1. Lineage (NCBI taxonomy): Eukaryota > Viridiplantae > Streptophyta > Magnoliopsida > Magnoliales > Magnoliaceae > Magnolia > Magnolia sinica. The sequence continues at coordinate 10,834,856 of NC_080577.1, forward strand.
CCATTTTGGACGGCGAGATTTTTCAGCACAATGTTTCCAATTGTGCAGTCCACCTGAACCACCAATGGGGTTGATTTTCAGTCCCTAAGTCTAACACAGATTGACACACGTAATGGTCGGGTGGATTTTACATTAGCACCACAATAAGACCCACCCAACCTAATGACCATTTTGAAAGGTGAGATTTTTTTTTTTGCTCACTATTTCCAATTATGCGGTCCACTTGAACCAGAGTTGATTTTCGATTTGTTGGTCTAACATGGGGTGAAAAACGTGATGGTCAGGGCGGATTTTATATTAACACTACAGTGGGGCCCACTCAAGTCGAGATCGTTTTCCAAAGACCTCTTGAAAAGTTAATGTAAAGCAAACGTCCTGTCTTAACATTAATTAGCATTAATTAATGCAAACTACGTGTGTGTATTGTATAGTGTTCCCATTCAAATCAAGCTCAAGCAATGAAATGGAGAAAAAGCAGTCTTCGAGACCAACTTCTTAATAAACAGTAAAACTGCAATGTATTGACTTCAATGATATTTCTATATAAACCGCACTCCTAAACAATTTTTCGCATCCCTCTAATGTGAGATTTACAACGCTCTTTGGTGGACTATTGAATTGAATTGCAATTCCCTTGTTTCACATATAGTGCCATCCTCCTATTGGAATTATGCCACTTGGATAGGGACTCAAGAGAAATATAATTGCTATTTGTATTTGATTGGAAGTGCTGTTTCTGAAAAGAAATTGCAGTAGTCGGCCGATAAAATTGAAAAGGCTGAACTGCAATTACCTTCCTTGGTATTTTCATTGAGAGCATTGGTCATAGTTGGAGTATGTTACTTTGATGTCAGATTTGGTCGCCCAGCGCAAACCCCCATTGGGATGGGTAAAACTTAATGTGGGTGGCTCAGCCAAGGGGCAACTCAGGTGAGGGAGGTGGAGGTGGAATATGTAGAGATCATCTTGGCAATGTCATATTTGCCTTCCATAACAGATATGGTACTGTTTCCAACATAGTAGCTGAGGCCCAAGCGATGGTTGACAGCCTAAAATTTTGCAGAGTTAAAGGCATGACTCAAATTATAGCAGAGACAGATTCCAGAGTGATCTTCAATGCAGTGAGCAACTCAAACAATCATTCCACTTGGAAGATTTGGTACCTCTCGGTCCAGCAACTTCTCCAGGCCCTCAGTATCAGATTTTCTCACACCCTTAGAGAAGGGAACACAGTGGCCGATGGTCTCGCTAAATGTGCCAGCATGGGTGCTCCCAATTCCCTCTTCCTCGAGCTAAATGACCTCCCGAGGCCCATTAGGGGCTCCTTGCTTCTAGATAAATCTGATCTTGGTTAGCTTAGGCTCTCCAGGCCCAAAACAGGGATTGACTGATCTTGGTCTTCTGCAATTCCAGCTTCTCGCCCCCTTGGAGGCGATCCCTGCCAATCTCTTGTTATGCTGCATTCTCTCTTCTCTTGGGAGGTCCTTCCTTTTTGCCTGTTAGTTGCAGTCATTTTCATCCTGTCGGCTCAATTTTTCTGCTTTTCCTTGTAGATTTGCTCTTTGCTTTTTGTTCACATGATAGGTTTGGCTAACCCTTGTGGGGCCTACCTGAATCTCCTTCTGTACATCTTGCCTCATCAATCATAGCAGGTAGCTTCCACCTTTTATATATATAAAAAATAATAATAAAAAATGTCAGATTTGAAATGAACATAATTGCAATATGAGGACTACATCATTGTGATGAATGCCAAGGTCTACAATTTGCTCATTTAATCTCTGTCGACATAGTTTTTGCAATCCAGTTCGATAATGCATCAAAACACAGCTGAATGCAAGTTTACAATTGTGTAGTTGCAAGTTTACAATTGCGTAGTTTAAGTCTCAAATTATTAACATTAGATTATGTACAATTGAAGGGCATTTGGTCTAGTAGTATGTTCACTCCCCAAGTAATGGGTTGTGATGTAGTAATAAACTTGGTGAGACCGAAGTTGAATCCCAAGGGACTAGAACCTGTATGTAATCTGAAACTAAATAGAACTAGAACTACACTAAGATGAAATCTAAATCAAATGAATTTAAGAGAATAATAGTGAAATAATTATCTAAAACTTAGAAAAATCAGAGGTAGGAAACTAGGGATTCAGAGGATCCACTTGTAGAGATCAGGGAGTTCTTATGTTTACATCAAAAACTCAACTGGACTTAGAGTCCATATTCATCCAGTTAAAGGGTGTAACCATGAAAATCAAACTGAACTTACTTTGATATAGTTTTAAAGAGATGAAAGGTATATGAATTAGAATGGACTCCATCACCAAACCATGCCCAGGAGACAAAGTAAACAACATAATTAAACTAATTACCAACCAATCAACATGATATGAAGGTTGGGAAGGGTACCGTCATCCGACCATGCCCAGAAGACGATGGTGAACAAAAGGGCTTTCTGACGTCATAATCAAATAAGGAACATGCTCCAAGTTATCATAAACCCATTGTAATTTCAGTCACAATAGACCATTAAAACTAAAAACATTCTCTTAAAATTAAACTAATATCAAGTTCAATTCAGTGTAAATAAAAAGCACAAGTAAAAAGTCCCCCTATCATGCTACCAGCTTCACCTCTTAGCCCTAGCTAAGAGGTTTAGCTCAACATGATAGAGCTAGATCTCTCAAAAACATAATAATAAAAAAAATTCTAAACAAATACTTCTCTGTTTCTCTTCCTCTCTCACTGACGTCCCAGCCAACTGATGGATCCTCTCTCTCTCTCTCTCTCTCTCTCTCTCTCTCTCTCTCTCTCTCTCTCTCTCTTCCTCCTCTTTTTATAGAGGTAAGGCCGGTGGAGAGCTTGGAGTCGGTGGCTGGAATTCATGCACAAGGCGGTGGAGATGCGTCGGTGCGAAAACAGGGCCTGCGGAAGGCACTTGCGCTAATGCTTGATGGCCCACATGATCGGTATCAGTTGAGAGATTCACACCGTTCATCAACTTTGTGTTGCAATTTCGGTTGGAAATGTGTAATTTTTTTCCTTCTGTTGATGAGGCCCACGGGATATTTTTCTCTGCCGTTCATCTTACAAGTGAATGTAATCTGTCAGTGTGTGCATGCATAGGACCAGGAAGAAGCCTTGGTAAAGGTATTGGACGCCTCCTGGACCGAATGGACGGTCCTGATCTTCCTGTCTTATCACAGGAGTGGATCACAGTAACTCGCAATGGACAATGCGTGCGCTGTAGGAAATCCGACTGGAGTCGGGATTCCATATGCTTTGCGTTATTTGGAGGGACCCATTATGGAAGTTTTTTGAGAAATCCACTCCGACCATCTGATTCTTCACGAGATTTTAGATTGGGACGGGACGATTCTGGATCAGATTTGGCGTGACCCATGGAAGAAATCAGCTGCGGAAGTTGTAGGGCAGTCCGTTTGTGACCGTTCAAATCAGCACGTGTGCTTACATGAGTGCATAAGGTCAGCATAGATTTAACTAGATTGAGCCCCTCTACATGATGGACGGCTCGGATCGTTTGCATGGGCCATGATGAAGGCCCACTAATAATCAAAAGGTGCCCCTGTTTCACGCCAAAGAAAACGACACTTGCTGTTTTTGAATGAAGAACGGGTCCAATGCGGTTTGATCGTCTTGGACTAGCCGTGCACATTTGGTGCACATGTGCATGGTGTATACAAAATTCAGATGGGGTCCACAGTGATGGTTATGGGGAATCCTCTCCATCCATCCGTCTTATAATCTCATCTAAGGCGTTGAATCTAAAATTGAAGTATATCCAGATACAATATGGGCCCCAATTCACTGTTTTATGGTATGATCTGTCCTTTGGGCTACTTTCATCAAGATCCAATGGATGATTTTTGACATGTACAGTACATTTATGGTCCCCAGGCCATGTATAAATTTTTGAGCTGAACGGATGGTGAGAACCTTGTAATCTTGCATTTTGGACGTTTTTCAGGCCACTTGAGCTTTAATTTCTCCATTTTCTCAGATCTCTAGTGTGTAAATCCGTCGATCTTGGTTCCCTGGAATCCGTACCTTGCCTTGGTGAATTATAGAGTATCAAATTCATGAATTTAGCACCATTTTTCATTCCAAGCTCCTAAATACACCTTGCATCACAAACACGATTAAATTGAGCCGTTAAACAATACTATGTTCGTAAATCTAGACAATAATTGGTGTCTAATATGCAATATTTGACCCTCAATATGGTATGATTCTCACTTTGGGTGCAAGAGGTCCCAAGTTCAATTCTCGGAATGCTCCTTTAATTATCCTCACAACAACATATGATTATAATCAAATGTGATTTAGAAGTTTAAAGTTGGGTTTTCATGGGTTTAAAGAACTATGATGCAGTTTCAAAATCATGGTTTACAATTCTAAAATGCCACTCAACTTTGTCAAGGTTTTAGGTCTTGACTAAATCATGACCAAGTCTAGTATTATTATTATTGTTATTATTATTATTATTATTATTTTGTTTCCTGATGAAACTGGTTGGAGTTGAGTTAATTGGCCAGGTTGAGCTGATTTCTAATATTTACATACATAACATGTAGAGACTTCTAAAGTAAGGTATAGTCTTGTAGAAAATTGTAGAAATTTCTAGAGATGGCTAGAACATGGTGGAGTTGCATAGGAATCTCTAGACAGTTCTAGTGTTCTTGGTTAGTTTTAATAGCTTGGAGAAGTGTGGAAGAATGTGCAAGTTTTTTGAATTTTTTTTTTTTAACGATTGGATGATTGCCATATGATACAATTTAAGGCGCCATTGATGTAAAGCATCTATAGAGTTCCTAAGTCTATATAAAGGGGAATCTCACTGATGTGGGATTCACTTAATTTCTTCGCAGTCCAATACAACTTTTCCTATTCCATTGTCTTGTATTCTCTGGCATTCTTAGCCTAGTTCTTGGCATCTATCACCTTGTGTGCAAGTGGGAGTTACGTTGACTCGAGTAGTGTTGGGGCGTTGTGTGAGTGTGGCACGAACTAGAGCGTTAAGGAGTTAGTAAGTCTATGAAATGTTGATAAAAAATCTAATTAGTTTAGTAGTTAACTAGGAGTATCTCATCTTTGTAATCTCTTTAACTTTGTATTCCAATTAATAGCAAAATTTATAATGATTGGGTGGACAATTGAATTGGATTGTTGTAATTGCTTCGAATAAAAGCAAATGGCTGAATAGCGACTACATTCCATGGTATTCAGATCTGAAGGCTAGACTCATAATGTTACTTTCGTATTGGACTTAAGACCATTAGAGATTCCTAACTTCCTATCCACCGAACTAGTCAACGAAATTCAGTTGAATAATGCATCCAATTGCAGCTGAATGAAAGTCAACCTTTGTGAAGACCTAGTTTAAGTGTGAAATTATTCATATTTGGATTCCAACAAGACAAATGGGTTTTTGGTTAGTGGTATGATTCTCACTTTGGGTGCAAGATCGAGGTCCTCAGTTCGATTCTTGGAATGCCCCTCAGTTCAACATAAAGTCAGAACCCTTGAAGCGTAGAAAATCGGAACTATAAAAAAAATATTCAGCGATAGCTCCTTATGAGCATTTGGGCCTTTTTATGAACTACTTGAATTGCAGTGGAGTCTGGAAAGGTTTGAATGGTAGGCTCCCTTTCCACTGTTTTCAGTCATGTGACCCACTTGAATTTTAGATCCGTCTAATTTTTAGTCTCACATCTTAACATGATCTTTCAAAATGGATGGATGGAGTGGATTTCCCACAAACATCACATTGGGCCCATAATAACTTCCACTGACAAGAACTTACTCAAAATCCACGGCTATGGGACGTGACTCAGATTGAGTAGCATGACCTAACTAGAGGCAGATGGTCCCATGGGACCCAATGTTTTGTATGTATTTTATCCATGTTGTCCTTCCATTTTGAAAGATTATTTTAAGGTATGAGCCCAAAAATAAGTCATATCAGGCTCAAGTGGACCACACCATAGAAAGTAGTGAGATTGAAAACTTGCCATTGAAAACTTCTTGGAGGCTATGGAATATCTCATGGTGGGCCTTATAACCCTTAACACATGACAACCTAGACTCTTAAGATATGACAACCCCGACCCTTAACACATGACCACCACAACCTAGACTCTTAACATGTGACAACCTTGATGTCCTTTAGCACATGACAAAGTCAGCCCTTAATACATGATAACCATAACATAGACCCGACAACCTTGAACACTTGACAAGTATGACCTACACGTGACTTCCATCTCTAAGAAATGTGGTTGTCGGAGAAAAAATAACTAGAAGTTGGTGGTGGTACCCATACACCGGAGAAGTTGATGGCGATAACTGTTCGTTAGAAAATACGGTAGCAGGGTTGGTGGTGGGTTCCTCAAAGACATGCTTGAAAATGAAGAAGAAAAGTCCCAAAAAACTACAAAGGAGGAAGAATAAAGTCCGTACTAGCACTAGCGTCCAAGCAAGGCAATTTCATCCCAATTTTTTCCAAACTGTCAAAGGACATGTAGGGCATTTTTTTTAAAAGTCTACATTTTTCTGGGCGTTTGGCATTACCAAGAGACTACTTTAGTCATAACGAAAGAGTTTTGCTTCTATTGCCACTGACTATTCAACCTAGTCACCTGCCTGGTTCGATTATTAGAACCATCCATATTCTTCGTCATTGACTCAAACACCGTACAAATTACTACCATATATCAGAAACCAGGCTAAAGAGTGTTCGTGATTATCACCATCTTCAGATAAAATTATCTGACATTCAACTCTAAAATGTAGAGATTAGGGTCATGATTATGGAACACTAGCTTGTTCATGGTAGTATTTAGAACATGAACATGAATGATTCAACGGACCATTTCACCAAGTGGCCAGCCCCAAGAGGATGACAACACGCTCGACCTCAAGTCGCGACGGAAGCAAAACGAACTCATATGTATGGAGCGCCAACGGTCAAACACTGTTCTTGTTGAGATATAATTTCCACTCTCTTTCAAGTGGTATATGTGCGAACAGGAAAATGCCAACATCAGGATGGCTGTAGGTTGATCTGAACCGTCCATTAATTCATACTTCTAGGGGCAAGACATGGGACAGAATCGCACTGATTTGATGATCCTGACCCTTTGAATACTTCCATTTTGTTACAACTCTCCACCTTTTAACATGCCATAGATTGGATGATTAGTATCATAATATCATTGGAAAAAAGTTCTTCGGCCTATTGTATAGATTATTTGTAAACAATGATGGGTTCTATTCGTTTCTCTGCTCGATTTTGACTGTCCCTTTTCCATACTAGACCATCCTACTGAATGTATTTTTGCACCATGGTTAGGAAATCCAACAAAATGTCCCACCACATGCATGAGAGAGAGAGAGAGAGAGAGAGAGAGAGAGAGAGAGAGAGAGAGAGAGAGAGAGAGAGAGAGAGCTTTATGATATTAGTTATCATGATCCTCAAGGAAACGAAGCCCAGACCATGGCCAGCGGTTCAACGTGCCATGCTGGGCCTTGGGACTGGTATTTGGCTCACGAGCTGGGCTTCAACAACTCCTGGTGCCGATCAGCCCAGTCTATATACACCCTTACGCGGGTCTAGCAAGCCTCCTAACAATATGATGGATGGAGAAGGTGACGCTGGAGCTTTTGCAAGAGATTCTGTGAATAGTGGTGGGGACCATGAGTGCAGCCCTGAAAGGATAAAGAGAAGCTACGGCGAATGTTCTCCGCATATCCGAACGCATGCAAGAATATCCAACAAGCGTAGCCTGCTATATACGATTCCAATGTAGTACCAACCTTCGTCGAGCATGGAGCTTGGCATGTGTGTAGGCAACGAATTACAGGGCAGTTCTCCATTGGCAGTGGGTTGCACATGAGAAGAACGCAATTACGCGGGACTCGTGATCCATGTATTTACCCCCTGCCAAAGGAGAATTGCCCTGCCATTCTACTATACTAGCTAGGTGGTTCGATGCAGTAGTAAGTGGTATTAAATGGTGGTTTCATTTTTATTTTTTTCTTTATTTATTTTTGTAGGATTGCTCCTTCATGTATACATGTTTTGCTATCCTAGAAACCTCACAAAATATAAATGCTTGCTTTTGATTTACTAGTAATTAAAAGTGAAGCTACCTCTCCAAGACTGAATACGAAAATGCTGGAAATTTTAAACTCGTATTTAACAAATTGTAGGAGGACATGATTTAATACAACTAGTTTTACCATAGGCTCACTATATACTAGTTGCTTTGGAAGTGTGAGAAAACCCAATCACTAATTTGAAGGGTACGTTCACCCCATGCCACTGTTAATTAGCAAGCTACAATGCAGAAATCATACCAAATTCGGTGACTTGCATTTATATCTGTCATTTTGTTATAGCCATTCATTTTATAAGGTAGCGGGGAATGGAGAAAGAGAAGAGATCACTATCTTCTTCTCCAGTGTAGCCTTTGAGTATATAAGGAAAGAGGAAATCTTTAAAATGAGGAATAAAATTGATATTATGGATATCAAATGTACTTATACAAGCAAAGAAATTCTACACGTTAATTCGAAAATAGAAACTTTACCTAAATAGAGAAAATTACAGAAAATAGCGAAAATGGCATCTAATTCTACTAAAACTCATGAATAATTCTTAGGTGACTAAAAAAAAGACCCTCAAACATAATAGGACTCTTAATACCTTAATATGACAAAAAAAATAAAAAAATAAAAAATAAAAAAAAAATCCTTACTTAAAATAATAATACGACTTAAAATAATAAACTTTAACTTAAAACTCTAATTTGACGTTGAAAATTAAACAATTGAATTTTGTAAGTCATTTAGAGACCAATGAGCCTCCAGTTATTAGACAGGTCATATAGTTCATCAATAGCTTTATAACTATATACTATACATGGGAATGGATAACCATCAGCAAGATTATGGCCGGTTGAAGCTATTGTCAACATTTAAGCCCATTTTGCCCAATCAAAGCCCCTCCAGCCCAAATCTATGTGATCTTGACCTTCCATTGATTCGTCCTTTGTCTGTTCTATGTAAAGCTTGGATGGTTAATATCACCTAATGAAGTGTTTCTTTAGAATGATATATAGAGTCTAAAATGGGATCCATTAAGTGCAGTGCAATTGCATTACACCAAATAAGTTTTCCCCATTGATTTTCTTACAGCCCGTGTTTGAATCGTGTGACGGCCTAGATTTTCTACAAATCACACGAGGGTCCACATCTTTGAACATAGAGGATGGTATTGACAGCCAAGAGTGGGTTGGGAAACATGGCCTCAAAAGGGGAGGCAAGGGATGGCACCATTGAATCAGCGAGATGTCTTGCAGTGTGGTGCCTCATTCAAACAAAAATGGGCAAAATGATGGCATTCACAAGTAGATTTTCTGCTAAACTCTGACTACCTTAAGCATGGAACATATACAGACCATTCCATGCTCATCCGGTAGTCTAGAATGTTTTGAGTTTTTGGTTCACTTTGACCCGCCAAATTCGATGATAAAGGTCATCACAAGGTGGTCCAAGATCCCATATAGGTAGGGATTAAATTTGCCCCAATAGGCCCCACATCATAGTACTGCTGAGGCCCCATGTCCTAACTCTCAGCCCGAAGCAAAACCAACAAATTGCAGCTCAAATTTGGGAGTATTGGAAAATATCCAAATGACATGAAATTAATTTTGTTTGAAAGCCTTTTTTTTCCAGAAAAAAACGTTTATATATATATATATATATATATATATATATATATATATATATATATATATATATATATATATATATATATAGATGCGAATTACAATTCTTTTTTCACAGCCTACATTCGGGCAGGCCCACCATCCAAAGGTTGTAGGCCCGCCTATTGTAAAAAAAGCCAAGGAAGGAAACAAAATTAGCCTCCCCGCGGCCTGCCTAACCCAACTTATTGAGCTATCTTCCTAAAGAGCTCAAGTTCAAAAAATTCCAACATGGTTTAAGTAAGCCAAAACAATTTTTATAGACACCCACACATTTGTATTATGATCTAAGCATATAGAAAGACATTGATCATGCATGGAGGGCCCCCACTACCCCAAAATCTCGATTTTCAATAAATTACCAAGGATGTAGAGTGATTTTTCATGTGATATTTCAAAGCATTTAAATGTCAGTTTTAAAGCAAATAATAATAATAATAATAATAATTTCCATTCAATTGCTATAAGAAGAAAAAACAAAAATCAATGCATTCAATCAATTGATAAATAAAAAATAATCTTAGATACAAATTAATCAATTAAACCACTGAAATTATATTAAAAACACTTCAAGGCTATAATAAAGTATAATTTTCACTAAATTCTATATAAATATAAAAAATAAAAATGCAAGAGGTTGGGGCAAAAGTGATTTTACGACGGACCATGGGCCGTCGCAAAAGAAAAAGTCGCTAAATAGGCATTATTTTGCGACGGACTGAAATCCGTCACAGATTTACGACGAACCAAATCCGTTGTAAATTTCATTTTGGCGACGAATTTTGGTTTGTCGCTAAATTCCGAACGACGGACCGAGCCCGTCGAAAATTCGCGATTTTGGCACATTGCCCATCACCTCTTGCATAAAAAAGTCCATGGTAATTATTGATATGGTAATTGCTGACTTGATTAGTTTAGGTTTCCATTGATTGTTAGTTTTATGAGTTTTATTTCTGTAAGGTGTTAGATTAGATAGTGGATTGCAAATGGTTAAAAAGAATTTAAGCCAAATCTTGCAGGCCGACCATAAGTTTGTGTAATTTAACTTTTTTCAATAGGTTAACAAAAAGCCCATGCATGTCTAGCAATAACATGTTCAGATGTATAAAAAGGAAAACGCATGGGTACCTTACGTGGGTACCTAACATGGGTAACTCTCTCATGTGGGGAAACAACTTTTAAGTCCATGAAATCCACCCCGTCCATTAGGTAGACCATCCCTATGTTTGGCATTGATAGTAAAAGTAGGTTGACTCAACACACCCAATTTAAAATTCTGCAAAAACCTCTAAATTCATGTGGTATGGGTCACCTGAAATTTTTTATACTAGGATTTTTATCGTAATCCTTTCATTCCAATGGTACAAATCAGATGAATAAATTTGATGGCATATAAACATCATGGGACCCTATACAAAACTAATGACCGGCATCCCATACCAACTGTTTCCTATTTTGTGACTTACCCGAGTTTTGGGTTATCAAGATTTTTAGATTTTAGGGTGAACATGAGGCAGTACCTGATGAATGGTGTGGACCTCATGCACGTGGTGCTTGGTCATCAGTTGTACCTAAGTGGGTTAGACATGGCACACGATGTAAGCTACGCCGTTCTTGTAAAAATCCTCTCTCAAAAACATGCAAGTGCAAACCCCTTTGGCTATTTGTGTTCATCAAAAAACTCACGACTCATATTGCTGATTTTTTAACAGATAAGAAGCTTAGAAAACCCATGGTATTGTGCATTCTCAGCAATCACACCATCAAAAGCCCTTTGGCTCGAAAGGTGCTGGCATGAGAATAGTGGTTTTAAGTTGATGTTTAGACCTTTTTTTTTGGTTCTATCTTGGTCATTGTTTTTTGCACCCTGGTAATTGGATGGTTAGGATCATCGGGTTACGGTGATTCTTTCAGGAAACATGCTAGCGTACCCAATGGTAACCTTGCTTAGGTTCCATCACCATATGGATGGAGCTTTCATGAGAGCAGCATGAAACTCAAAAATTAAGATTATCTAAAACTCAGGTAGGCTAGACAATAGGAAACAGTCGGGATGAGATGTTTACCATTAGTTTTGTGTAGGGGCCACCATGGTGGTTATATGCTGTCCAATCCATTCATATGATGCCTCGTTGATCAGGATGAAAAGATTACCCCAAATTCCCTGCATTTGAGAACTCAGGTGGGCCATAAGATGAAAACTTGATTTTGTATAATTTTTAAAAGGGTTAGTGTTGAATCATCCTGATTTTTGGAAACAAGGCTAAACTAGCGGTCTACTGATGGACGAAGGAGATTTCATTTTCCCACTTTAGAGAAAGTCACCCAGTGGGTGCCCGCCAGGTGGAATTTTCATTCTTTCACTGCCACTTGCCAAAAAGTTAGCTGGAATGATTGGACTGTTCAGATTGATGAATGAACTGTCCCACATGTCCAAATGTAACTGTTGCATCGTGAGCTTATGATACAACTAGTTGTATTGTATTCCTTCCCAACTGTGGGATTAGTGTACTCTATATATTTTGTGTAAAAGATTCCCAAGGTCAAATGTGTCTGCAATAAACTAATGATAATTTAAATACGCTGTAGGATGATTTCATCTTCTTTATTAAATTCACAAATTCACGTGGTCAAAGTAATTTTTAATCTCTCTCTCTCTCTCTCTCTCTCTCTCTCTCTCTCTCTCTCTCTCAGCTTTTAATGGAAGAAGTCGTCACCCATAAACAAAAATAAGGTGTTCTCATTCAAATTAAGCTAAAGCAATGAAATAAGGTGTTCTCATTCAAATTATTTATTATTTTTAGAAAAAAATTTATTTATTTATTTATCAATCTTCAAGACCTTCAACTTCTTAATAAACAATAAAACTACAATCTTTAACTTCAATTATATTTCTATATAAACCACATCCCGAAACTATTTTTTGTATTCCTAATATGAGATGTACCCATTTTGATGGACTATTGAATTTAATTGCAGTTCCCTTGGTATTCATACTGAGTGCCATGCTCCTATTGGAATTAGACCACTTGGATATGGACTCGAGAGGAATATAACTGCTACTTGAGGATTTATTACTTGTTATGAATACTAAAGTTTTTTTTTTTTAAAATTTTGAATACTAATGTAATTACAGTTTCACAAGTTTCCTTCCAATTCAACCTTTACAAAATTTATCACCGGCATTTGGTGTAGTAGTACCGATTCTCTTTGGGTGCGAGAGGTCCCAAGTTCAATAATTCTGGGAATGCCCCTCACTTGCGTATTAAGTCAATCTATTACCTTTTTTAATCCTCACATAAGTAAGATTACAAGTAAATGAGACCAGAAGTTCAAAATGTGAACCTCTCTCAATCCTTCCTTCTCAAAATGAGACCACAAATGTCAGATTTGTACACCAAGTCTCACATGGGCAAACTAATGTTCTAAGAATTACAAGACTAGGATTGCTACTCTCTCTCTCTCTCTCTCTCTCTCTCTCTCTCTCTCTCTCTCTCTCTCTCTCTCTCTCTCTCTCTCTCCATCATAATAAATGAACTGTTAGATTAAGATATCATCTCTTCCTCTATGTATCTATTCTATTAATGCAGTTGTCGATGAATACACAATTGAATGGAATTGCAATAATTAGTTTTAAAAAGTGAAATGATTTATTGCAATCCAGCTCAATAATGCATCCAAACGCAACTGAATGCAAGTTTACAATTGTGTATAGTTTAAGTCTCAAATTATTAACATTAGATTATGTAACAACTGAAGGGCATTTGGTCTAGTGGTATGATTCTCGCCTTGGGTGCGAGAGGTCCCAAGTTCAATTCTCAGAATGCCCCCTCTAATATGTGGCTCATTCGTTTACTTTTTACCCTCACATCAACAAGATTATATAGGGGATTAATCAAATACCTGCTTGTCTTAATTTTTTTTCCCTCACACCAACATGATTATAATCGAATGTGAATTTAGAAGTTAAAAGTTGGGGTTTTGTCCAACATGGATTTAAAGAACTATGATGCAGCTTTAAAATCATGGTTTACAATTCTAAAACACAATTCAACTTTGTCAAGGCTTCAAGCCTTGGGTAAATCATAACCAAGTCAAGCTTCTTCTTTCTTTTTCTTTTTTTCCAATTCTTGATGAAATTTGATTGGAGTTGAGTTAATTGACTGGTTTGAGCCAATTTCTAATATGCACATATATAATATGTATAGACCTCTAAAGTAAGCTAGGGTCTTGTAGAAAAATGTATAAAATTCTAGAGATTGCTAGAACATGGCAGAGTTGCGTAGGAATATCTAGAAGGTTAGTGTTCTCTAATGAGTTTTAATAGCTTGGAGAAGTGTAGAAGAATGTGCAAGTTTTCTGCATTGTTCTTGACTATTGGATGAATGCCACATGGTACAATTCAATCCATTGGTGTAATCCATCTACAGAGTTTTTAAGTCTATATAATGGGGAGTCCCCCTGATGTGAGACTCACTTCTCTTCACAGTGCAATACAACTTTTCCTATTCCATTGTCCTATGTTCTCTTGCATTACTAGCTAGTTCTTGGCATCTCTCACTTAGTGTGAAAGTATGCATTAATCTTACTCTAGTGTTGGGGCATTGTGTGCAAGTGCGGCACACACTGGAGAGCTAAGGAGTTGATAAGTCTATGAAATGTTGCTCATCATTCTAATTAGTTTAGTAGTTAACTAGGAGTGTCTCGTCTTTGTAATCTCTTTAACTTTGTTTTCCAATTGCAAAATTTATACTGTTTGGATGGACTATTGAATTGGATTGTGGTAATTGGTCCAAATAAAAGAAAATGGCTGAATTGCAACTACGTTACTTTGGTATTGGACTTGAAAGGAGTGTACCTGGTACTTGAGAACTACTTCCTTTTTAAGACAATAATTAGATATTCCTAACTTCCTACCCACCGAACTAGTCATCACAATCCAGTTGAATGGTGCATCCAATTGCAGCTGAATGAAAGTCAACCTTTGTGAAGACCTAGTTTAAGTGTGAAATTATTCATATTTGGATTCTAACAATACAAGGGGCATTTGGTCTAGTGGTATGATTCTCGCTCTGGGTGCGAGAGGTCCCGAGTTCAATTCTCGGAATGCCCCTTCAGTTCAATATTAAGTCAGTCTATTTTCTTGATTTTATCTTCTTATAAGCAAGATTATAAGTCAGACTATTTTCTTGTTTTTTTAACTATTAAGTCAGTCTTTTATCTTGCTTTTATCTTCTTATAAGCAAGATTATAATTCAGACTATTTTCTTGCTTTTAAATATTAAGTCAGTCTATTTTCTTGCATTTATCTTCTTATAAGCAAGATTATAAGTCAGTCTATTTTCTTGCTTTTATCTTCTTATAAGCAAGATTATAAGTCAGACTATTTTCTTGCTTTTATCTTCTTATAAGGAAGATTAAAAGTAAATAAGATCAAAAGTAGAAATTTCAAAACCTCTCCATTCCTTCCTCCTTACCTTTTAATACTCATTTGATTTCAGATTTGAAATGCGAGTCTCACATGGGAAAACTAATATTCTATGAATTACAAGATATGGGTTGCTACTCTCTCTCTCTCTCTCTCTCTCTCTCTCTCTCAATAAATTAACTATTAGATTAAGATAGCATCTTCCCCCTCTATATGTATATCTAGTTTTAGTTACTCATGGATATTATATTGTGTTTTAATGCACTGTTGTATTGAATTCCAATAATTGGTTGAATAAAGTGAAGCAACCTGATTGCAGTAACCATAGTATATATTCATATGAGAGAGTGGCAGCTAATCAATATTGTGTTACTTCCATTTTGGACTTGAAAGGAGTCCTGCAATTTCAGGGCAACTTCTCATCATGAATGCTGTTACATGTCATTACAATTTGGTCAATGATGAACTAGAAAGGACTATTGAATCAGGAACATCTCAGCATTCTAATGTCTTAACTTTGCATTCCTATTGCAAGATTTACAGTGCATTTGGAAGGACTAATGAATGAATTCCACTAGTTGTTAACGTTTCAATATTTACAGTGCATTTGGAAGGACTATTGAATGAATTCCACTAGTTGTTTCAATATTTACAGTGCGTTTGGAAGGATTATTAAATGAATTCCACTAGTTGTTTCAATAAGGCAGAAATGGTTGGATTATTCTTACCTTCCAATATACGTATAGAGTGCTTCGGTCTTAATTGCAATTACGTTTCTTTGATATTGCACTTGAAAGGAATGTACATGCGAATTGAAGATTCCTTTCTTGTGATGAATACTGAGGTAACTAGGATTTGGTCATATCATCTCTATCAAAATAGTTATTGCAATCCACTTCAGTAGTGCACCCAATCGCAGTGGAATGCAAGTAAACCTGTACAACTGTGTGATTTGAATCTCAAATTATTAACATTAGTTTTCCTAACATATGGAGGGCTTTAGGTCTAGTGGTAAAAAAAAATAAAATAAATAAAAAAATGGAGGGCATTTGGTCTAGTGGTGTGATTCTCGCTTTGGGTGCAAGAGGTCCCGAGTTCAATTCTCGGAATGCCCCCAGATGTGGGTCCATCTAATAGTTTTAAAACTGGCATCAACAATGTCATAATTCATAACTGAATGTGACTAGGAAGTTCAGAATAATTACTTTTATTTAGTTCTCTCTTTCAATTATTATTATTATTATTATTTTATTTTTTTATTATTATTTTTTTTATTATTTTTTTTTGGGGTATTTGATAGTACTAGAAGGGATTGATAGCAAGATGGATGTTTATTGAACTCACACAGATTATTCTGAACAGTTGATAATATGGTTCATATGACGTGGGACTGAACTAGTAATATCTCCTATTGATAATCTCTTTAGACTAGAAGAAAATCAACATCTGTGATTGAAAACAATGTCAGATCCCTTGAGTAGATTTTATAGCATAGATTGGGCATTTGGTCTAGTGGTATGATTCTCGCTTCGGGAGCGAGAGGTCCCAAGTTCAATTCTCGGAATGCCCCCAAACTTTCAATTTCCAGACAATCGATTTCTTGTTTTAATCTCCAGCCAGATTATAAATATTCAAATTTCAGATTTGTATACGCAAGTCCACATGTGAAAACCTCTCTCTCTCTCTCTCTCTCTCTCATGATAAATGAACTATTAGAATTAGATTGAGATGGCATCTCTCCCTATATATGTAGGGGTTTTTATCTGTGGGTCAATCTTTGCTTGTGTTTTGATGCGCTATTGAACTGATTTGCAACAATAGGGTTAATAAAGTGAAGCAACCTGATTGTAAACCTTAGTAAAAGAAATGCTGCTAATCATCATTGCGTTACTTTTGATTTGGACGTGAAGGAGTGCTACTTCAATTTCAGGCTAGTTTCTCATCGTGAATGCTGGAAAACGTCATTATAATTTGGCCATCAAATGAACTTGAAAGGAATATTGAACAAGGAATGTGATGCAGCCTGATGTAATGAGAATCACTTGACCGGTATGGATTGGATTCACTCACAACCAAAGAGGAGTCACTTAACTCTTTCTTCTGCTAAAAATATACAGGAAATGATATATGCATTTTAGAACTTGAAATATAATTTTTTTTTTTCCTCTTTCCAAAATAGGTCTATACACCAACCCTCATGATTAAACTTAATTATTTCCTACAAATTGGTTGCAACAACCATGAGTCCCAAAGCATTGCTACATATTTCTAAAACAAAAAAGAAAAAAAAGAAAAAATCAAAATCAAAATCATGCAAAAGATTCAAATCCTTTCCTTTCTAATGCGCATGTACATGGCCCTAAAGCCATGCATCATGAATGCATTTGTGCTGAAAATAATGTCCTTGATTCTAAGCTTGGCCTGATTAATGGGTTGGGCTTTCCCCTTGAATTGGGCCAATAAGGTGTGCGTCAAAACATCTCAACATTGTAATAGCTTAAACTTTGTAGTTCAAATGCAAGTTTTATATTGTGTTTGGATGTATTTTTGAATTGAATAGTTGGTTAAAGTGCAAATGCTTTAACTTCCTTGGTGTTTGCATTGAGCTTCAGTCTTAACTGCAACTATGTTATTTCATGTTGGACTCAAAAAGGATTTATTTTTATTTTTATTTTTATTTTTATTTTTTTTAATCAGAAAGGTGGGAGCACAACCCCTGAAGCTTTGATCTTAAAAACCCAATGTACAATCACTCGGGCGGGCGCCACAAAAAATAAAAGGGCCTCCTATAGCACTTCTAGGATTTGGTCATTTCCTCGTGGTCAAAATAGTTATCGCTATCCACTCCAATACTGCAGCCAAATGCAAGTCAACCTTTACAATATAGTTTAAGTCTCAAATTATTGGTATTAGTATTCCAAACATATAGAGGGCATTTGGTCTAGTGGTATGATTCTCGCTTAGGGTGCAAGAGGTCCCGAGTTCAATTCTCGGAATGCCCCCTTTAATGTGGGTCCATCTTATTGTCTTAACATCTCACATCAACCAGATTAAAACAAAATTTTATTAGATGTACAAAGCTGAGATCTTTTTTTTTTTTGTTTGTTTGTTTAAACTTTTCTGTACTTATCTCGTGGTAGGTATTGTTTATTGAAATATAAAATGAGGGTTGCAAAATCTCTCTCTCTCTCTCTCTCTCTCTCTCTCTCTCTCTCTCTCTCTCTCTCTCTCTCTCTCAAATTTGTTTTTCTTTGGGCTGTAATGAAGTTTAATGTTCAAAACTTGACAATGTTCACACTAAAATCATAATCAACAAAGATGTCTAAAAGTGAAGGTTCAAGACCTTCATTATGCTGAAAATCAACAGTACTAGATGGGATTGATAGTGAGATTGTTGTTTATTAAACCCCCACAGATTATTCTTGGCAGTTGATAATAGTTCATACTAAGCAGGAGGGAACTAGTAATATCTCCTATTTATAATCTCTTTAGACTAAAAGAAAATCAACACCTATGATTGCACACTTTAAATGTCAGATACCTTAAAAGTATATTTATAACACTAATAGGGCATTTGATCTAGTGGTATGATTCTCGCTTTGGGTGCGAGAGGTCTCGAGTTCGATTCTCAAAATGCCCCTTCTTTTTTTCTTTTCTTTTTTTTTTTTAAAATGGAATTTTACTAAGAAAAGACCTTTACAACCCTTCAGGCAGGTTCCCACAAAAAGAAAAGGAACCGCACCTATCGTATACCGACTGACACACTAAAAGGACCCGTGCCAAGGGACTGGTCCAGAGGGGCTATACAAGGCACCCCCTCTATACCCAGACAAGAACCAATGAAAAAAGCCAAAAAGACTGCCGAAGAACACCAAAAAGGCTAAGCTCGAAGGTTACCCAGCCCAGCCCTATCGAGGACCAAACTACCTCTAATCCTCCTTGGCAGCTCCTATGAAAAATGATAAAAAGAATTGACGCAACCTTCAGATGCCATCCTGGCTAACACATCTGCCATTGAGTTTCCTTCATGGTAAATGTGCGCAAAGGAGAGGTTTAGGTTTCGGCTAAGACATTGAATGGCTCTCAGTTTGTACCAAATATTCCAAGGACAATGAGTCATGGTCGATGCAGAGCTGCGGCTGCATCGGCCACGACTTTAGAGTCGGATTCAACGATGATATTGGAGAAGCCCAATTTACTACATAAAGTTATACCATCCAACATAGCCTGGGCCTCTGCACTCGTGTTCGAACTGAGGCCGTAGTACCTATTAAACGCAAATATGACCCTGCCTTGGGGGTCTCTGAGCACCCCACCACCGCCACTCTCACCCAGATTCCCACGAGAGGATCCATCAACATTAAGCTTAACCCAGCCTTGAAGTAGTTTTAGCCAAGTAACAATTTGAGGAGCCACTTAAGGAGGTCCCCTACCACTGCCCAACTGAAGAGCCTAAATGGAGACCAAGTCCTTAAAGGATGGAGATTTACTGTCGGCCAAGGGGTTGCCGATTTCCCTCAGCCATATAGACACTCGGGCAATAACCGAGCTGCTTGACATGTTAATCCCTTCAAAACATGAAGCATTTCGACTTAGCCATAACTCCCAGGAGATAAGCGCCGAAGCCAAGCCCATTAACCGTTTGAGACGAGAGGATGGAGAGGCCCTCGATGTCCAAAGGTTTATCTTCTGCTGAATGGTCTGATCACGGATGAGAGGAACATCAAAAATTCTGTGAAAATGATCCCAGACCTTGGTATCTATGATCCCATGAGAGAGGAGATGGTCCGGACTTTCCACTGCATGAGATGGGGGGGAGATGAGGATCTGCTGAGGGCCTGGAGATGACTGATCTATAGGGTGAGTGTGCATCAGTGGCTGAAGGGGATCAATTGTTTCTTCTACGACTAGGGAAGTAAGGAGTTCCTAGCTAGGTACCACTGCAACAATGGACAGAGGAACAGAGGAGCGAGCAGCATCTCTGGACAGAAATGCAGATGGCAGAGGGACCTGAGCGGAGCTACCTATCAGGACTATTTGCTGCTGCAGTAAACCATGATTCTGGGATGAGTGGATGCCCTCCTCATTACGAGAACTGAAAATGTTGCTGCCCAGCACAGGCCCATAAACCCCTGCACAACACTCACACCTGGACACAAAGTTGATGCCTGATTTCTGCACAGTCATATCCACAGGGATAGCTGCATGCATGATCTTCCAAAGGAAAATCCCAATTTTCGGGGGAAGCACATCATTCTAAGCTGACCGTGTCCAAAGCGCCCTTTGCCTCTGATGTTGAATACCATGCCAGGCCGATTTTAATGAAAATCTGCCTGACGAAGTCAGGTCCCATGCCAACACATCTTCCCTGTCAGAAAATGGAATAGGATTCTGCAATAAAGATTGAAAGGTGGGCACGGTGAGGATTTGCTAAAGGAGGTGTTAGTTGGAAGTTCCTGCTTGAGCATATATATCTTTAACCATAGCCTCTCAAAGATGGGGAGGAATAGGGCCTGTCATAGCTAAAGCCAGAAAACCTTCGCCTGACCAATTTTGAGACCAAAAATTTACTCGCCCTTCACCAATGAGCCATTTGGAGTGATAGATGACAAAGGGAAGAGATTTAGAGATGTCTTTCCAGGCGGTTGAATTAACTGCAGAATTGATGCGAGAAGGATGGATGAGTTTATTAGAATATTTCGCCGTCAGGAGTCTCGCCCAAAGGGACCTCCCTTCTAGGAAACTTCTGCCCATTTTAATACGACAAGCTTGCATCACATCGATAATGCTCCTGATTCCAAAGCCACCCTCAGACAGAGGAAAACATATCTTTTCCCAAGATACCCAATGTTTTTTCTTTTTGCCTTCTGCGCTCCCCCAAAAGAAGTTGGCGAAACCTGATTCAAGAATTCTACAAGTAGCTTTGGGAATATTGATCGTAGACAGGATATGAATTGGGTTGCTTGATAAAACATGCTTTATAAGGATCATTCTAGCAACAGAGTTGAGATATCTTGCTTTCCAGCCCTCCATTTTACCTAGTACCTTCTAAACAAGCGGCATCAAAAGAGGGGCCTGAACTTTGCCCTTAGACAGAGGAATACCGAGGTAGGTGCATGGGAGAGTAGCCTGTTTGAACCCTGTGATACCTTTGATTCTCCGATCTTTAATTGACGACACATTCCTGGATAGGATAAAGGAGGTTTTGCTTACATTAACAGTTGGCCCGATGCCTCTTCATATTCCTTGACAAAAGAGAGCAGGGATCAGATTGATGCTAGCCTGGCATTCAAGAACAAGATCACATCATCTGCAAAAGGTTGGCAGGCTCCAGATAGGAACAAATTGTGAATTCCCCGACTTAGGACTTCAGCTGTCAGGATGAACAAGGAGGGAGAGAGCGGGTCTCTTTGTTAAGCCTCTAGATGAAGGAAAGAAACCAAAAGCCTTGCCATTAATAAGAACTAAGAACTAGCTACCCGTCCAACAACGTTTGGCTTGGTGAATCCACCTTGGGTGAAAATCGAACTTTTGAAGCACTTGGGATAGAAAAGCCCATTCAACCTGATCATAAGCCTTTTCCATATCCAATTTGAGGATCATGTTTCCTCCAAATACTTTGCAGTCCAGATCATAAGTCATTTCCCTCACAATTGAAATGTTCTCTGCAATATATCTGCCCTTTACAAAAGCCCCTTGTTCTTCTAAAATGATGGAAGGCAGGATGAGGGCTAATCTTGCCGCAACTATCTTGGAGAAGATCTTCATGATGCCATTGCACAGGCTAATTGGACGAAAGTCCGTGATGGATTCAGGGTTTGCCTTCTTAGAAATGAGACAAATGTTGGTGCATTGGAAAGCTCTAGGCACGGGGCCTCCTGCAAAAAAATCCTTCGTCACTTCAAAAACATCATTTCCGACGATGTCCCAACAAGATGAGAAGAAAGCTCCACCGAACCCATCCGGCCCAGGAGCACTATCGATCGGGATGGAAAACGCCGCTGCCACACCTCTTCAAGCGTAACCGGCCTCATCAGATCCGAGTTCATTTGTTCCGTGACAACCATTGGGATAAATGATAAAATAGTTGCATTTGCTGCCCTATGCTGAGATGAGAAGAGATCCTTGAAGTAATCCTCAGCCTCCCTTCCAATGTCCTTGCATTTTTCAAGGATCTCCCCCATTAGAGATCTGATTTTGTCTATCACCTGCTTTTGGCGCTTCTCCATTACCGACTTGTGGAAGAATTTGGTGTTCCGATCCCCTTCTTGCAGCCATCGAATTCTAGATTTTTGCTTCCAAAATAACTCTTGTTGAAGGAGAGCCCGCTTGAGATTTTCGTGGGCAATCTGCAGTTTCTCCAAGTTGTCGGTGTAGTTAGAATGGATAAGGTTTGATTCAGCTCTAGCTATCTCGTCCTCAGCATTTTGCACATTGTTGTGAACGTCCCTAAATACTGTCTTATTCCAATCTTTAAGCTTCCTTTTCAAATGCTTCATTTTGATAAAAACTTTAAACATTGGAGCGGCTACCACTTCAGCATCCCAGGCTTCCCTGACAACTCTTTTGAAATCATCGTGGGTGGTCCATATGCGTTGGAATCGGAAGGGTTGAGGGAAATTTGCACTGTTATCCTTAAACCTCAGGAGGATCGGAGAGTGGTCCGAGCAGGATCTAGTGAGGTGGTTGATAGTGAACATCGGGAGTGAACTCAACCAAGAGCCATTGAGCAACATCCTATACAGCCTAGCCCATCTACGGCTCCTCCCAGACCTGTTATTGCACCAGGTAAACGTGGATCCGTTAAAAACAGCATCAATGAGACATGAATCATTGATGGCTTCGATGAAGTCACGCGTCGCCTCCGTGAAAGAGGTGACTCCCCCCAACCTCTCTTCAATAGGCACCGTTGTGTTAAAATCCCCGCATACCATCCATGGACCTGGCACAATGGAGGAGATCCTCCTTAATTCATCCCATAGGACCTTCCTATGATCCTTGTTGCAGCTGGCATAGACCACTGAAAGCATAAAAGGAGAGATATTGTCGATAGTTACCAGACACGAGACACATTGCCTGGATGCTGACACGGATTGGACTTGAATGCCTTGTTTGGCCAAGATCCAGATGCGGCCCTCAGTTACCTCCTCCATCAAATGGAACTAAAATCCCAGCTTGGCTACCACGGAATCCCTCTTGGAATCTTTGATTATTAGTTCTTGGAGCAGAAGAATCGAAACTTTATTCTTCTTAATAAGTTGCCTCAGGTGGCGGGTAATTTGCGCATTGTCTACCCCTCTCACGTTCTAAGAAAGAATTTTATACATTGGACACCCATCCTATTCTCTCTGCCCTTCTACGGATACTATGGATTCTTTGGCTTTGCCTTTTGAACAGAGAACCAGTCAGTCTACCTTTCTTTCTAACTGGGACCGTAGAAATAGAAGTGTCCTTACCAGCCTCTCTACCCGAATCAGAAGACTCAGATTCAGTAATTCCCTCCCCTGTTGCAATATCAACCCATAGCAAGATTCCATTATCGTCGCTGTGTGTCGCATGGCTGTGCAGCTGATCCACAGTGGGGTAACTGATAACACAGTTTTCAGTTGATCGCCTAGCTGAATTCCCCCTACTTCTGGGATCTTGGCATCCTTTGGAGGAAAGTCAATGACCATGGCTTCGGCTTTGGCAAAATTTTCCTTAGTACAGTTGTCTCTTATTCTGATAATCTGCGCCTCTTCATTGTTTGGAGTTGTTTTATCTGACACTTCCAGATTGAAGGATTTGGATATTTGCATCGTCAGGCCTTCTTTGAACAATAGTTGAACCCCAGAGAGCCATCCTTCCCAATCCTCCATCACATTTCTATCAATGGGGATTCTAGGCTTTAGGTGAAGGGCAAGGGGCGGGCATGGGGGGTGTGTGTGTGTGTGTGTGGTAAGCTTTGGTGAAGATAGGAATGGGTTTGAAGATCTAGGGAGATGAGGAGGATCAGGAAAGGCATCAGCCGACTGGGTCTGAATGGGAGGGCAAAGGACAGGGTTGGGGTTGGGCAGGTTGATATGGATAGCAGAAAGCTGTTGGGACGCTAAGAGGACCTCTCTTTGCTGGTTAGGAGAAAGGGTTGGGTTGGGTCTATTGGTTAAGAGGACCTCTCTCTACTAGTTAGGAGAAAGGGCTAGGTTGGGTCTATTGCTGGGTGAATCAGGCATTAGCGTGACAATGAGAGAAGGTTTGGATGAAGCAGGTTGACTCTCTCCCCCTACCTGAGAGTTGAGATGCGGGTGAGCAAGTCCATTCATCATAGGTTCCATCTCCGAAGACCTTGCCACTATCTAGTACCCATCCTGTTTTGGCTGATTCAGTTGATTTGTCTGTGAGGCAAATGGTCGAACATGTGTCGGGCATTCCATCCTGCACTCAGTAGGGGTCTGAACCTTGTTCAGTGCCCTGTTTCTAGCAACAAATTCAGTCTCAGGCTGATTCCCAAACGATCGGACCACCCACTGCTTAGTCCCTTCTTGCCTCGGCTCCCTACTAGTGTCAGTCCTGCAATATGGCACCACGGGAGCATCAATTTACACCACGATCTGATAGGCCCTACCTTCCACTATGAGATTTAGCAATGTGCAGTGGTTGAAATCATGTCGATGTGAGATCCGAGCTCTGGCGTACCATCTGTTCTTTCCTTTCATCGATGATTGATCTAGCTCCAATATGTCCCCCACTTCCTCAACAATCTAGCCGATTGTTTGTTCACTCCAAGCGTGCATTGGGATTCCTTCAATGCGGATCCAAAGTCTGCTAGCCGGGACTTTCATTGTGGGCCCCCACGGTCGAACATTAAGCAAGCCAAGCTTATTGTGGAGGATTTTGTCCCAAGAAAAGGCAAGAACAGCTTCCCTGGAGAAAAACTGTAGGAAGAAAACAGATTCAAATATAATGAAAAACTCTACCCAGGTCAATCTGAAATTAGACGTCAGGAAGCCATCTCATAGGGTCTGGATGGTGGTTGATGGAGCAGATGCTTCACCTACCACCGAGTGGGCCAGGTCCATCTTGGCCTTATCCGAAATCCACTTGGGCACGATAATGCTTCGGGGGGAAAGATTTGGAGCAGGGGGAGGTGAGAGGGAGGTTGCTTCTGCATAGGTGCGCCCCTGCATTCCATTGTTGCCACCTCTAAAAGAGGTAGCCCTATTTATTTCAGTCTGATCTCTAAACCAGTTAGGGATTGACATATAATTTGCCCGATTTAGATTCGGGGTCGTGATCTTCTTGGTTGCCCCCTTCTCGTGCAAAGATTCGTTTTCCTGGCGATGATGAGCTATGCTGACCTGCATCTTTCTACGTCCCAAAAAGCAGCTATTGAGGAGCTCCAGAGCATGCATCGCGTCCCCTCTCTTTTTGAATGAAACAAAGCCGAATCCTTTACTTCTCCCAGTCGTTGAAAAAGTTAGGATGTATACATCAGTTAAGGGACCGAACTGCTCAAATCTAGCTTTTAAATCGTCTTTGGATGTCGAGAATGCAAGGTTAGCAATGAATAATCTAGCCGAGTCTTTAGTGGTGTTCTTTCGCCGCACCTCCTGCCAGTCATTGGCCAGTCCGACAATGCCGGACCCGATAGCACTAACCCCCATCGGGATATTAGGGCATCACAACGGGAAGATGGTTTCTTGGTATGCTGTGATACACTTGTATGTTGCAATTTCTCTTTAGAAATTGGTAATTCTTATTGTTTTGGAATGCCCCTTCTAACATTGGTAATTCTTATAGTTTTGGTTTCTTAGAATGCCCCTTCTAACATTGGTAATTCTTATAGTTTTTCTGCTCACAAAAACAGCATTATAACTAAATGTGATTAGAAATTCAAAGTTGAGAATAATGGTTTTATTTTAGTTTTATCTGTACTTATCTCCTATGGTCATAGCATTGTTTATTGAACTATTAGATGAGAGTTGCAATTTCTCTCTCTCTCTCTCTCTCTCTCTCTCTCTCTCTCTCTAAAGATTGCAAACTATTCCTGGCAATACTTCATAATTCCTGTACTTGAGTTGTGAACTAGGCATGCCTTCTCTTTGTGATTTCTTTAGTTTTGTAATGACATTACCATAATTCTTTCTTTATGATGCATATGGCATTTGGTCTAGTAGTATGATTTTTGCTTTAGGTGCACGGGAGAGACCTCAAGTTGAATTCAACCAATCTATTTTTCTTATTTTTATCCTCACACAAATGACAGTAGAAGTTGAAATAAGAAACGTCTCCATTCGCAACGGTGCTAGACTAACATGTAATTTTCTATTCTCATCAACGGAAGAAGCTTCAGTTTTTTTTTAAGGCCAACAGAGGGCTTAGACAAGGTGACCCAATATCACATTTGATATTCATCCTCATAGCAGAAGTGCTTAGTAGGGGCATCTATAATCTCTTCTCTTCAGGGATCTGCCAGTCTTACAAACTTCCCAGGTGCTGTCCTAATATCTCCCACCTCCTTTTTGCTGATGATGCCATATTATTTCTTAATGGCAGGCAGTCCAATGTGCATATTCTCCTCAGCTTCATTTCTGATTACGAAAAGGCTTCGGGTCAGAAAGTCAATGCTTCCAAAACTTCATTCATTGCTCCTAAGTTGATGTCCATGGCGAAAGCTCAAAGATTACGCAACCTAACAGGATTTAAGCAAGCATTCTTCCCCACAGTCTACCTTGGTGTCCCTCTTACCAAAGGTAGGATAATCAGGTCAATGCTGCAGCCTCTCATCTAGAAGATCGCCAGCAAAATTGATGGTTGGAAGGCCAAGCTCCTTAACCCGACGGCGAAATTAGTACTCATCAAGCATGTTTTAACCGGCATCCCAATCCAACTCATGTCAACTATCAACATTCCGAGAATGGTGTCCAAATCTCTTGACAGGGCCATTGCTAACTTCTTCTAGGGTAGTTCGGAAGGGAACTACAAAAGACACTGGATCAGATGGTCAAAGATATGCCTTCCAACGAAAGGAGGGTTGGGTATTAGGTGCACAGACGATGTAATGCGTGCATTCCGAGCATAGATGGGATGGAATATGTTACAGGGGACGTCTCTTTGGGTTGAATTCTTCTTAGTCAAATATTTCAGGAAGTTCATAATAAAAAAAATGGAGTGATTGGAATGGTCTCCTCCCCTAGCTAGAAGGAAATTCACAGAACCTTACCATTCACATTCCAACACTCCGGATGGCTCATTGGTGAAGGAAATATTAGCTTCTAGTTCACGAAATGGAGTGGGCGAGGATTTTTAGTTGCAGCAGCTGAGGAGCCTATCCCTTCTCACCTCCTACATGTCCCAGTCCGAGAAGTTTTCTCCTCAGATGGGCAATGCAGCATCTCAGACGTCGGTCAAATTCTTCCAGCGGCAACTCTGCAGAGCTTAATTCCCT